>NW_015386432.1:1753466-1830118 GCF_001527695.2 Protobothrops mucrosquamatus
AAAAAAAAAAAAAAAAAGGTGCCGGAACTCACACACGTCATACAACCCGCCTTGCCTACCCTACAAGGTTCCATCCAAAACTCCGTTCTGGGCATTCTATGAGAAAAAAAGCCCTGTGGATAACAAATATGATCTTTGGAGGTGAGAGCATGAAATCCCTATCAGCATTCCCAATTGATTACATTCTCCTAGTTTGTCTGAACACAACATTTCTGTTACTATTCTATTTCTGTTCTCAACAATTTGATTGGTATCTCTAACCCAGTCTTAGGATACAACTGTTCTCTACAGACTTAGATCTATAAAAAGGGCATTGAAAGAGCTCCAGAAATATGAAATTATACAAAATGATAATGAATGATATATCCATTATTATCCATTACATTCCTGCTGTTCTAAGGAGAAGAAGTATTACCAGCTTTAGTATTTTGGGGTTAGATACTGAAGAAGCTGCACCCTGAGAAGACACCAGGATGATTACAATTCATGTAAGTTTAAGTACAGATACTTACAGTGTTAGATAGATTCCACTTCGACCTGCTACAATGATCCAAAATAACAGTGAGGAGAAAATGGTATGCCATCTGCTCGCAAAAGGTTTGCTTTGGTAGGGCATGCCTCTCTCTTCTCTCTCATCCCTGGTGTTGTTTATTTGGTACCCTGCAGCCTCTCTCTTCTCCCTCATCCCTGAGTTGCTTAGTCATATATGCATAAGTAAGGGAAGTTTACATATTACCAGTGCTTTTTTTGTAAAAAAAAAAAGGTGCCGGAACTCACACACGTCATACAACCCACCTTGCCTACCCTACAAGGTTCCATCCAAAAAAGGTGCTGGAACTCCGTTCTGGGCGTTCTATGACCAAAAAAAAGCCTTGCATATTACTGAGGACAAGCTACATTCTTAGCTATCTGGCAGATATTGGTTACCTAGTTAAACCAAAAGAGGGGAAAATTATCTAATTGGGATAAAGACAGGGAGTTACTGTATGTTGCAGTTCACTGTTAGCAAGTCATATCTTTCAGAAAGTAAATAGGAAGAGCTGGGTTTTCTAAGCAGCCTCTTTCTAGTGTTAATTAAAAATGCAAGTCAATCTTAGGACTGTCCTGATATGGTCGGCCCTAAGTTGTATGTAATTGTTAAATAGAAGCACTGCTTTAAATTGCACTCAATGAGCCTAGTGATGCACTCACAAAACTATCTGTAAATCCAGTGGAATGGATTGTGGAGCATTCCAAATTGACAGACCTAATCTTTCAGGGGAGATGTCACAATCACATAATCACAAAAATGTTCTACTTTAGGTTGCAATATCGCAATGCATATTTTGTAATTTTCCCCTTGCTTCTGAAGAGTAAGCCCTATTCACTCAGACTCCATTTTAATCCCCAAATCTAGCTTTTACCAAGATAATCTCCACCTTGAAATCTGGATTTAATTTAACGATCTCTTCCTCATCCAGCCTACTGTCAGAAATAGATTTCTTTGGAATTAGATGATGGGGAAGAGTGTGATCTACCTTAGTGGTTTCATGTAGATATTAACAAAAATTGGGGACAATTGCAGGACACTCAGGCCAGCAACCTTGAAGATTGAAGTCCATTAGCATTACTTTCTTGATGTATTCAACTGGAACTATTATAAAACAGGATTTCCAAATCCTAACTTCTGTTAGGTAGCCTAGAAAGATGTCAGGATTAATGATATCAAAAGCTACTAAGAGGTCCAGAAGTAGCTGAGTTTTACTCCCTTCATCTAATTTCTGCTGCAGATCATTCACCAAGATGAGCAAAACATTCTCAGTATCCTTTCCTGGATGGAACTCCAGTTGAAATGAATCAGCTATTCAGTTTCATCCAAATATATCTAAAGATGAACAACAACAACCTTCTTGTTTCCTTCATCTAAGACTGGGAAATGTTAGACTGCCATATAGTGACAAAACATTTCTGAGTCAAGGGAAGTATTTTCCAATAAAGACATTATCACTGTTTATTTTAAACAGGCAGAAATACATCCCACATTCAGGCAGTGGCTAGTTTTCTTGCTTGAACTTGGCAGAAACTTCATAACTACTCAGTATGGTGTGACTAGATAAAGAATTGTTATTACATGGTAGGAAGAAGTCATTGGAAACAGTTCATTCTTTCTGCCAGCTATGAAATAAAGACGCTTCATATACCATGGTGGTTAATTATGGCATTGTCTTTCTCCTCTCTACAATATTTCAATGGATATTTGCCCTTGCACATTTCAACCATTGATATAGATGCCAATCAGTATTTGATGTAGCTTACATTTTTGTTCTGAGAAAATGTAGCTCCTAACATAACCCTCACACAGTGTATTGATCACTTTCCTTAGGTAGTAATCGTTTTGGAGAGAAATTGGGAAATTAACAACCATTCACCAAGATGAGAAAAAGAGGACTGCTGAAATTTTGCCCAGCTATTTTGAAACTCAGCATTGTGGCTATTCAACCAAGTTGCCATTGTGTGCTCTCTGGATGTAAAGGAGCCACTGAGAACAGAATTTCAAAACACGAAAACTAATTTTCATCTGAGTAATTGTTAAGCTGTCTAATTCAGGAATGTCAATTCCAGCAGTGGGTTATGTCCTTTCCATGAGTTAGATTCACCCCCTGAATCCATCTATATTCAGTTTGATGAAACTTAGATGAGCTCATTGTCAACAAATCCATTCCTTTAGGCTAAATCAATTCATCAGTAAAGTGGTTGATTCTCTTTTTCCCTGCGCAGGGAGGTCATTGGTGATCAGGATTGTCTAGAAATGGGAGATGAAGATTTACAACTTTTTTTTAACCTTCTCCCATTCTTACTAGTGTCTGCCTATTATTACCATTAGAAACTGTCTGCTTTAATGTCCCAATAGAAATGAAAGAGTATATTCCTTTATAATTTATTTAAGATCTTTTAAACTGTATTATTATCTAGAAATGTTTCAGTATATTAAAAATTTAATTTAAAGCTCCATCATAAATTTCTTCCATTCAGCTGAAAGTAATATATTATAAAGGAATAAGGATTTTATTATAACTTTCTTTTTCCTCTGAGAAAAGGGTAATCTTTTTTTCCTGGTTCAGAGATCAATGTTACTATTGATTGCCCATCTCTCTGCTTCTCTAGGCAGAAAGAAACAGGGCATAGTCTTTTGCTATCAGTATAACTCAGTGGAATTGTCTACCACTGAGAACAGGAGTATGAACCAATGGGGCTACAATACTCTGTCCATTAAAGTTATCTCCTCCCAGAAGTTGCACTAAAAGATTATTCTGTCCTCAGCAAACAAGAAAACTTCTTGCCCCAGATCTCCAATAGAACATCTCTTCAAACTGTCAAGTAGTGCATCATTTCCCCCTCTTCCTGCTCCTGCTCCTCCTCCTCTAACAACAATGCAACTAGAAGTGTCATAGGTGCAACCTAGGATTATTTACACATTGCATAGTACAGGCTTTATCATAGTTCTAAGGTCCCTCCCTGAACTATATAAGATGTTTGTTGATTCTTGAATGCAAATTACTCCCATTTAATCTTTCCCTGATTATTATTTTCTAATTTAGGAAGAAAATTGCCCCACAGATTACAATTATTATATTCAGAATTATTTTTTTTAAAAAAACTATATAAATATAATGCTACCCAATAGTTATATGATATCCTAGTCTTGCAACAAATTTTTGCTCTTTTTTAAAATAAATATTTTATTAATTTTCTAGTTTTACAATCATAAGTACTTAATAAACAATGTGTTGTCTGGGTCCATTAGTAATTCAGTGGTACATATTAACTTCTTCAATCTAGGCCCAATATTACACCATCCAATGCTTCCTCTCTTCTTCTGGAAGTATACATTTTCCTACACTAGGCAAATACAATTCTTATTGTTGTTAATACATATACAATTGAATTCAACATCTTTGTCACATTTTCCTAATAATATCAATAATGTCAGTTTAAAATATCTTTTCTAACCAAAATATATTTTAATTGCATTTGCACTTAATATCCATTTGTTCACTTAATATCCTGTTTTTCCCGCTTTTTTATTTTAATTTCCCATCAGTGTTCAAAATGTCTCTATCACTTATAATTTCTCATAATAAGTTATATTTGGGTAACCAAAACTTCCCCTATTCAAACCCTCTTAGCAGTTTCAAATTTTCCTTCTCATACCAAAATCTAATATTCTAGTTACAAATCCTATCTTTCTAGTTATAATAATACTTCTATTTCTAACAATTATCTATTCTCAGCCATTTGCAAACATCTGATTAATAGTATAATATCCCATCTAATGGGTCAAAACCTCTAATTTTTTCAGTCTTACTCTAGCTTTCTTACTTTGCCAACTAACTTTCCAAGTCAATGCATTTGAATCATCAAGTAATTCTTCCTCTATTTTTGTGTATATTGTTTGGAATAAGCAAGATAATTTAATTAAAGTATTTTTGGAAGGACGCTCAGCCCATTGATATTCATTAAATAGCCCCCCTCCTTCTCCAATTTCCCCCAATTCTCCTAACAGCTCTATCTTCCATTCAATCGGCTCTTCTTTCTTATCCTCAAGTGTGTTCTGAGATCTTGACAGGTAAGATATCTTTTCCATTTCCAATATTATCGCTATATCTTCTAATTCTTCATTTGTCTGAGTCTGTCTGTTAGTTCCTTTCTTTAGGTCCTCCATCTTTGGATCTGCTTCCTCTGATTTTCCTTCTATTTTCTGGGTTGCTAGTTCCTTCTTTGTAGTCATTTTCTGAGTTTGTAGATTTAGATTAGAAAATTGTTCTTTTATCTCCTTTGTGCTATTTTTTGTCTTATCATGAGCAAATACTATTGTCTCTTGTATTGATTTTAACCTAGAAAGAAATTATTTCTGAAATTCATCTGAAATTCTGAAATTCTGAGCAGGGGTTGGACTAGATGACCTCCAAGGTCCCTTCCAACATTATTATTATTATTATTATTATTATTATTATTATTATTATTATTATTATTATTATTATTATTATTATTATTATCATCATCATCATCAACAACAACAACATTTTCTTGTTGATATGTCAAGTTGGGGACTTTGGTGACAGGTGTTAGGAATGGTTTTTTACATTTGAAGCTAAGTATGGAACATCCGTTTTGTATTTGTATGTAGTCTTTATAGTCCAATCTATTTAGAGATTTAAAAAGTTTCAGTCAATTGTCATTTGAACTCCAAATTATCCAGGCAGCCTATCATTCCGTCCTTAAGTCTCCCCTCAGCAAATATAAGTAAAGTTTGAATTTTTCAAATTTTTCTGTCCAATGAAAAACATATCCTTTCTGTCCAGAGAGAAAAGAGCAATTAAAAATTGTTCATCGATCAAACGTTTATAATCCAAAGTATTCCACCATCTCAATCAAAAATGCATGTTTCTTCTATAGGAAAATAGCTCCATGATACACTCTAAAAGTCAGTTAGTATTTATATCCATAGTCCAGGAAGGCCAATTTCAAAATAGTTTATTGTTTTTTGCCACACAAATAAGCAGCCCAAGAGGTCCCCCCCTTTCCCCAGCTGCAGTCTTCCAAAGTGAAAGTTTCTGAAAACAACAAGAGTCTTATCTGAGTCTGGGCTTCAAGCCAAGTTTCCTTTAGGCATAATAAATTGTAGTGCCTGTAGTTTGCCACTAGATGTCATTGATACAGCTTTTTACATCCAAACCTATATTACAAGCTTTTTAAGTTTCTTTTTTAAAAACAAAAATTCAAAAGCACCTTTAATCCCCAAATTTCAAAGTTATATATGTATATTGATTCCAAATTAATCTTGTAATTTTTTCTGTTTTCTCCTAAGCAATTAATTCACCGCTTTTCTTTTCCTGAGGGAATGGGATGGAAATTCCCTTCCCTCTCTCATCGGGAAGGATTCTTTGCTTTGGGTTTTCCCCCAGGAAAAAGTGTTAAAGTCATAAAGAGAGGATAAGGTCTCACCCAGTTCCATCCACGTTGCTCAAAAGTTGCTGGTTAATGCTTATTTTCTTAGGTTGTCAGCAGTTTCTAACTGGCCACACAAATGTAGCCAGTCTTTTCCCCACTGGTTTGGAGGGCTTCCTTGAATCAAACAGAAGGGCCACCACCCTCCCACAATCAACGAGGGTCTCCTCCTTCTCCATCGCCTCTTCAAGGCGACTTTTGACCCTTTTTAGGGTCCCCAGTGGGGTGAAATCAAACACGGAAGATGGAGCCCCATCTTCTTGTGCCCATTATACTGTGATGACAAAACCATTTGCTCTTTTGTAGCAACTAAATTTCAAGGAGTATAAATATTTTTCATGCAAGTAGGAAAAAACACTCTTAATATATCTGCTGCTTTATATTAATTGATACCAATATTGTAGGTGCATTACTCAGTGAATCTGTTTTAATGATGATGGATTACTGCTACAGAGAATAAAGGTCTGTGTTTCATAAAATGAGGTAGCTTAAATAACTACAATTCAAGAATATTTAAGTGTGCCCAGAAATATAACTCACTTTCTTTGAAACAATGATGTTGTCTACATTCATAAATACCAGGTAATTGTATTCAGTTTACAATGATTACAGATTGAAGGGAGTTCATTCCAAAATTTGTCCTTGGGCCAGAAAATTAATTGAGATCAAGTTAGAATTTCCACTTGCTTTGTTGGCACAAATGCAAAAGATCTGTAGTAGCAGAGCCATAACCTGATTGAAATGTGTGTGATGACTGAAGCAAGCCACCATTTCATTGGTGAGGATCTTCTCTTTAAAAAGGATTATTATAACTTCCCACTTTGTTTATCATTATGTACATCTTGGGAGAATGTGTGGCTCCTTCTTTGCCCATTGTTGGGAATTATAGATTTAGAATAGGTGTGTATTTAGTACAACAATTGGAGAGAATAAATAGCCACTACTGAATCTGCTGGTAATGGAAGTGGGGAGCTGGTTTCCATCTCAAAGTGTAATTAACTCCAGAGGGGAGTTTTCTTTACAAGCATGCAAAGGCTTAGTGTAGCTGGAGCTCTCTGCTGTCAGGGTCACCACTAATTTAGAAATGATTGTGTGTTAATCTAACCCTACTACAAGTGTATAGATTATTATAGTCACCAAAATGAGAAGTAGAGAGGAAGAATTAGTTCTAGACTATTGAACACAGAAGGTACAATAATGCCAAACCAGGGCAAATGGGATAAGTAAGATGATAGAACTATGTTTCCCCAAATTGCATGTACTTGAAATCCTGATAACAGATATCAAAGAGACACCTCCAATAAAATCTTCCCTCTGAGAAGCAGGATTTGGAAGAGTTCAAGGAAGATTTTGATTGCAAAAGAGGAAGGTTTATAGATTTACTTCAGCTTAACTGTTTTCAAATCATATTTCAGTGAATACTTGTGTTTTCTAGAGTACTATCAAGAATTCATCTATAAGAAGATTAGTTATTGTAAATGAGACAGTGAATGTGTCGTGTCTATCCTGCTGTTGATGGGTGTTATGATGGATTGCTGCATATGGAAAAAAGGGATCTTAGAGATAGAAAGCAAGTATATTTTGAAAAGGTCTGGACTAGATTGTCTCTCTGGGCATTTTGCTGTTGGTATTAATGTATATGTGTATGCATGTACGTATGCATGTATTCATGCCTATTTTCCCTGTGTCCTCCATTTTCTTTCTATACAATGGCATTTTCTTTCTATACATTTTGCTCATTAGAGAAAATTATCCAATGAAATAGAGACAGATTTGTTTTTAACAGTTCTGTTTTAAAAAAATCCATAAAAAATCAGAGCAGGCTAGAAAACTGTTTGTTAGGACAGTAAAACAGAAGAGCTTTAAAATTATCCACAGAGCTCTATGTGTGCTCAGTGTTATCAAAGTTATTTTGTGCTTTAATCATTGGCCATAATTTAGTGCTTAAATTCTTACTTTACAGGCTTTCTATTTCTTTCTAACACTTCGCTATTATTCATAAAAGTTGCTTTATAGTGCAAGTTTACAGTATGTTTATTTTATATATCATACTGAGATATTGCCCAATTCTCTCATACAGCAAGTTAACTTTATAATGCAAGTTACATTTCTTTTAGGAAACTAAAAAGATTAGCTACAGTATATAACAATGTATTTTTATAATCTATTTTACTTATGTATCTTTTAAAGTCATAAACAGAATGTCATTGCTAAAGCTCATAATAATGCTTCCTGAGTCTCGGTCTGAAACTTTATATCTAAAATGAAATAGAATTAGTAATTGGATATGCCATGGGAATATAACTGTCCACTGCACAGATTTTATCCTAGACAAAAATTAAAAATGAAAATGAATAGGAATTGTTAAACTAATATGCAGATCATACACAACAATGACCGGTTAGCAACAGTTTAATTTAGGATCCTGCATTGAGTAAGGTACTAAACCTAATAGCGTTTTCTAACTCTATTATTATTAGGAAGGTGGATGTTTTCAAGACTATCTCCCTGCCCAGAAACCCTTCTGCAACTTCATCATTGTCAATCTATCCCTTGTGTATAGCTCTTATTAAATTTCCTATAGGGTAAACCAAGGATTTTTGTTAGCTGGCAATCCTGTCTGCCTACCATATGATTAACCTTCTTTTTGTTCTTTTGTCTTTAGAGAATTCTCTTCTGGACAGTCTGTTCCTTGAAATGTTATTTCCTTCTCTGTGGCAACTCCTCTTTGGTGATTTTCTGTAACCCATGTATTTACATATCTTTAGAAATCAAATCCTAATCCTATAATTGCCTGCCTGACATCTTCATTTTCTCCCCTCTCTCTCTAAGCCTTAGCCCATTTCAACTTCTTTCATTTTCCTTTACAAGCAGCTCTATGTATAGATGTGAACAAGCCTTAGTAATTCTCTTCCAGCTCTTTCCTAGCCATATCTTATGAACAATAAATGCAATCTGTACATCTGTGAGACCATGTGTCAAAATGACACATTTACATTCTATCACATTTATGACTCTATAGTTCATGCTTTATATTAAACCATGATTTGTTCCTATAATCCATTTAAGAAACCATAATTAGCTGGATGTGTAAAATATACTAAATCATCAACCACATTTTGCAAACCACAATGGCCCTGATTAAGCAAATTGACTACATATTGGCTTAGTGATGGGTGTGAACTAACCCATGTGATTTTGATGCTTTGATTGTATCATCTACAGCAGGGGTGTCAAACTGCCGGCCTGCGAGCCACATGCAACATAGCGAAACCGTGCCCACCCCATTGCTGGCAATGGCAAAAAAGTTGTGATACGTTGCGACACATCACATGACGTTGTGAGTTTGACACCCCTGATCTACAGATTACTCTCAGTAATCCATGTTCTTCAGAAGAGACTGCAGATATGCAAATTGTTGCCCTACTGAAGTCATACCCACAAACTAATTACTTAGATAGGCTATCATATCAATAATAGAACTAATTTCCGCCTAGGAAGTAATTCCTGTATAAAGTTTAATTTCCCTTCATCAGGCATTTTCTGTAAATGATTAGAATTTTTACCTATGGATTGCCTATGATTAAAAGAAAATCTAGAATAACATAGCAAAAATTTATATACACATTAAATATATCAAAAAGCAAAGCAAAACAAACAGGGCATGCCTATTTTAATAAACTGCTACTTAGAACTATTCCTAAATCGACACCTATTCTAAAGTTTATACAAAACACATTTGTATAAATTCTCCTGTTATTGGCATCAAGCTAATGGACTGATATTTCACTATTATTCATAACATAAAAGTTGCTCTATAGTGCAGGTTTACAGTATATTTATTTTATATATCATATTTAGATACTGCCCAACTTCCTCAGTTTAACTTTATAATGCAAGTTAATTTTGTTTAGGAAGCTAAAACAATGTTAATTATATAAAATTTATTTTTTATAATCTATTTTACTCATGTATCTTTTCAAGTCATAAACAGAATGTCATTGCTAAAGTTCATAATAATTACTACTATTATTTAATTTGAGCCAGCCACTCCAAAACACATTTTCATATATTTTTATTGTACAGACTATGTACAAATTGTGTGTAGCTGTCTAATTTTAGTTCAGGCAGCATATCAAAATTGTGAAAGTCTAGTTTAGAATGCATTTATTCACAAAAAGCAAAAACAATAATTTTAAAACTAAGCATTCTGAAATTTGTAGTATGTCAAAAACTTAATTAAATCAAAAATAAATAACAAATAATGTTCAAATTCCATTCATTCGACAATAAGGTTAAAAAAGTAGGCCGTGATCTTCAAATCATGGAGTCTATACTGCTTGCCTATTTTAAGATAGAATGTGGAAAAAGTTACAAGTATTCAAAGGATAGGGCCATTTTGATGTAGTGGTTAGGAGATCAGACTAGAAATCAGGAGACAATGGATTTTGGTCCCATCTTAGACATTAAGTCAACTGGGTGACTCTGGGCAACTCATACCATCTTAAATCTAGGAAGCAGGCAATGACAAGCCACTTTCAAAAATCTTGCCAAGAAACTGCAGGCAAAAGTGTATGGGCAGTTACCAGAAGCTAAAAAAAAAAAGAAAACACCTAATTCAAAGGCAACCTGTCCTAATTAAACTAAATAGGACCAGTTGCTGCAAGAGGTCCTGGCATAAATAAGGTACTGAACTATGGCTGATCTTTAAAATTATAAAATCCATGTTTGATTTAGAACAATAGCTATTGTTCATGCTTATATTTATTTCCTTCAGCAGTTAAGCATTTTTTTTGTGTGTGTGTGACAATCGTGACTTACATTTTTGAACTTGAAAAGGCAAAACAGATTAATACAATGAAATATGCAAATATCAATGAAGAAATATATTAAAATACAATATTATTTACATTACAGATATTACCAGATGAATAAAGGTGGACTCGTACCATTAATCTGTTGATTCTATTAAAAAACACTGATTTAAGAGATAGCTATTAATGTCAGATCTAAAATGAAATCATTGGACTACAAAATTGTCTAGCTCAGTATTACTGTTGCTTGTAATTTTATTATCTGTTTTTTCATTGGCATTAAACACTAAACTCCTTGGTACCAACATTTTAAAAATCAGATTGTATATCATTGCTTAATATGCATATTGAAATCAATGTAGTGAGCAAATGTTTAAGAAGTATTACAATGTTTTAAAATTTCTAAATTTCATATTGAGGTGATTATGATTTCAGTGTATATTCTTTCTTGCTTGAAATGGCAAAAAAGAATTAATAATGGTAAATATCGTTACAAATATTGTTCTTGTTACTATTATTACCCCAAAGGCATAACTTGTAAAGATTATACAACTGTAGGTTACAAAATGATTGCAGAATTTTGAGTTTCTATCAGATAAGATAGCAAAAAAATCCAGAAGAAGAGGTTGTTGTTGTTAGTTGGGAAGTTGTATCTGACCCATCACGACCCCATGGACAACATTCCTCCAGGCTTTCCTGTCCTCTACCATCTTCTGGAATCCATTTAAGCTCATGCCTACTGCTTCAGTGACTCCATCCAGCCACCTCATTCTCTGTCGTCTCCTTCTTCTATTGCCCTCAATCTTTCCCAGAATTATGCTCTTCTCCAGTGAGTCCTTCCTTCTCATTAGGTGGCCAAAGTAAACATGCATTTTCAACCTATATCTTTACCAAGTCAGTCTTAGATAATTCTGTTTCGGATCTGCATCAATGCAGTTGAAGTTGCTCCAAGCTTTCTGAGAAATTAATGCAAATTGTTGTTCATCCTGCATATTTAGAAATAGCAATCTGTTCCCATAATTTACAAAATACTGAAAGCCTTCAATAAAAGGAAAACAGAACTTCATCTAAGCAGTGTTCATATATATAAATAAAAGTCAGTTAATTATAACCAATAAACACTGTTTCACAGAGAGAGAAAAACAATGATACCGTATATGCATTTTTAATACATACTCAAATATCCATCCGTCAGGTTAGGAACATTATTCAGACCACAGAAAAGAAGTAAGAAGTAGTAAAGCAAAAAGTAAGGCATGAAGTAAGAGAAAGAAAAGGAAATAGAGGTAAAACATCAACACCTTTCTATATTTTTACATTTTTCAAACCAGCCTTGTTTTCAACATACTCATTAACCATTTCATGCATTGCTTTTTGTCTATTGAACTTCTCAGTTCTCTCTCATCAGCTCCATCCAACCACAACTTTTCTTCCTCTTCCTCTTTATCCGTTCACTCTTCCTTCATACTGTATTTGCCTTGCAATTGAATCCTCGTTAATTGTCTGTATAAAACCAACTTATCAATGTGTGGTCACTGCTCACTAATTCGATTTTTTTTATCCATATTCATTCAGTACCTGCTTATTCTTGCCACAATCTTTTCTTGTTTTATCACCCCATTTTTTAACCCATTCTCACTATATTAAATTACTGCTAATCTGTTTCTCCTGACATGCCTACTTCCCTTATAACAAAGAGGGCAAAATAATATTTTAATTAACAGCCATTTTTGCTTTCTTGAAATGATTCCACATGCTATTCATTAGTTTTCTACCAACAGAGCATGTCTTAAAATGTATCAGTTCCTTTTCCTGTCTTTAATAAAGTCTGTAAAAAGCTCTAGCTTTTTGACATTTACAGTATGTATAACTTGCAGTTGTTCATTTCATTTTCCCTGACAAACACAATGCTTTCCTAGGCATCTTTTGCTGTTAATGTTAAAATGATGAAACATGCCTTGTGACATCATCACAATGACACAATTAATGTACTTGTATGATGATGTCTAGTACAAGCATATAAATTGTATTGTTTATGTTATGATAAATATCAAAACACCTGTTCCCCCTGCAGATGCCTGTGAATACTTGATCTTTGATATATATTGATTTTCAAAGCTATGCCTCTGATTGCATCATAAAATGTCTGACATTTGATGCAAATCATTGTCTTGGACAATGACACCATCTGCCTACAGAAGTGTACATATGTTCATATTCCCAGCAAACATGCTCCTAATACCACCAGAAGCATTCCTTTATATTTATCAGTACATATAATAAAGAAAGCCACTTTGGTATAGCAATTAGGGCACTGGACTAGAAACCAGAAGATTATGAATTCTAGTCTGCCTTAGGCACAAAGACAACTGTGTGAGCTTGGGCCAGTCCCTCTTTCTCAGCCCTAGAATGGAGACAGTGGCAAACCACTTCTGAAATATTGCCAAGAAAACTGCAGAAACCTGTCAAGGCAGTCATTGGGAGTCAAGACTGACTTGAAAACACAAGCATACCCATAAAAGATATGATAAACAACAAAAAGATTGTTTTTTACTTAGTCAATACTCAGTGTTTGTTAACCATTTGCTAAGCACTCTATTTTTAGTCCCACATGCTTTATTTCCATTATATACTACTCTTAGTACATTCAACTTATGTAAAGTTGTCTGAACTGTGGGATGGGTAGCAAATAAATTTGATAAATAAAAAAAAATCATGCAAAGATCCCACAATTAAGTCTATTCATTTTATTAACATTCTTTCACTAAATCAACAAATTGCAATGCACTTCTTTTCTCATATTTCCTTTCTCAGTGATAAATGAAGAATAAAATTCTGGTTTGTGCATTCCTTATCCAATATAGTGGTACCTATTTATCTACTTGCATTTGTATGCTTTTGAACTGTTAGGTGAGCTGGAGCGAGGACAGGAGCTCACCCCATCATGTGGCTTTCGAGTCTTGAACCTGGGCTGCTGGCTTTCCAGCCAACAAGCTAGTGTCTTAACTGGTGAGCCAGTGCACTGCCATGGCATCATGCTGTTCACATGACCACAGAAATGTCTTCAGACAGTGCTGGCTTAATGGTCTTGAAATGGAGATGAGCACTGCCCTCTATGATTAGTGGAGTAAAATCTACAGGGAGTCTTTTTTTTTTTTTTTACCATTATCCAATATAAACTCTGGAACACTTTCCTAAATTTGTACCTTTTCAATCAGAGCTTGTGCCAAACAGAATATTCTTTCCAAGCAGAATAACAGCCCTTACAGTTTTGAGTTCAGTCAAACTATCTTTCCTTTTGTGTAGATAAATAATTGAATTTTTTTCAATGATAAACACATTAAACATGATGCAGTTTCTCCATAAATAAGCTTTAACATTTCTCAAGTTTCACAGGCTAGACTACTTTTTTTTAATACTCACTATATGTATGATTTTCTTTTTCAACTTTCTCTTAACTATATTATTTACAGCTGTATTTTCTCTCTTTTTACATATTATGCAATATCTTTGTTTCCCTCCTATTTTTGTATCATTTTTTTGTATATGAATTGTTTTCATTCACAGAATTTTTCACTTCATCACTGTACATAATTTTTTAATACTTCCCATTAGCTCCACACACTTCTGTGGCACTTTGTAAATTATATGATTTTCATTATTTTGGTACCTGTTACTAATTATCTGAATCGTTTTCATAAACAATCAGCCAAAAAGCAGTCACTAAACAGCTACCATTCTAAATCACTTTTGGATTTCCAAAATGCCTAAGCATTTTTCTGGCAATGTCTCATCCCATTCTCACATATCTATTCATGCTACCTATCACAAGTTTTTTTTTTCCTGTTTCCATCCATTACATGTTTGAATGTTGCATTCCCCCACCCCCACCCCCCAAAAAAACCTCAGTAATCCCTGGTTCTTCCACTAACCCCATCTAGTGGAGCATAATATGCTTTAGAGTCCCATTTTTATATAACCTTACAAGAATCAAGTGAGCAGCAACTCATACTTTCTGACTTACAGTTTAGGTTTTTTTATTTTTAATGAATAGAATAGAATAGAATAGAATAGAATAGAATAGAATAGAATAGAACTACATCAGTTCTTTTCCAGACCTCTGCTAGTTCTCTGGTGCTCCAGGATCTTTGAAAGATATAGTTCAGTGGTTCTGAGATCATGTCTGCCAGCTCCTTCAGAACCATGAGGTATAATCCATCTGGTCCTGATGATTTGAACTCATCTAGTGTGGACAGGTGCTCACTCACCATTTTCTTGACTATTTTAACTTATGTTTCTTTTTTTAAAAATATATTTTATTGAATTTTATAGGGATGGGGAGGGAATAAAATAGGTAGGGGTATAACGTAGGGTAAAGAACAAGGATTAAACCAAGGGTAGGGAAAGGTACAATAGTGGGGTTACCCCCAACAATAAATCAACACTTTAGTAAGCAGACTACTGTCCGGGTATACATGTTAAATATCCGTAGTTAATATAATACTAAACAGCTATGTTGAATAGATTTTTTAGTAATAATAAGAATGAGAAATTAACCAATATATATCATTCATTCTATGAGTAACAATAATTAATATACTATAAATAATATATTACTAATTGAATATAATTACGTATAAATACTGATATGTTGCTTATTAATTATAATTACTTATAAGTAAAATCAGAAAATAAAAGTATTCACAATGATCAAATAACATTAAAATTGAATAGAAAGTATCATTTATCCTATTTAGTTTCATAACCTTTTATCATTCTGTCATATTGCTAACCATTGATAGAAATTTTCCCATATTTTAAAATAAATTATGTCTTCTTTCTCTTTGATTTCTAAGGTTAATCTATCCATTTCTGCACATTCCAATATTTTTGTGATAATAATCTGATCAGGTGGTAACTTTCATTTTTCCAGAATTGGGCAAATATTATTCTTGCAGCTGTTAATACATGTAATATTAGGTATTCATTCTCTTTTCCATAATTAGATCCTAGTATTCCTAGTAGAAACAGTTCGGGTTTAAATTCTATCTGCAATTTAGTCATCTTTTCTAACCATATATGAATCTTAAACCAATATTTCTTTGCATTAGGGCATATCCACCAGACATGATAATAAGTCCCTGGTTTTTGTTTACATTTCCAACAAATATTTGATACATTTTTAAACATTTTCTTTAATCTAACTGGTGTCATATGCCAGTTAGATTAAATCTAAATTAAAATCTATAAAACATTTTATATAAATTCTCCTTATATGCAGCTGCTTTAGTAAGTTTGATATTTCGATCCCAAAGTTTTTGCCAGTCTTCTAAATCTATAGAATATCCAAAATTCTTTGCCCATACTATCATTGTTTCTTTTACTTGTTTTTCTTCCATCTTCCATCTTAACAAAATTTTGTAAAGTTTTTTAATCAAGTTTTCGTCTGTTTTTAGCAGTATTTTATCTAATGGTGTCTGTTCTTTGTAAAATCCCATAGATTTTGCGTCTTTTTCATATCTTGTCTGAATTTGCAAATAAGACCACCATGTTAAGTCAATACCATGTTGCTGAAGAACTTGTCTGTCTTTAAGTTTTCCATCTTTGTCCAAAATATCTTTGTAGATAACAAGTTTGTCATAGTTAATTAAATTTGGATAAGCAAAAGCTTCCATTGTTGAAAGCCACTCAGGTATTTTCATGTAGATTTTATGTTTATTTTTTTCCCACTCTGAAAGCAATACATTCCTTATGGCGTGATTTTGAAAATATTTATGTACTTTATTTTTCTCATACCACCAAAACGCATGCCAACCCAATTGCAAATCATGTCCCTCTAGTCTAGATAAAGAAGTTGTTTATTTCTCAGTGTGATCCATTCTTTAAGCCAAAGCAAAATGCCTGCCTGGTAATAAAGTCTCCAGTCCGGGAGCCCAAAGCCCCCTCTGTCTTTGGAATCTTGTAATAATTTAATTTTAATTCTTGCTTTTTTCCTTGTCATATAAATCTCATTATAGTAGCATTTAATTCATCAAAAAAATTCTGACTCAATTTAACAGGGACCGTTTGAAATAGAAAAATTAGCTTAGGTAAGATGTTCATCTTGACGGTCGCTATCCTTCCTAGCAATGATAGTTGAAGATTTTTCCATTTCTCCAAATCCACTTTTATTTGTTTTAGTAGTCTCTCATAGTTGCCCTCTTTTACCATTGTATATTTTGATGTTAAATGGATACCTAAATATTTAACTTTTTTTAGCTATTTGAAGATTTGTCTTTTTAGCAAGTTGGATTTTTTGATTGTCTGTTAAGTTTTTTGTTAATACTTTAGTCTTTTCCCTATTTATTTTCAGCCCAGCCACTTCTCCAAATTTCTCTATTTTCTGCAGAAGTTTAGTGGCTGTTTCCAGTGGCTCTTCCAAAATAAAAACCAAGTCATCTGCAAAAGCCTGTAATTTATATTTCTGGTCTTTTATCTCCAGTCCTTTGATCTCCATGTCTTGCCTAATATTCCTAGCCAACACTTCCAATGTAAAAATAAATAACAAGGGAGACAATGGACATCCCTGTCTTGTGCCTTTTTTGATTTCAAAGCTGTCTGTGTAGTCTCCATTTAAGAGTATCCTTGCTGATTGTTTATTATAAATTGCTTGAATTGCATTTATAAAGTTTTCACCAAACTCCATCTCTTTCAACTGTTGGAACATAAATTGCCAATTGAGATTATCAAAAGCTTTTTGTGCATTGAGAAATATGAGTGCCAACTGTTTCCCCGGATGGTTTTCATAGTATTCCAAAACATTTAAAATGATCCTTAGATTATTCTTTATCTGCCTTTTAGGCAGAAAGCCATTTTGGTCTGAGTGGATGAATTCAGTCAAGAATTTCTTCATTCTTTCTGCCATTATTGCAGTAAATATTTTATAATCCACATTTAATAATGATATTGGTCTATACTTTTTGATTTGTGTAAGATCAGTATCTTCTTTGGGTATTAGGGAAATATTGGCTTTTGTCCATGAATTGGGTATTTTTATCTCTGAAAGAGTTTCGTTACAAAGGTCTTTCAAGATCGGGCTTACTATATCTTGTAAAGCTACGTAAAATTATGCAGGGAGACCATCGGGTCCCAGAGTTTTATCCTTCTTTTGCCTTTTTATCTCCTCTGTGATCTCCATCATTGTTATCTTCTCGTTTAACATGTGTTGCATATTCTCTGATACCTTTGGAAGATTGGCTTCTTTTAAATAGTCCTGTATTGCCTCATTCGAGACCACCTCAGTCTTATAAAGTGTCTCATAGTAAGCTTTAGTAATTTTTTTAATTGCATCATTGTGGCATCATTGTGTTTCTAATCTGTTTTTATGGTACTGTTTTTGATAGGTTAGACTGTTTTTTCCCTTTGTGTAAAGACGGATGCAAAACATGAGTTAAATAGTTCTGCTTTCTCCCTGTTGCTTGTCACCTTCTTTCCACTTTCTCCCACTAATGGACCAATCGACCAAACCTCCATATTTCCTTCCCTGTATGTATTCATCAAACCATTCTACGGAATTGGACCACCTTCATTCACCTATCCTCTCACTTTTTCTTAGTTTCACAGACAATATAGCAACTTTACTTTCTTATTTCATTATTTAATTCATGTCCTTTAACATTTATTCCACTTACATGCCAGGTCATAACCTTTCAAATGCCATAGTTTTTACTAGATGGATCTACAGATATTAACTTCCATCACTCATATTACTTTGGCCATTCAAGGCTTTCACATAACATTTTTAGTACAACACAGAAGGTCAAGACTAAAATTTCTATTCAGGTCACATGCAGTGTTCTCTGCTAATGGAATGGAAAATACTGGTCAGTTCTGGCACACTTTTGTAAGTATGCCACGAATGCAACCAAATACTGATGCTATTCTATGCAAAATCGAATTAGAGACTACCTGGTAACCATTACATCAATAGGAAATATATATGTTGTATGCACACTCAGAATGCTTAAATTTTTCATATACTAAAAAAATAATACTTAAATTAGATACTAAAATTAATACTTAAAAAGAAAACTTCATCTTGCCTTCAATTTCACACAAGTACTGTTTCCAGTCCTACAAGGTCAAATACAAATTTAAAAAAGGCAAAGGATTGAAACCTAATTGCAGAATAATGAGTTATTTAAAATGTCATTATTTCATTAAAACGAATATCTTATTGAAGCCCATTTTCTAACTGCAGTAAAATCTCTTTTCTGGGGAAGAAAAAACAAAAACAAATAAGCATTTAAGTGTGGTTAAACTTCTTCCTTACTACTATACTATAAAGAATGATTCTTTTACAATGGAAAATCAAAAAGGAACCAGACTTTTTCATATTGAAAAGCTCTTTCCCCACAGAAGAGGCCAGTGATTTTGCAACCAAAGGATTGAGTGCAGGTAAAGCAATGTCAGCAATCAAATTAGTCATCACCAAGTTGAATTATGGTATGTTAATAAAGATGCTTTCTTGACACCCTGCTGCAAATGCACATGCTCGTGTATATATGTGTGACACTTTCATGCAACCAAAGCTTATTTATGGTGTATAGGATGCTAGGATATAGATCAAGTCACTAAGGGAGTGTCCAGTTGTGTCAGAATGCACCTCCAACCATGGTTCTCAGGAATACAGAAAGTGCCTCACCCTACGATTACAGGCAAAAGGATCAAGGTGAGTGTGTTTCTTTGGGAACTTTCCCATTCCAGATGTGGTAATTTTAGATGCAAATATTAGGGCTGTGGTGTATTTTGCATTCAAAAGCAAAATAATCTTTTGGTAATGCTTCCAACTCCTGAAACTAAATGCTTCATCTCCTGGGATTGCACAGCAACTGCAAAGGTCATAAAAAGATCTAATCATCATCTTCATTATCATCAATCTGAGAGATCTTTAAAGCATCTGCTTTAAAGAGTGGCAGAATGGTTTTCCAACTAACAAATTTTATTAAAAGGCATAAGCTTTGATGAGCTTTGTTTTTTATTCATTATGACTAAAAGGGTGCTACCACACACCTCTGATTTTCTGTGTATCCAAACCACTGTTTGCCTTGAAATCTCAACTGGTACAACTCCTTAGCATGTACTATAAGGGAAGCAGAGTGCCTGTAATGATTTTGTTGCATTCTAGATGCTGTTGAAGGACTTACAATAGACTCTTCAAGAAAAGCTTTTTAAAAGTTGTGTTATTAGTGTAGAACTAAGCAAAACCTGATGTTATAGAGAGCACTAAAATTAGTCACAGATAGCTTTGGTAAATGTGTTGATTTTCATATCAGCTTTTTTTACCATCAGTTTGCAAATTAAGGAGAAATTTAAAAAAACAAACAAATCAGCATATTTGTACATATTTTTGTCTACAGCTTCTATATTTTTATTACAGTTTTTCCAAAATATAAATGAGGTTTTGCATGTATTTGACCTTAATATAAATATTTTTCCTGCTCTCTCTCTTTCTAATAGTTGCAAATTTTTCTTCTTCTGAAAAGTGTAGATATGCCCTGGGACAAATGAGATTTTTTTTAATTGGAACTATTGGAATGAACCCTATTGCACTAATTACTATCAAAATGTTGCATTCACTCAGAGGGTCCTTGGTTACTGAAATCTATATTATACTTATGGTAAATTTCATCTGGTCATACTTTATTTCTGGCGAAGGTCCTATTTTATCATATGGGATTGAGTTGAATATTGATTCAAAATACTATCAAGTGTCCATTGGAGTTGGGTGGCTAATACATTCCAAGAATAAACAAATAATAAGTTTGGAACTATGTTTTCTGGGATTAAAAAAAAGTTTCAAAATATCTGGGATCAATCTCTCTTTATGATATTTCCCCTCCTATTTAGAGCTTAGACCTAGCATAATGCTGAATTTTTTCTTTTCAGCTGCCTGTGTGTTTCCAGTTACCTAATCAAAATATTTTGAGTTTCCCTATCTTGGACATCTTTACACTTGAGTGCTCATTCACAAACAGTTGTCAACCTATCTCACTTCATTGTTTGTGTTGCACCTGCTTTTTCTTCCTTTCTCATGTATTCACCTTGATACCTTGTTCCTACTTGCTTTGTGAGAATGTTGTGTGCAGCTGTAAATCTTCAGACCACCCACACTGTATTCAAGGATACTCCTGGCACACATTTCTCATGGGTTGAGCAACCTGGTATTTCTCTGAAATAATTTCAAGTATGCTAATCAACCAATAAATAAGTTCTATCTATCTATCTATCTATCTATCTATCTATCTATCTATCTATCTATCTATCTATCTATCTATCTATCTATCTATCTATCTATCTATCTATCTATCTATCTATCTATCTATCTATCTATCTATGAATGAATGCTCTTGCATAAAAACTATGATAGTTTTCCCTTAGCTAATTTATATTTCCTGCCTAATTAAGGTTTGCTTTTGCATATCTTTCAATATTACAATGCCCAAAGCTTTGGGTTAATGAAATACACTTCACATATATATTATTCTTGGTTCTCACAAACTGCTTCTGTCTTCTACCAGAAGTGTATATTTAATTGCCATGTAGTCATTCACTTGAAGCATTCTTTCACTGAAATTGTAAACATGAGTTGACTAGTAAGTCTAAATGCTTCATTATATGCTATAAGGTGCAATATAGAAATGCAATTCTCACACAGAATGGGCTTGCCTCTCCTTCCCTTTATCTTCATGTGAATTAGGGAAGAGTTTCTCTGAGATATTTACTCACATTTCATTCTTGCTTTGGACTCAGGGTCTTTTTATCTAACTGCTGCCTTGGTAGCAATTCTTACACCTTTCCTTAAAGACCTTTCCCTCTGGCCTCTACATAAATCAAGAAGAAGACTAGTGCTTTGCAGTCTCCTGCTTGTTCTGGATGGAAGAGTACATCTTGGTGAGAAATAAGAGAATTTTAGAACTAGAAGTCAACAATCTGAGGTTTGGATGGTATGTGTTTTTTATGATATTTAAGATATTTATAAAGTAAAATAATTGTAGAATTTAAGAATCATTATATTAGAAATATATTACTTAGAATTTGGAACAAGTATAAACTCAGACTGTGTCTAAAATGCCTTTATGGGTCTCAGCACAAGAAGTATTTTATATTAAAAAAAAACAGCAAGTAAAAAGAAATGATTAATTTATCAAGAATTGTTACAACAAGAATATGGGGGCTATAAGATGAAATCAAGATAGCAACTGACTGCAGAGGGATTTAGCTTTCAATGGTTTTCATATGCACAAGAGAAAGATTTAAAGTAGATAATAAGACATTTGGAATTGAGCAGCAGGAGACAGAATTTTAAATTGACATGTACAAATGTACCAATGATACCCATCTGAATGCTAAAATGTTTTAGCAATTTTAATTGAAATTAGAAATGGAGGAAGAACAAGTGGAAAAGTATATGATAAAATGGGCTAAGAACTTTGGATATAGCATATTGATGGAACAGTGGGAAAATATATAGTGTTCTGAGGAATGAACAGTAGACTCTTATAAGAATGATCCTTTCTTAAATAGCCTGATATGACTTGAAAAAAAGGAGAAAGAGAAAATAAAGAATCACAGATGTTAAGGATATAAACGGATATCAAACAGGGACTATGTGACAGACTGATAGCAAAAGTGAAAGAGAAAAGGAGAAGAAAGCTGCATTTTGGGTCCTCATGCAATCCATTTTGCATTCTAGCTTTAATGCTTGGATTAGTTCTTTGTACCATGCAGCTCACAGCAGATTCCTTTTAATCAATGTGACCTTCAAGTAAAAATGTTTGCCCACTTCTGCAATGGTGTTTGGCTATTTCTGCCGCATTTCATAAAACCAATAGATTTGTTGTGCATCTCTCTTTTTTAGTAGATTTAAAGAGTTTTTAAGACATTTGTTTTGTTTCTGCATGTGTATATGTATGTGTGTGTGTGTGTGTGTGTGTGCGTGTGTGTGTGTGTGTGTCCATAAACATCTATAGGTTAGACCAGGGGTAGGCAACCTTGGCTCTTTTATGACTCGTGGACTTCAACTCCCAGAATTCCTGAGCCAGCATGCTGGCTCAGGAATTCTGGGAGTTGAAGTCCACGAGTCATAAAAGAGCCAAGGTTGCCTACCACTGGGCTAGACCCTCCAAAGTCTAGATGGGAGAAAAGTTGCAGAAGTTGCAAAAAATGAGAAGGCTAAGATCCTGAGGTACTTCCAGATCCAGATGGACAGGTAGGTACTGATCTATCAACCAGACATCATGGTACTAGATAAAGACCAAAGGACAGAGATGGTGATAAATTTAGTGGTGTCAAGTGACAGCAACATCAGGAAGAAGTAGTATGAAAAACTGGAGAGATACCATGGCTTGAAGGAGAAACTGGAGAGGATGTGGAAAGTAAAGGCCACAGTGGTCCCAGTAGTTGTAAGAGTACCTGGGGCTGTGACTTCTAAGGAAAAATACAGTGAGATAACTGAAGATGGTGTGATTATTGGGTAAATATCTTTAAAATGAACTTTCATTACTTCATCTCTCCTGTGTTGTGAAATGTTTTTTGCATTAATAAGCTTAAAGACAGCAGGTAAATGAGAATTTGGGCTCATCATTAGGAAAGTCCAAGCAACTCCAGGTCTAAGAGTAAGCATCTCCTATGCATCCAAGTATGTGGAAACTAATTTCTTAAAAAACTAATGTCCTTTAATCATATTTTACTTCCTAGTCTCAGGCTTCCAATCGTGCCCTAGCTGGTAAAGACAACATTCTGCTAAGTCTGTCACTTAGACAGAATTATATTGGTGTTAGAGATGAAGTAATAACCATTCTCCATCAAAAGAGCCTTTCTTTTCTTTTTCAGTCAGTTTGGAAGAACTAAAATTATTTAATGCAAAAAAAGGGCGGAGTGAGAAAATCTGGTAAATTCAGGCAGTCAATCTATCTGGCATGTTTCTGTGGCAGTACCTTCTCTGCAATTCAGCTGAAGTCCATAAGAGCAAAGCTAATTTGTGATAGAAAGGAAACAAACAGCAAATTTGGTTTTATTCTCAGTTTTGTCTTGTTTTGTAAAAACAGCAAGAGAAGACTGAGTTCGGAAGGGGAACAAAACTAGGACCATGGCAGAGTTAAAAAAATAAGATGCCTTATGGCAGGGATGTCAAACTGACGGCCCATGGGCCAGGCCACACCCACCCTGGCTCTACAAAGGCAAAATACGTCACAATACGTCACATAACATAATCGAGTTTGACACCCTTGCCTTATGGCCAATTACATTATTGTTCATCACAGGCCATGATGTAAATAAGAGCCAGGAGAGTCACCATCATCTTCATTCAGATGCAACATCAGGTAATAAATAAAGTTTTAATCTGAATTAATTTTGTTTTCTGTCACTGAAGTGCCATATTGCTTAGCATATGATGAAGTCACTCGTTCTACCAAACTGAGTAACAAGGTAACTTCACTGATGGAAAATAAAACTGTTCTGGAAAGTATTTTTCTAAAGCACTTCTTCTGAATTAACTTTGCTTTCAGACAGGTCATTCGCTACCATATTTTGAAAAAAAAAATCTGATTTTCCAAGCATCCATTTTTTCCATTTACTAAAGAAGTCTCTTCTAATCAAATCTTTCTACAAGGCATTTAAATATTTTTTCTGTTAAGGAGGAGACAGTAGGAAAGACTTGGAGGATAAAAGCTGTTTTCTATTCACATTTTGTTTAAATGATTCCTTCTGTTTTCCCTTTTTCTCTTCTTGTCGGTCCCTTTTTTTTCTTCATGACTTTGTAGGGACAATGGACAGATACAATTAAATTGTTGCTGATCAACAATTGCAAACCCACCCACCTTTCTTTAGGAACTGCCACGATCTGAAAAAACTAAAGTCTGGAATCTAAATTTGCTAATTCTTTACAAATTAAAAAAAATGCTGATATCTGGCTGGGATGAAGAAATGGGGAATAGGAGAGTGTGAGTTACCTAAGAAGATAGATGCAACATAGTAAACAAGGAAAATATCTTTTGCTTATTGCACATTTATTCTCTGCTTTATTTATAATATATTGACTCTATACTGACTCCAGTTGCATTGTAAATAATAGAATTTGAGTTAGTCATTGGATTTCTTCCTGACTAATGGCAAAAGTAAACTCATTAATTAAGTAGGGCAGCCTTCCATATGGGGCTGTCATCATACAAACCTTGGCTGAACAGTAAGTCAAGATGTTGCCTCAGATGGGCATCTAAAAGTGCAGAATGGAGACATGATATAATTATCAGAAAGGTTGGGACAGTTGAAGTACCTTTTTATCATTGGAATTTTAACAAGATTTATTTCAAAGGCCCAACCTCTTAGCCTTGACCCAGAGCTAGTTTATTAATTCTGTCCCTGTGCAATTCTGTATGGAAGTCAGCTTATACTCAGAGGCCCCACTTAAGGCCTGATGAATTAATCCCTTAAGATTATAGTCACAGTACCCTATCTTACTTTTAGCCTATGTTTTATTTTAAAAAAATGATAATTAAAATTCTTTCTGAGCAGACAACCTTCTTTTAGATGGTACATACTTACACAATATTAATATTAATATTTTAGTTCAGAGAGTTCCCTTTGTATGACTATCTCGCTATGAGTGTAGTTTTAGACACATTTTCTTGAACTGGTTTTCCCTCTGATTTGAGCTTATGTTTAATTGGAGATAAAAATTCATTTTTGTTGCAAAATGTGTTCTGGGTATGGATATACTGGGTCAATCTATATGGCCCAGATTCAGACATGAAATCCACTCAGCCTGTATAACCTCAATTTTTCTCAGGTTTTTAATAAAGAACATTTATAATTGAACAGAAGATTACAAAAAGACTGATCAATTATTTCTTGTCTTCCCTTCATCAGAAGAAATGTGAGGCTTACAGCAAATCAAAGGAATCAAATTATACTAATGTTTGTTTTGTTTTGCTTTGTTCTCCTTTTGTATTTGTATTGATGTCCAGATTGTTGAAACATCCAATGAAGTTTAATATTGTATTCTTTAGACACTATAGTTTCACTCTGGATCAAAATGTATTCTGATTGAAAAGTGCAGAACAATTAAAAAGTTTTTTTTCACTTTCCTATAGAATGTTGAACAAATTAATAATAATTGGGAAGGAATGTTCCCAATAGGACTTGATTATTTTAGAAAACTATGATATTTGTTATTTGGTATATTATTGATAACACAAGGGACATTTATCAATCGTTAAACGAAGTATGCTCTATTAATTCACAAAACAAGTTACAAATAATAATACATGTAGTAATATTATTAATAATGGTAATGGTACTTTTAATAATATAAATTTTAACTGAGGATTTAATCTGCATCTGCAGGGTGTAATCCCATTAAATTTAAAGAGATGGAAATAGTCTATCGTATGGCCATGAAGTAAAGTATAACCTGCTGCTTTCCAAATAAGTAATCATGAGGTCAATATAGTTGAATAGGCAGGTTTAGGGCTGCTGGATCACGATTCAAAAAACAAACCAAGGCAAACCAAACAGCTATTTGCTGCCTTGTATTGGGTTTTTGCAGGCTAGATTTAGTTGCTGTAGACCAGGGGTTTCCAAACTTGGCGACTTTATGCCTTGTGGATTTCAACTCCCAGAATTCCTCAGCCAGCAGAACTGAATTCTGGGAGTTGAAGTCCATAAGTCATAAAGTTTCCAAGGTTGGAGACCCCTGCTGTAGTCAAGCCCTTGCTGCTTAGCTTATAAGGAGGTCATCCCCAATTGGACAAAGCTGGAGGTTTTTTTGTTTTTTTAAAAAAATCTTTCTCTAAGAAGGATTGGTAAAAGGCAAATTTTCTCCTGTCAGTTTCTTCTCCTGTCAGTTCCTTCTCCTTTCTGAACAAACTCAGGCATATGAAGTGGAATAATTCAAGAATGAAGAGAATGAAAAAACCCATGTCTTCAGAATCTATCCTGAAACCCTGGATCATTCCGGAGTATAATTTCACCCCATGCCTTCTAGCCAAGGAGATAAAACAATGCCCAAACACATGAGGTTTGGGAGAAAATTATATTTTTACTCTGGCATCTGCTTAATAGGAACCTTATAAATGAAGACCTATTCTCTCTTCCCAGTGGTAAAGTTGCTTAGGAGTATGTATGGGCTCAGAAACACACATGTGTATATGTATTAATGCTGTTTTAGGAAGAAAAAAATATTATAGGTCTGACCCGAATAATAGATAACTTGAATCTGACATGTAGGAGACTACAGTATTTGTTGCTAATTCATTCTGGGAGGAGTAACAAGTACTAAAAATAATGAGTACTGAGCAAACTGTGTGACTTATCTTATGACTCTTTATTTTGGCCAGAAACATTAGCGAATCACAAGTCAGCCAATGCCAGCGAGTTCTACCTTGCACACTGAGTACCGGGAGAAAGACGATAATCGAAACAAGATTTTTGCTTCAAAATGCATTGAGTAATGAATTTGACCAGTTTTGAAGCAGTCAAGTATCGAAGTATGAGTGTATGTAATTTGGAGAAATTCAAATTATAACATTCTCATTAAAATTTTCATCATCAATCCCAAATCTGTTTGGGGATTTGTCTATTGTTTCCCACATGGAAGCTTTCAAATGCACAATATTTTCAAAAAGTCCTTCTTCTCTATTACTTTGAGAACTTGTACATGTCTACATGGCATATGCAATTAAATAGCTTTTTAAAGACCAGCTACTTGGCATATATTTTTAGTTTGGTTCCCAGTTTCAAACAGACATTTAGTTTAAACCAGAAGATTAATAGGTTTTTCAGAGATTCCTGTGTAGTTTGAATTTACGGATATTTCTCAAAAGGTGGAGAAAGCTGCCATTAATTTAAAGATAAGATTTTGTGCCAGGTCAAACTTTAAATAGAAGATTATTTAAACATGTCACATTTATCTATGAAACATTTACAACAATTTGTTTTGGTTGTTTATTTCCATTGGACATTATTTGAGATAACTGTATATAAACAGGGAATGTCTCCCATAAATTTCTGCCTTGCATTCCACAATGTAATGGCTGCACTCTAGCCCACAGTTGATTACATTTCAATCCTATTGAAGCCAGTAAGTTTAAAAGTACATATTCACAAGTGGATTACAGTTCATGATTATGATCTTGCCAAACCTCTAGCAAACATGCAACAAAATATGTGCGTGCCTTCAGGCCTGATGCCCGCACTGTTTGGCACACCTGTAAGCCATTGTTCATCTAAATGCTATTCTGAAATTGTATTAAAGGTGAAACTCTGGAGAAAAAAAGAATGTCTTGATCTTCAGCATCACTTCTGTTGGCATTAGATATTAGTTAAGTTTCAAGCTGAGTAAATATTGGCTCATTCTTGAAGTATTTTTTTCAGCCTGGAGTGCATATAAAATACTATACTATTAAATAAATATGAAAGGAAAACATGCACATTAAAAGAAATCAGATGAATATTAGTAAACACATCCAGGATTGTATAGTCTAGATTGTTTGGAAAAGGCTAGGAAAATATGAACATTTCTTCACAACTAAAAATTTGGAAATGTTATCAGGAAACATCTTTGTATAGATACTCAACTAACTTTTTCCTTCCTCCTGGAAGTTCCCCCCTCTTTTCCACATTGTGCTTACCAGACTTCATTCTTTGGCAAACTAGCATAAACAGTTACCCTACAACAGTGTTTCTCAACCTTGGCACCTAAGATGGGTAGACTTCAACTCCCAGAATTTCCCAGCCTGCATGCAGGCTAGAAAATTCTGGTAGTCGAAATCCATCTATCTTAAAGGTGCCAAGGCTGAGAAACATTACCCTACAGGATAGGCAGAAAGGAGAGAAGGTTGAGAAAATACCTTATATTTTTCCAATGCTAATTAATTTACAGTGTTTATTTATTTATTTTTATTTACTTAATTTCTGTAGCCGCCAACTCAGTCAAGTGACTCTATTTAGTGAGTTCCTGTTACTTGCAGACTTAGCCTAGCAGCCTATTTGTTTTATGAAAATAAGATGAGTGAGCTAATCCCTTTACCACATTTAGGAAGGGGCATCATTCATACTTTATAGACTATCTTCTACTACTGAGTCTGCTATCTATGCAAATGTTTTCACATTCCATTTGTAAAAGACAAATTTTAGGACCCATAAAAAAATTAAAGGACCAAAGTTTGAAAAGACCTCCACCATTTATTCTAAAATATAGCAACTCTACCTTCTTTTTTAAAGGCCCAGTTTACCTGTAAATTTTAATTCATTCTGGTCAAAACCAAAATTGTTACTATAGTACTTTCTTTCCTGTGCTACATTATGAAGAACAGAGTTATATTCTTCTGACTTGCAGAACACTTCTGGATATTACACTGGACCTTTCTATCAGGAGTGTTTGAAGAGCAATACAGTCCCTTACAGATATCTGGATCAGGCCTCAAATTACTCCCAGACATCCCGAACCATACTTGGCCAGTTTGAGTAAGAGGAAACACCCTTTACCACATCACTTGTTTGAATCTGTGAATCTTTTCAGATGAGCCATCACAAGGAAAAATGAAATTCTTTAGGAAACAATCATTCTTCTAGATTGAGCATTACACGTTTATTTAAAATCAGTTCAGATTTCTTACTTTGGCTATACTGAATCATCCGTTTGAATGACTTGGCAGATTTCATGGGTAAGAAAAAATCTAGGTTGCATTTACTTGAATTCCCCCGCCTTTATTTCCCATTCTGGACATCTCTGGCTGCCAGGTGCACTGTCCTCTTATGGTACAGTGAGGGAGAAAAAAGAAAGATGCCATCCCTTCAGACAGAAAGAACAAAACAAAAATCCATAGCAAGGCTCTGTGAAACAGAACTCTACCTCCAGACTATTAAACAAAAACTCTTTTGTAGTCTAGACTACAAAAAACTTTTCTGAGGCTAGTCTACACCATAAACAGAACAGATTTTCTAAACCTTGTGCATGGTTACCATCTTTGTTGCTCTTCCTGCTACTGAGCCTATCCCACTGTCAGTAAAGAGAAAGTAAGATCTTAAAATTTTGTATGTGTATGTATGTGTACAATATTCAGGAATCAAGTGGAACTTAATGTTAAAAAATAAACTTATTAACAAGATACTCATCTGCAGGTAAGTGTTTCCAGTTTCAAAAGATAATAGATATTATAGCAATATTCATATTTGCACAAAATGCTAAACTATAATTATTGAGAACTCTGGCTTAACATTAAAGAGCAGGCGGAAATAATCAAAACAATAGTGAGGGTGAAAAGTTTAGCTTTGTAGTTATTTCCAACCTATAAACCTGCTAGAAACCTGGCTTTTAAAAGACAGACAAAACAGGAGTCGGAGTCCACTTCTAATGCAAAATGTGAAACTTCCCTGGCCCCCTTCACTACTGGATAATTTAATTGTTCCCACTTGATGGGAAGAGACAGAAGTGATCTGGCAATATGCACTGTGCCTTTACCTGCAGATTGCTTATCCACTTTAGTCAGAATGCTGCTAATTAATCAGTGTTTTCTGCTAACACGACACTTCTTGACCACATGCTTGAAGATTCATTACTTCTGATATGAGATTTGTTGCTTTTAATGTTCCAGAACACTTTTAATGCTTGTATATTTCTTTGATCCTTTGTATTTCCCTGTGACCTTTTAAGGAAAACTAATATGAGAATGAAAGTAAGAAGAACATAAATTTTGTCTTCTCCATTCAGTTGTCACATGGGTAGAGTCAAGTTTGTAAATTCTCTCCAGAGTTTGTTTTCAGAAAGAGAAAGGCATTCCTTAAATGTGGGTGGGGACATTTTTGAAAGGAATAATGTTAAAGTACATTTAAGAATGCACTTACAATTATCTATATCTACTGAAGCAGCTGTGGGAAAACTACCTTGTGGTATCGTCTTTTTTTTCTTGTTATTCTGAGGGATAGCACCCTAGTAAGATTTTGTATTTTTCCTCAAAGTTTTATACTGCATATCGACAAGTAACAATATGAAACATATTAAATGTCTGTTGCATTTAATATGTTCAAAGCTTATTCTTCTGATGATGATTATACTGATTTTAAATGGCCACAACTCCATGGACTCCATGGAGGACTAGCAGGGCATTTAATTAGTGGCCCATGAAAGTGTTCTAAAATTATAAGGAGGAGAAAAAAAATCACAGTACTGTATTTTTAACTCATATATACTTGTCTGTCCTCTTGCATACTGGATTGCATTATTTAAAATATATTTTTAAAACTTATTTTATGTGCTTTATTTATACAATGGATAGCACCCTTTTCCTTGATCTAGGGAGGTTTAAAAAACAAAAGAAATATTGCATAGAACAAAACCATAAAGAGCTAAATACCAAACCAACATAGGGCCTCCATCTGCATCAAAAGCTTATTAGAACAATACTGTTTTTTAAAATTAAAAAATAGGTGAAAAAAATAGAGGCAAAGGGCAAGATATTTCAGAGAATGGGGACCATGACCACAAGGATACCTCATGAAGCTTGGGGAACTGTTAGATCTTCTCAACACTCTCAGGCTAATCTAAATCTCAGAGAGATGATCCTGAAAGTATTGAGATATCAAGCAGATCAAGTATCTTGAATTGGACCAGGAATCCTACTGACAGCTATTAGAAACTGAAGTTTGAACCCTACTCCTCCCACTGAAAAGACTGAAGAGCTGTCTTTTACATGTTAAATGGCCAAGATCTATTTTTTTTTATTGACAACAACTGTGGCTGGTATCTTCAGAGGCAGAATGAACTGTTTTATAGCTAACCTCTCAGTACTTCACAGCACAGAGACTGGCTGGGTTCTTGTATTTGAACCTGGAAAAATGATCTGATTGGTCTGTGACACAGGAATCCAAAAAATTGGTTCCTGACTGGCTCTTTGTCTAGGTAGATTTTGGTTATTCATTTTTGAAAAAAAAATCCAAGAATTAATTTTTGACTGGTGTGTACTTGAGTCAGGTGACTGCCTGGTTATTTAGATTAGGTAGATTTCTGATTGGTTTAGTTTTGAAAAATCTGAGAATACTAGTTCCTGATTGCCCTGTCTTTGAGCGAATAGAATAGAATAGAATAGAATAGAATAGAATAGAATAGAATAGAATAGAATAGAATAGAATAGAATAGAATAGGAGAGTTGGAAGGGACATTGGAGGTCTTCTAGTCCAAGCCCTTGCTCAGGCAGGAAACCCTATACCCTATACCTGATGAGGCTGCTGCAGATTGCTTTTGATTAGTTAAGAGCTGTTTAAGTCTTATTATTACTTAATTGATGCCAACTGTAAAAACTTACATGAGCATATTATCTTTTGCAAACATCAGAACAAGACTGAATAGTTCAATAAGATTTTTAGAATGATCTTCAATAAATGGTAGAATAAAGCTGATTTTTTTAAAAAAAGTGCAATATATTGTATATCCATTTGGTCAAATAATTTAAAGGGTATTGTCTATGGAGATGTCCCAGACAGCTGCATTAAATCTTACCCACCAGTCCTAGAACCAGCAGAAAAGTAAATCAACATAAATTTGCTCCCCTCATTAACAAATCATATTCTGCCACATATGGAACAAGCTAAGGAAAGTAGTTGGTGGTTTCCCAGCTTTGTATCTTCTCCTGCCATTAATCACTCTCCTTAATGTTGGGTTGGGTAAGTGTGGGCAGGTGCTTTCAATGGCACATTTAGCTACTGTCAAGTGACCTAAAGTTGAGACACAAATGCAGAGGTTCTTGAGGTCTGTGACTAATCAGTTGAGCTATTTCTGGATATACATCTAGAACTGTTTTGAAAAAAAAAATAACTAACATTAGCTTCTTTCTTAGCAGATGCAGTGGAATTCTTATAATGCAAATAATAGCAATAGAACTTAGACTTATATACCACTTCACAGTGCTTTACAGCTCTCTCTCCAAGCAGTTTACAGGGTCAGCATATTGCCCCCAACAACCTGGGTCTTCTTTTTACTGACCTTGGAAGGATGGAAGGCTGAGTCAACCTTGAGCCAATGAGAATCAAACTGCTAACTGTCAGCAGAATTAGCCTACAATACTGCATTCTAACCACTGCTCCACCACAGCTCTTTCTGGACATAATGATGACAGCAGCAACATCTGGCAGAACTCATCTCTCAAGCTTCTGTGTAATGCACTGTAGGTTTACGGCTTCCTGAAAAGAGTGCTAGTACTCCTTTCAAGGCCTGGTAAACCTGTGTTTTTATAAGAAGACCTGAGTGCTTTCCAAAGCAGGGACAAGCATTTCTCTGGCAGAACATTTGATAGCCTCCTCAGCTTATGTCAAAATGGATGTGAAGGGTAGATTCCAGTAACTGGGAAGGAACAGAGCATTCCCAATGCATCCTAAAATTGCCATTCATAACTTGATTGATGCCACTGTGACTGTTTCAGCAACCACATGATTGATGTCACATGCTAGGTCATTATCAATGGCAGAAGTTATGTTGAAGATGAGGGGAAACACTACCATACATTTGAAATAACCAAAGATGACTTCAAGCTGCTTCTGGAATAGCTGATATGAGACAAAGGTAGCATCATGACCACATAGCATTTTTTTTAAGTTATTGGGTTATGTTCATGCAGCATTTACTGAGACTTATGAATGAGACCTTCAGGTCTGGGAGACACTCAAAATAAGAATAACATAAAAGAAATATATCTTGTGTAAAAATGCTTAAAGGAAAAGGAAAGCATTTTTCAAAACATCTCAGCACAAGGTTTTTTGGTCTTTAAAAAGGTCTATCTGACCTTTTCCCCACTTTATGGGTGCTGAAGGGGATAGAATTTGTGCCAGTAGAGAATATGGAGAGTGTCAATGATATCAATCATGGTTGACTCTAAGGTGGAGTCTGTAGTTTCTGAACTCAATAGATTGAAAATATATGAAAACTAAGAGGTGAAGGGCATGCCACTATCCTGGAATATCATATTCCACTTAGCTTTACCTTCCTTTCCCCAGGAAGGCGGTGTCATTTATAACACCCCCCCCCCATTTCTCAGTAATTTCCCACCAGTAAAAACAAAATAAAATAAATTGAGTCTTAAATATTCCTAGACAGCATTCCCTCTTTGGCAGATATCAAATAACTTGATTTACCATGTGAGCTGAGAATGTTGGTCTCATTTTGGATGCCATAAAGATCTGGAACTGAGCTAACATACACATGTCTGTTTTATATATATCTGGGATAATTTATATTTATTTACATATACTAGGACAGATTCCTAGGTTAAATACTTGGAATTACTGCCAATATTTTCTTATAAACTGGTTTGTTTCATGATACGTGTATGTGGTGGATGTGTTGGTACTAGGTATACTAGATTAGCAAATTTTAAAACATGCAGGGAACTGAGCTGCAACATCTGGATATTGACTAGGTAATAACAAAAAAGATACAGAAATTCTTTGTAACCACTGAGTGGTTGTCTAAGATTTTTCTTCTAGCTCTATACTATGCTTCATTTTCTTGCCTCTCAACATAATGAACTTTTTGCTTGTGTTACTTCCTCATGAAGACTTTTAAAAAATATCTAGGTATTATCTCTTTGTGTCTCTCTGTCTCTGTGTGTCTCTCTCTCTCCCTCTCCCTCTCCCTCCCCCTCTCCCCCCTCTCTCATTTATCAATTATCATTGTCAAAGTATTGATTTAACAGCTAACCAGCTTATGTAATGTATGTAATGATGGGAATGACTTAGCAGGGTCTGTGTCTCTTTAACAGCCTTTGTATAAAGGGAAGACTCTGCTGATGTGTTCTTTCTTCTTCTGTTTCCTGCTGTAATTATGGTTTGTTGGATCCTGCTGTATTAGCTCATGTATGTATATTGTTCCTGGTGTATGATATTGTAGATAGTGAAAGATAAACCACCATTTATTATAGACCATTCTTTGCTGTGTTTACTCATGGGTTATCTTGGGCAATAAGACTGTGCATGCTCTGACAATCATCTATCATCATCTATCTACCTCCCTACCTACCTACCTACCTACCTACCTATTGCCTGTCTGTCTGCCTGTATTGTGTGTAAAGTCCCTCAAACAATTTGAGACTCTTTCTTATTCAAAAGCACAGGCTGCCACATTTTGCTTGATTTTGCCATGGCTGAACTTGTCTGTCTGGGATTGTTCTTCAAGAGCCATGCAGGTTGTCACAAGTACCATCCACCCTTCCCTCTTTTCATAGGAAAACATGCCAAAGGTGTGAACAATGTAATTTCTCTCTTTCATCAAAGTTTATGAGGACCATATTTTGTATTGCTGTCAGAGCTGTTCTCTTTACTTTTTAAAGTTTACTGAAGATCAGAATTTGAATGTATAATTCTTTTTCCTGTCAGCAAGACAAGCTTCTGCTGACAAAGCTTCTCCTTTGTACAGAAGGACTATTCTGGAGTAAAGTTGCTGGGAAACCTCTTCAGAGAGATAGAAAGTTTGATGCCTTTTCTCTGAAATTTGAACTTTAAAAGAAGGAAGGGAGGGGTAGAATATGAGGAGAAGGAGGAGGATTTCTATATTAATCCTGAACTATCAAGGAACAAGCTATACTACATGTCCAGTATATACTGGATTTTGGTAAATCACAATTCACAGAGATCTGATATAAAGTACTAATTGTATCTTGGCTTTTAATGGTACATTTTGTATAAAGATTGGCCTGTGGGGAGGTATTACTTGGAATATGAATATTAAGACTATTTGTAATTTGTTTGAAATGGAGCACCATTATTATTAATGCAAAATGGGCAGTTTACAGAGGAAATGCCATTTTACCCAAGGAAGATAACTTTATCATCAAATTTGTTTAACATTGTTTGATCTCCAGAGAAAAATAATAAGATACTTTTTTTTTAATTTCATGTTATTTGCCCTAAAATTGCATAATTTTAGTGTGCAAAGAAGCATGGCATTTTATATCCACAGTTCTGTCTTGATTAATTTTGAAGCTGGCTATTAACAAATATAACCATGTCTTAAACAGCTATTCCTTCAGCCCTGGATTCCAAGGGAAATATATAGCTTTAGTTTAAATACAATATTTTTATGTAGGGTATTTGAATTTTATTTGCATATACAGTTACTAAGGTTTCAAGTGAATTTAATATCATATATGTTGTAATTTATATTTTACAGTTCTTAATAATGCAGCTATATGAAATGCATAGGAGAATAAATATGATAGCATATACAATTGTACACCTGACCATTTGAAGGGTGTTGTGCTTGTTTGTTGGATGTTCAGAATCTCATTTCTCTTTGTTTTGGTCCCATTATCAAATCTGTTCAATGCTTGTATGTATGTATTTTCTTTAAAAAAAAATTTTAAAAAAACTTTTGATAGAATATGAATATTTTGGGAAATATTTTTTGCCACACACATTTTTGAACATTTACCTAATATACAATAGATTATGTGCAGTTTTGAACACTTGCAGTTTTGAGTTCAGCTAGGAGAAGCATGAATTTTGCGAGACTGCATTTTCAGTTCAAATGTCTGCAATTAAGTAGTAAAATTGTGACTCAAATGAATTTCTTTTCATGCCTAGATGTAAGCATTTGTACAGACATGCCAATTTCAGATCAGCTTATGCCTTTTGTATGGAGGGAGATGTGGGCAGGGGAGGGCAGGAAAGAATTGCTGTTTAAGAAAGAAGTGGGTTAACTCAAAATCTAAGCTTAGTCGTTTGCAGAAATGAAAGTCACAGTTTCCTGGTCTTAGTTTAGGATGGAAAAGTAGAACTACTGTGTTGTGCTTTGAATCATTATGAGTCATTGGATTGCTTGGAAATAACAAGCATGTTAGAAATGTTCTTGTAGCTTCTGTTTAATTTGGTTAAGAGAAATAATAGGACCTGGTGAGAAGTGTGTTGATGGAAGTTTGGCAAAGTTGTACAGTTTATACTGGAACACAGCTGGGTTAAGAGCCTGTCTGGAAATGACAATGTTGCATCAGCCAGATATGCTGTTTGACCATTTTGAGTTGTCCTACAGGGATGAATATGTAATTTTGTTACAGCAATTTTACACTTTTGTGTGTGCATGTGTTTTACTTAAACTAACAATGTCATTTATATCACCTCAGGAAAACCTGTACCTTTATGAATGTAATTAAATATGAAAATTCTTTCTTCTTCAGATGGTTCCAAATTATAAATTCATAGACAATATGGTACATTATCAGTAGGGCTCGAGATGCACAATTTTCTGTCAAGGCATGCAAAATCACAACTGCTGCATAAAGGTCTAGGTATTTATGATTAAGCTTTGACAGCAAGCATAATGGCACTTGGGGAGGGCAACGTCAAATAATTCTCAGCCATTGAAGCATTGGTGAACATGACTCAGAATTAGAGTTCTAGAGGGCCATTGGTCCCTCAGCTTTGCTTCTAGAAATGTGGAAGAGTTCACTTCATAATATTGCCAGCTATGTATAATCCTTAGATAATGTTAGAGGTTTTATAGCCTTGTCAATATCATAACAAGACTCAGTGCTTACAAATAAGAGTGGACAACCAGTTTTAGATTTATATTAGAACCTAACACAGAGTTAGTTGTACATAGACTCTGCCCTGGGGCAGGTAAACTGTCCAGGGAATCTTCATGCAGCTGTGAACTGAGGTAATAGCAGAAAAGGTCAATCAAAGTGATGACATCATTTCCTTCTTTTGTCAGTGTGAATCTTGCAGGCAGTGCAATGGGACAAATTCTTGTTGCTCAGAAAAGTTTTAAAATTGTTGCCAAGTAATTGGTAATACACATAATTAGGAATGTCTAAAAAAGCAGAAAAAGTAGTTTCTGTTACAGAAGGTTCTCAATTTATTCCTCCCCTTAGAGAGGAAGATATTGTGATACCAAAAGCATAAGATGAAAAATGTAGAATAAATATTATTAGCATTGTAGTAGTATTGGACAACAGAATTTGTTTGATCATTGTCCCCAAATTTCTGCTTAAGTTTTATTTATTTGTGGGATTAATACCCTGTCTTTCTATTCAATTAAACTCTCAATGCAAATACTAATGCTATGGCTGAGCAATGAAATGTAAATATTTAAAATACCTTTATATTCTTTCCATAAAATATTTCAAACAGTTTCAGTCCAATTTAAATAATAAAACTACAGCGTTAGCCCTGGTTTCCTAGAAGTTGCTTCAGCATTATGAAGGATATGTGCTTCATAGTTGCTGTTATGAATATCTGCTTGGAGATCCAGTAGGATTGACTGATTATATGTCATGAAGTCAGCAGCAACCACATAGATGGATTTTCTCTAAGACAATCTGTCCCTAGCCTGGTGTTTCATTAGAATCCATTCTAGTATGAATCTCTATCAAAACCTCCTTTGTCTCTTTCCAACACAAGATCCTCAGCCTGAACCCAAACTTAAAGAATTCAAACCAATTCCTAAATGAAATGGTTCAAGATAATCTGTGTCTTCCAATAATGTCTGCAGCTATCTGGATACATTCCTGTCTTATAATTTGCCTCTTAAAAGATATTTCTAACTGGGTGGTAGCATTTGTCAAACACTTTGGATTCAGAGAAATCTTTTTGCTGTAACTTTTATGGCTGGAGGACCACTCCATCAAACAAATATATCTTTACAAATCTCTGAATCTATCCAATCACCTCTCCTCAGCTAACTTAAATAGGCTGAGGTGAGCAAAGAACAAAGCTCTTTGTAGCCAGATAGTAAACACTTTGTCTTTAGGCCTCAAAAATTTAAAGCAATTCTGTATAAGTGGACTAGATATACATTGGACACTTTTCTAAATAATATATAAAAAGTCATTTGCAAATCAGCATCAAGAGAAGGAATTTTATCTTCAAATTTTCAAAATTGTCAAATAGACTTCTGGGGGTATCAGTATAGGATACATTATAGCAAGCAACTCCAGACCCTTCTGTTGGGTTAGGGTTCTTGCCACAACATGGCAAGATGAGCCTACTAAAACAGCTCAGCATAGAAGTTAAGGTCCTCCGCTATCATCATCATCATCATCCTGAGATTCTTCAACTTAACATTAAATCTACCTATGTCTGCTCAGTCAGCACATGTCAGTCACAGGCACTGTGAATGTGAGTTTTCCCAGATTTCTCAAGCTGTTAAGAAAGAAGAATCTAAAAGAATCTAAAAGAATAATCTACACCAATGATAGGAAACTATGCTTCAGATTATTTTTATTCTTTGTATCTAAGAGTTATGGAGGAGAGCATGGCAGTGAAAGTAACAAAGCAGCAAGAGTAAATGTTGTCTGTTTCTTTGGGCATGGAGTGGGGAGGCAATTGTTTAAAGTAGATCTATTAAACATATTGATGCTTAAGCATGCCTATTATAAATATTAATCTGTAAAATAAAAGGTACCAGTTTCATTAGCAAGAGCTTGGAAACTTTCAAACATACAGACATTTTTTAATGTGGTATGGGTTGCCCTTCATTGAACTGCATCAGCTTTCCTTCATCTGAAATGTTCAGACAACACTCAGAATTCATAAAGACCAATGTTTTTTTTACAATTATATTTATTTTATCAGTAACTAATAACTGAGTTGATAATGTGTTATAACACCAAAATTAAAATGTATCTTTAAAACTATGTTGAATCTAAATTTCATAAGATCCCTCCCTCCCTTCCTTCCAGAAAGAAAAGATTTAATACCTCAGCATTTTTAGGAATTTTTTTGCTGTTCAAAGTTTTCTCAGGAAATGTGTTTAAATTTGCCCATTATTCTATCTCTGCCTCTGTCACACACATATATACACAAAACATACAAATACCCAGAAGCTTTGGTTACACCTCAGATTAATTCTACTTATATTGGGTTGGTTAATGTCAGTAGGATTTGAGACCTGCAGCTTCTCTTCACAAAGAGATATCTGTGGATTTTTTTTTCTATCTTTTTCTTACTTATCAAAGTAAAAGTTGAAATTCTGCCACAGCCGAAGGGGCCAACTCAAAATTTACTGCTAACACATTCACATTCAACTGCTCACTAGTTCAATCTGTTGCCTGCAGAACACAATATAATAGGATGAAAATTGCCTCTTAGCTGTTGGCTACCTGAAAATTGCCTTCTGAGCTGATGCTTCATGGAAGCGTCACTCGCTTCCTGTTCTTCAGAAACTAATTGAAATTCTTTGAGGAAATAAACCCTACTTGTGTAAGCAGTAGAATCCCTAATACAGCATATTTTTCACTATCCTACACAGGAGTTATTGACTCTGTCCAATCTGGAGATAGATGGTGATCATTCTTTGGAAATGATGTTATACTGAAGAAATCATAGATCCTGAAGACTTATAATTGTTTTTGGCAGCACAAATGCATTATATTACAGTAGATAAAGAGGTGTTTGTTTCTTCATCATGGATTAACAAGCTTTACTAGAAAATCTGTTAATTGTATTTTTAAAAAGTTTTTACAATGCATTGCATTCAGTGCTATGGGTGCTATATACTTACAGCACCTTCAAAGCAACATTTGGGAATGGACCCCAAAACTCATTCAAAATGTTCATAAGATTGCAAGGTTGAATGCAATAAATGGGGAAAATTGTTAAAGACCCAAGGAATAGTCATGATACCCTCTTAATTTAAAGTACATTAAATTTGGGTTTTTTTTTTCTTGTTCCTTCCTATTCTTTGTCCTGGCTCCACCTAAGGAGCCCTGCTTGCTTATTTATTTAGCATGTTGTTTTTGGCATCTTTTCAGCTTTGTGAGATTCTGAAGTGCAATTACCAGAACTGTTCCACATGTGATAGCTTTGTGGCCTGTGCAAAATCATTATGATATTATTCCATATATAAGCCTTCACAGAATAGTCAACTTGTTCCAGGTTAGTACTATAACAGATATTTGGGATAGAAATATTGGGCAAAGGCATAATCATAAGCTAATTAAGTTTTCAAAGTATACAACTTCTAGGTCAGCTGTCACAAAACAATGGTAAAGCATTGCCAAATCCAAGCAGAATTCACAATGTTCAGATAGACAAACAAGGCTTAGTGATAAGAATAAAGTATTAACTAAAATAAAGTTATTCCAAAATTAGAGAGTACTCAGGCAGAAGCTCAAATATAGAAGGCTCCTATCATTTATTTACATACAATCATAGCTAGCAGTATAACAATAAGACCTGTAATAATAGTAAAAGCTGCAAAAATCCAAAGGAGCAAAGAAACAGATAATGAAAATCTAATACTGTGCTGTTAATGAATTTCATGCCTTTGCCAATTGGATCAGGTAGCTGTAGCCAATTGTAGAATTAGATAATTACTCCCAAATAAATTCTCACTGCTCTCATGGGGTTCCTTCAAACAACCCAGCAGTTCTTCAGCTTTCTACCTTTTTAATGTGTAGAGAGTAGAAGCACTCCTCTATATTTGGTAGCCCCAAATCAGTTAATCGGGGTCAGAATCCACTGATATGGAGTGAGTTTTTAAGATCCAATTGCTTCATTAGAAGCAATGAGAGATAGTAGCAATTTGATTTTCACTGCTTTCTAACATCTTTTAATATCAATGTTTCCATCTATACATCAAATACTGGGTTAATATTTTATTGAATCAAATATTTGTTCAATATCCAGTTCTGTGCTTTTTTCTGCTGGGTGGCCCAACTCTAATATTTTTTTGCAGTCCTTTTACAATCAAATGATGATGATGAAAAATGTGACTTCACTGTTTCAGCAAGGGTTAAGGTCCTTTGCTTGGATGTTTTCAAAATTGATTTGCAAAGAGATTAATGTGGTTATTTTTCAAATAGATGTATCAAAATATTATTACAGAATATATTGGCCTATTAGCTTATAATAATAACCGCTCAGTGTGAAGAGCTTGCTAAACAGGACTTGTTAAACAGTCTGGTGTTCCTACAGAACAATTGCCTAACTTCTTAAAAGAATCTGCAAAAAAGTGTTCCCTATCAAGAATGGACAATTTTTTTTCAGGTAAAGTACCATATTAGATCTTTAAATGGCACACTGGAGACCAGACTGCCAAAAGTAATAAAGGCAGAACAAAAATGTACTTATGGTTAACCTAGTTGAAACTTAATTAAAAAAAGAAAAATGAATGAATACTATATCTCCAAATTTGTTGAATGATTTTCTTGTCTGGCACGTTAAAGGGGGAAAAAATAACATCTGGAAGGCTTTCTCAGAAGCTTTAGAGGAGGACTCACACTCTGGAACTGGACACCAGAAATTGGCATCTCCCTTAGTTTAAATTTGTGTCTCACTTTGGCATATAGATCAAAACTTTCTAGGCTCAGAGGATTCTGTTGAACCACAGAGATATTACGTATAATTGCCTGGGTACTGTTTATGTGTGTGTCGATGATGTAAAGAGCAGCCTCAGGATCATGGAAGAAGGGATAGCTCCAAATCTTTTTTTTTTTTTTTTTGCTATCCTCAGAAAAAATCCAAATCCAAAGCTGATATTTGTATTTCCAGGAAAATTTCTACTAGCACATTTCGATGTACTTTTTCTGGAATGCTATTCAATCAATCCCAGTTTGAATCTGCATTTCTCTAATATAACATCGGAAGCAATCCTGAGCAACTGTTTGTTTTCACAAGTGCAAAATAGCCATATGCCTTAATTATATGGATTTCCTGTTCCCCCCACCTTCAATCTTTTTGTTTCCTCCCACTTATATCATGGAACCCATTTTAAAATGCTTGATTTTCAGATTGGGATACAAAGTTGCTTTCAGAGTAGTGTCTCTTTATTTAGTGTTCGATCCTTTATTTTACATGCATTTCTCCGTCTGGCAATTGTCACTTAGTCAGATGGCTACCAGCTGGAAGGGCAACATGTGTGTCCCCATTGAATCTGATGGAGAAGCTGTTCAGGAAATGTGATTTAAAGAAAGACTTCACATGTGCCTCTGCATGGTGTGAATGTGAAGGCAGGCTTTTCACACATGAATGACTTGGTGCCAGAATTCATCTCTCAAATATGCATGCAAGCTGAAATATTATTATTTGCCATCACAGATAAGCCACAAAATATTTATTTGAACTAATGGTATCCTTTTAGCTGGAGTTCTTAAGAAAATCCTATGTTTATGTAAATATAGCAAAAGCTAAGAGTGGCGCAAAGAGCCATGAAAAGATACATGCTCATCATTACAAGACAAGATAGAAAGACCTGCACATGGATTAGAGAGCAAACGAAAGTATACAATATCATCAAGAGAGTAAAAGGATTGAAATGGAAATGGGCTGGTCACAAAGCAAAAAGAACTGATGACAGGTGGACCAAGGCAGTCATAGAATAGATCTCACTTGATAAAAAGTGTCCCCGAAATAGACCTAAAAAGATGGATTGATGATATCAGCAAGTATTACGGGTCCAATTGGCAAAAGAGATCTCAGGACCGTATTGGTTGGAAACATGTGGAAGAGGCCTTCATCCTGCAGTGGCTAGACAATAGCTAGAACGAGGATGTAAATATAAGTGTTCTACGTGAATACTGATATATCACAACATGGAATTATTTCAAATTCAAACCTTCACATGTTCCTCCCAGAGGACTCCTAGCTGAGTTCCTTTGATCCTGCATACTTTTTCAAGACCTAACAGTTATAATACACAAACATATTATTTTTGAATTAGACTGATTTTTTTTTTAAAAAAATGGTTTCTCGTATAAAATGGAATATCCTTCAATCATTTTCAAGTTCAGTCTGATACGTTTGGAAATTAAACAACTGGCTTACATTATACATTCTACTATTCTCATTTCCTTGCTGTATTTTTTAAGGTTATATTCATTCTGACATCAGCATTGTTTAGTTGCAGTGATTTCAGAATGCTGAGCAACTGAAATTTATTGACATGAATATTTAGCTTTTAATTAGAGATAAAAGCAAATATCTCATATGCCGAGGAAAGCAATAAAACTTTTATTTTGAATCTGAAATTCTGAACTGGAGAAATAGGCTTTAAGCTAACAGCTGCTACCCCTCCCAATTTTCCAAGGAAAAGGAGTTTCAGAAATGCATGCATCTTTCTCCACCTATTTCATTGCAATCCCTTTCTCTTTTCTTTGGTTGGTAACAAGCTCAGAATGCCTGCAACCAGAGCTTGGCTGAATAAAAAAAACTCTATGAAAATAGCTGAAAATACAAAGTTGAAATAAAAAGGATGGGAAGAATATAAAAGTCCAGCTATCAGTTACTAAAATGTTAGTTTTTCCAATAAAAATTGACTTGAAGAAATAGTGATATTGCAAGTAGTTTTTATTTACAAAATAAAAACATTAACTGATGCAGATCAGCATTCCTTGGCTAAGTAAAATTTTCAAAATTTAATAATCTTTTAAGTATTAAATGTATAAGTTATCTAGCATTTGATACCATTTCCTATTCTCTAAAAAGGAGTTTTTCTGACATATCAAGTATAAACAAATGAAAACAATGAATATTATAACAAACTTTATCAATTCCACTTCTTCAAATAAATCTAATAGGATTACTTTAAAGTGGCTTATTTTAAAGTTGAATCTGCTTCAATTTGCAGACCAGTACATGGTATAGAATAGCACATGCAATGGATTAAAATTCTGTGTCTTATTAACTATTATTTTACAGGAAGCAAATATAAGAGTCTCTTTTGGATAATTTGCATATTCCTAGTAATTTTCATCAGCAAAATGTTGAACAGGATTTCCCACATTTTTCTATCCTATTCAGTTTGTGCACGCTCATTTTAAATGTAGTACATTAAAAAAAAAAGCTGGAGATTAATAACATATTTCAGTCTAAGTTTTATTTGAAATGACTATCCAAATGAATACTGCTATTTTTAATTTTTTTAAAAAAAATCATGCATATTCCCATATGTGTTATCCAGAAATATTTCAAAGTACTTGACACTGGTAATCTGATCCTAGGCAGGTATATTTGGAAAGGAGACCCATTAATTTGGGAACTTTTATTTACAGGTACAGGGGTTAAGATTAAGATTTTAGCCAATCTCTTTGTTCAATTAAATATAAAGCATAGTGGAAGTTTTCTTTCTGTTTGTAGCTTTCTATATATTTAGTTCTATATTAAAGCAGAACACTTAAAAAAAACTTACTAGCAAATTAAGGCACAGTTTCATCTAAACCTTTTCTAAAAGTTAGTTAGAGCTAAAACTCTTCACTTGTTCCTCAACTAAAAGGAAAGGGCCATACCACTCTGTCTCAATTTCATTAAATATGTATTTGGGTGTCATGGGTTCACTAACATTCATTATCCTATGCACAACACCAAATACATCAATGTCCCATTTCTCTCTGCTGTGCTGTTGTTTAAATTATAACCAATCAAGATCCTTCTGCTTTTCCAGGAAACTATCAAATCTGTGGAAATCAGACCATACAAATATTTGGGTCAAATGTCCAGCAAACTAAAGAAGTCCATTAATTGTTGAGTTTGGATTAGTGCTTGTTTAAAGGAGGAACAAAGGTTCTATTCCATCTGTCATCAAAAAGATAAGGATGGAAACTTTATTTTATGTATTACTTAACATCTCAAAATGGAGATTTGTTGCAATGTTACTGATAATACCAGTTACCGGTAATAACAATTACTGATTTCGATACTGACAAACTGAAAACATAAAGAAAATTAGGACTGAACCTCTGGCTCTTAGTATATCTCATCTTCTTTTCCTTCTCAGACTGATGATTTCTGTTGCTCTTTTTACACTCTTCTTGAAGGAATAAAACAAAGAAATGTGTGAGCCCAGAAATTATTCAGTTTTACCTCTGAATCCCTGAAGGCATTCAAAGGCAGTACAGACACAAAGGGCTTTTTTTTTGGTCTTAAATATTTTAACACTTCTGAATTCTATGAGACCTAGCATTTATTATACAGCTTTGGCCTTCTCTTTGCTGTTGCTTGTTTATTTAATGTTTGCTCGCTTATTTATTTTGTATTTCGACTTTACATTTATTTCCTCCCACAATTTTGCTTTCTTAAACTTAAATGATGTGCATATTGGGTCAAATCTAACCCAGGGTTGGTGTTGATTGATATGGAGAAAACCACACTGGGATGATGGATTTTACTGATGCGGCCATCAGTCTTTTGAATGCTCCAATGCATTATAGGCATGTAGTAAGTTCACCATTGAACCAGGCAAGCAATATGACAACAGCTTTGGGAAGCTGTCTTGATTAGTAATGGTTGAATGCTTCCAAGCATACTTCAGAACCAGTTTGGAATGTATGAAAATCCTTAATAAGCATTTGGGGTGGAAAGCCCTCTTGTCTGTTTCTGAAAGTACACAATTCCAGGTGTGCAATGTCAGTACATATATGCCTGATAGTAATGTTGCCTGTATGTATTTGCTTTACTGCATTGCTTCATCTAATTTATAGTTTCCCAAACTAGCCACAAAATGCCACATTTGGAAATTCAAATGCCCTACCATCACTATTCCTAAAATTCTTTCCCAAAGTATCATATGAAGTTCAGGAATTGCTATCACATACATGTAATGATTAATCTCATAATCAAAACAGGAAAAAAAGCGGACAAAATTAGAGATTGTTGACTGAGCAGTCCACTCCCATATCTTATAAAAATCAATGTTTTCAAGCTAGATTAGAAAGCCCAAAAGCTGGACTTGGAGAACTGACATCAATTCTCTGTATAACAGACATAGAAAAAGACTTGTCAGAGTGGGGAATCTGAGTTTAATATTTTGCTCCTAATATGGCCACAGACTGGGATTCTTTTGCCTGCAAACTGTGTTGCTGAAAAGGGAATCCTATTTTGGGTGGGCAAAATTTCAGAATTGTGAGAGATAAAATGTCTATATCTCCTATTTGAATTACCAAGACTAGTTTTGAGTAAGACAGATCCTATGGATCAAAACAATAAAGCAAATCCTTCCAAGTAGCAATATTAGCATCTAGGCATGTGCCAACATGGTATACTAGGAGACTCATTTAAGAAACAGACAAGAGATACTAAAGAAAATCCATGCTTATTATTGAAAACACAGCTTCTAGTTACATCTTCAAGGCTGCAATCCTTTTCCTACTAACTTGTGGGTAAATCCCATTATCTTCTGCTATGAAAGTAATGTGTAGTTTAAACCCTTAATCATGCTTGGGATAGAACAATTGAAATTAACCGAATAAGTCAATCATGACAAATTAAATTTCCATTAATTTAGTGATTGTTCTTTAAGCATGACTAATATTGATCCTACCCTGTGATACAGTATAGCTGTTTTAAAAACAAGCAAAGAACCTTGCTCAAGTCTATAAAAAGTAGCTTGTCATTCTGCTCTAGTTGATCATGATCATAATCATACAAATATGGACATTTCTAATACGTGACACTCTTTTGGGAGGTGACTCATAACTTATTTGTTGGGGAGAGAGAAATTATATGCTTCAAACACTGCTTTATATATGATGAATAGAGCTGTTATTGTTTTTAAAGTTATGAATAATAGGTTATACATGGAACTGTATATAGTATACACATTATCTCCAAGTCAGACTGTGGGTTTCAAGCTAACTTTTTTTACTTTGAGAAGGGGTAGATGGGAGAGGGCTTTGTAGGCTATCCTAGACATGTCTTCTTAGAAGTAACCCTAATGAGTTCAGATATGATTCAGTTTCAATAAATGTATAGATTACTGTGGTTGCAGTAATTTTTGAAATTTTCCTTTATAAAAGGAAAACCTGGTTAGAACTATTTTAAATAGAAACCGTGAACTATTCCAGTAATTCTTTTCAGTCAATAATTGAGGCTATACAGTAGTCTTCACACTGGGATGTCTCACAGTTAAACAATTTAGATTAAAAATGAAATGGAATTGATAAAATCTGACATTACTTTATGTATGCATGGTGATCTCTTTTTGAATGGAAATGCAGACACAATTTTATAACAGGATAAAATTATTAGATTTTGAGATATGAAGTATGGGACATTCTTATAATAACACTTTGTTTTGGTTTAGTGTATTACAATTTAATCTGACATTCTAAATTGCATCCAAGTACATTGGGTGAGTCCAACATGTCCTCATTTTCTTCCTGGGAATTGTATATACACATATTACTTAGGAATACACGTACAAAAAAACCTTTAAGTAACATTCTTCTTCTCTCTGGGGGACAATACAACAATAGGCTAGTTTATTAAATTGGAATAAAATAACTTTACCCTCTCTTGAATGGTTGCTCTGCGTCCTGGCTAGCAAAGTTTTGCTGGGGAAGGGAATTAATTTTGGATGCCAATTGTCAATTCTGGGATACAAGTTATCTTTCATTTGCTTTTCCCAGTGTCTGCTCAAGGTTTCTGCCTGCTATGTGCCAAGTGTGTGGCCTTGCTTAAGGCTTTGAAAAATACCTTAGGATGAAGGAGAAAAAGGCTTTATCTTCTCTTTGTGCTTGTTTCTTGAGTCAGCAGGAACAAAGTCCCAGATATGAGATACATTTCTTAATGATTGTTGTCACAATTATTTGAAATCAAATTCAAAATGAATCACCCTAAGCATTTTAAGATGGTGTTGGCAAAGTGAAAGCTTAAAATAATCCTCTATTATTTATTTAGTGCAACAAATTATGGTTTAATTTGCGGGTTTCTGAAAAAGAAGATAGCTTGAGAAGTGCAGGAAATGTATGGACAGAACCAAGGGATTACACTGATAACATTTGACATATAAACACAATTCGATTAATGGCTTTTATCACATTCTTTAAAAAAAGCTTTTAGCAAATCTTGATTTGTTATTAGGCTTGTTCAGTACCTGATTCTTTAACCATATCCCAAACTGATTTTCCCTGGTTGAGGGATAAGTCTTTAAGGAACATAAATTGCTTTTCTTTCTGACAATCTTTTCCCTGGAGAACTGGCTGTTGATAATCCAGGATAATTCACTGAGGAATGAACATGTGGGATTAAGTACATGACCTCAGTGAGCACAATTTAAGGAACTTTGATGTAGAGAGGAAAACTTTTTCTTGGGGAGGGGTGATTGAGCATTACATGGTTTAATAAAATTATGGAATGAATAAAAGTAGAATGAAAAGTAAAGAGTCCCTCTTTGAGAGAGATAGGTGGTATAGAAATGCAAACTATTAATAAATAATAAATAAATAAAACCAGTGATTTAAGAGAGGTAAAAATCTATAGCAGTATTTTTTGATGTCTCAATTTGTGTGGACTTCAACTCCCAGAATCTCCCAGCCAACATTTGTCTGGAGGAAACAAAGTATTAGGATGGTAATGAACTTAAACTAAATAATAATGCTCTGATACAAGAAAAAAAAGAGTAGAAAATTGACATGAGAGAAAATTTGAGAAAACAAACTATGTTTCCTTCTCTCCCTCCCATCACATTAGATGATTGTGAGAAGACACCCATCCCAGCATTTCTATACCAAAAACATAGTGTTGGAGGGTTCATGGGGTGATGGATGACAAAGACAAATGACAAAGTAGCTGCTTATGAAAATCTTCTCAAGGTCAGCTAGGAATTTCAAAAGAAGGGATGAACTAAAACAAGGGGGCTATCCCCTAATGTGCAGAGGAACATGAAAAGAACTATCATGAAAAGGTTGCAGAGATTTCCATAATGGAAACAGAAGACCCAGATGTTATAGACCAAAACTAAATCAAGGATATATATAAAAGAATATATCTAAATTCCCAAAGAAGGGATGAATGGTTATAGAGCAGTATTTAGTAGATCAGTATTTATCATCACCAGAAGTTCTAAGTTTGGTAGCCTACTACTTGTGGGTAGTATCCTAATTGGGTTAGGATGAATGAATAACAAACGTTGACAACATTGCTAAGAAACATTTGGAAGAAGGATTTTCAACCAGCCATGCTGATAATGAGTACAGCAGTTTCTGGACTCTGTATCACTCCAATTACCAGATATCAGGTAAAGGTCAAAATAGCAATCATATCCTGAAGGAGCTGCATCTAGCGCAAATGATTCAACTAGATAGAGCATTGTTTTACCAACTGACAGGTCCAATGTCCTCACATAAGTCATCCTAGCCAGAAACTTGAGACATTGCAGCAGATCCCAGGAGGCAGACCAGCAAAGCAAAGATTCAAAATCAAGACACCTTGAACTTACTGTGTTCCAGGAATTGGCCCCCAGAAATGCTTTATTCACCACTGATTATGAAACCATTTTTTAAAAAAGAGAGAAGACTCTTTCCTGTCTCAAACACCTGCCTGATTTCCCAAGATCCAGCATCTGAAATTGCCTAAATATTGTGATTCAGCATTAGGTGAATGATTTGTCATAACTGATAAAATGCCAGCTGGAGTGAGCATGAGAAAAAGAATATTAGGAATGTGCATGAAGGGACAAAGAGAATGCTCTTTGTACTTATTGTAGCTTCAGAACAGACAGCACGTCCTTTGCAATACTGCCAGTTCAGAGAAAAAGCTCCTGAATTATTATGCTGTTTCTGCTACTGCCGCCATTCAAGGGGACGCCTACTGACTCTCCTCCCCTCTGACTAGTTCCCCAGCTTTATAAATTTATGAATAAATATGCACATTTTACATCCCACACTAAGCTTTGTTCTTTTTATCTTTCCAATCTGCCAACAGACTACTTTTGCAATAAAGCTGAGAAGAGCATGAAAGACTAATAGAACAGAATATACTATTCCATAGAGAAGGAGGGGAGCATACTCTTGAATGTTGCCCAACTTTTTAAAAAAAGTTTAAAAAACTGATCCTTATGAAGTCATTGATTGCTCAGCAAGCAGCCTCTGGTGCTGCTATGCATGATTTCTCCAGATAAGTCAACATTAAAAAAAATGTGAATCCTACATAATGAAATGGTTCCATCTATTCTTCTTCACCTTCATTCGGTAGGTGTCTCCTGGTAAATACCCTCTCATTTCTACTGTTGGTGAGCTTTTGGTTGGATGAAGCCCAATTGCTTTTCTTGATTTTTACAACGAGCATTTCTTTTTTGTTCATAATTAATACAAGTCTTAACTGGAGTTTCTCCTTTTTTGCATTTTTTAAAGCCAGAGCTAAATCCTTCATGTCTATGTAGCATGATCTGAGTCAGTGTAGATGGCAGAGATTTGTATGTGACTAGAGGCTTGTGGAAACATGATGTCTCCACCCTCGTCTGGCTCTTCAAAATAAGCAAAATGAGAATCTTTATACCTTGATAATTTTTAGGTAAATAGTTCATTTCTACATAAGCTAATCTAAACTTTGCACAAATGAATCCCAGTGTGGATTCGACATACAGAAAAAGACAAAGTGTTTATACATGCCTAGATTTGTTGAATTCTTTCAAGTGAATGTTCATGTTCTACTCGTGTTTTGTAAATGTGGAGATCTGTGCAAAAATCCTGTTAAATTCAAACTTTATAATACCTTTGTGACAGTTTCAAAGTCAATTTGATTAGTTAAAAAGTTAGGCATGAACGTGCTCTCCTCAAGAACAAATAGTAGACCTGGCTTACAAAACTTACCTATTGCATTTAGGCTTCTTTTTCCCCCCATGTATTTTATTGATTGGTAGTTGGTAAACAGTGTGTTTGCTGGGTTTATATTTTTAAAGAAAAATCATTAACAATTGGTTTCTATAATCAATAATCTACATAGTACATTTAGTTGATTTCCCCCTTTCCCCAAAATGTCTTCTTTGCAAACCTTGAAATAATACAGTTCTTATTATTTTGATAAATAACAGTTACATATATGATTTTTTCCCAATATTCCTAGAAATAATGATCACATCAATATAATATTTCTTTTCTATCTAATCATTCTGGTTACCTCATCTTATATCCTGTTACAGTCCTTATTTAGATTTGTTTCTCCCATAAAGTTCAAAGTATTCTTGCTGGTTAAGATTTTCTCAACAGTTAATTACATTTCTTTTTCTTCTTGTGCCATATCCATTATCGGACATTGGCGATCATGTTGGTGATCCTGTTTTTATCAGCAGCCGCACGAAAAAGTGCTGCTGAGTTTTGTCCAAACCAATCCCTTAGATTTTGAAGCCATGATGTTCTTCTTCTGCCTGGACCTCATTTGCCTTCAATCTTTCCCTGGAGGATTAAATGGAGTATGCCATATTTTTCTGGGTGTCGCATCACATGTCCGAAATATTCTAATTTTCGTTTTTTAATTGTTTTGATGATTTCCCTTGGCTTTCCCAGGCGGCTTATCATCTCTTTATTTCTGATCTTGTCAACCCAGCTTATACGTAACAGCCGCCTATAAACCCACATTTCAAATGCTTCTAGTCTCTTCATTTAAAGATTTAAATCCATTTTTTCCCATATAAACCATCTCAATACTTTTATTTCTTAAAGAATAGGTAAAAACAGTAAAGAAAAAGAAAAGAGAGTAAGAGTAAAGAAACATAAAAAGTAAAATACTATTTAATATATATATATATTCATTCCCAAAAATTCTTATTATTTTTAACCATGATTAAAAATATATTTAATCTTTAAATATTCCATTTAATATGCCTAGTCATCTAATCCTTTAACTCTTATTCATTTTTTTTCTTTTTTATATGTTATAATTTTCCTAAATTCAGACACATTTAATTATCTAAAACATTTCCTTCATCTAGGCCATTTCAGCAGTATTATATTACTTATATCAAGAAATAAAATAAAAGGGGGGGGAAGCATACAGTATTATTTAAGGAATTCATCTCTCTTAGAATGACATATGTATTCAGAATCTTTTCTATTTCTTTAACCATATTCAAACAAATGTTTCTTTTTAAAATATTCTCTCTGGTAGATCTCATCATCTATTTTCTTAATTTTCACTTTGATCTTTTTCCTTTGACCAATGTGTTTTGCTGAATCAAAAAGTTTTTCCATATATTCATGACTGTTGCTGTAGGTATAAGAAGTAAATGGAATAAAGTGTCTTTATGTGAGGCTTTTGTCTTCCTATGTTTCTTGGAAATGTTTTTCTCTTTCTCCTTCTTTGCTTGTCTTATCACTTCCTTTCTCTCTGATGTTTTCAACATCTCTACATTCCATTTTATCCAATCTGTTTTTTTGTTCTCAGATTTATTTTGTAGTCTTAAGGGATCAGTTGTTTTTTCCATTTCTTGTAAATTTTTCCCCACTAGGATTAAATCATGTTTTCTTGCTTTGTTAAGTTCCGTCTTTGAGTCTCTATTTTCAATTTTATGTCCACTTATTTGTTTTGTCTGCTCCTTCTCTGTTGTTTCCTGGAAGTTTTTTATTGTAAAGTTAACTTAGAGATAGATTGATTTGTATTTTCAAAGTTATTTTGGATTTCTTTGTGATTTGAACTCAGTGTTATTTGAATTAATTGCAGTATACTATATCTCTCCTCCTGAGAGGTATTTATGTTTTCTTGGTGTGTTCTGTCTCTGATCCATGATGACCAAAAGTTGGAGTTTTCCTTCTTATCTGCAAATAGCTTTAGAGTCCCAGTTAAATAGATATTTGTAATTCAAAGAGTTCAAAAAAAGTTTTTTTTCCTAAAGTTTATAATTCTCTCTTTGTCTCAAGCCCAGATTATTGTCTTTTTTTGTCACAGCTGTTCTTTATTATTAAAGCTTTGAAGGTCACAAACACAGATTAGCTTTTCCTAGGTTTTGGCAAGTTCTCTATGGAAATCATAGCTGTCATAATCTTCATCCACCACTAGATATCAGCATCTATTTAGTTTTCAATATGAACAATGGTCTTTAAAATGAGAGTCTTAACCATTCAACAATCTTAAATTTGTCCAAAGTTAAATTTTAGTTTTCAAGTTTATAAATTTATTTCATTACCATACATTTTGATCCTCCATATAAATTTTAATTTGCTGCTTCCGTTAGTATAAGGATGGGGCGGAAGTCCCCCTCCTTCACTTTCGGAGGTATTTTGCTTCTTGGGGATCTTTTCCAGGAAATTAAGTGTAGAATAGAAAAGGGGAAATCAGATTCCTCACCCAGTTTCAAGCATGCTGTTTACTGTAGTGCTGGTTAGTTCTTTTGGACTCCGGTTGCAAGTAGTTTGGGTTGATGGATGAAATACAGTCTTTCTCCTGTTGGGTTAGAAGGCTTTCCCCAAGATGAACGGAATGACTGCCATCATTCCAGAGTCGCTGGGGCACCCTTCTTTCTTCGCTGCCTCTCCGGGGCGGCTTGGACCCATTAGGGTCTCCAGGCAGGACAAAAATTAGCCACGGGGGTACGGCAGTCTGCAAGCCTGTGACCAGCCACTACCGTGCAGGACCGGAAGTCTGCATTTAGGTTTCTTTACTTACTTACTTTCCCTGTATTAATTAGGAGACACAAGTAATTTCATAATATGCTTCTAGAAAAGCCCAACTTAAGCTCTTTTATCTGTTATTTATATTAACATTATCATTTTGGATAAGGTTTGATTTGGGATTAATATGTTACCCCTGCCTTCCTTTGAAATTCCCCCAATCCAGCTGAAGGATCCAGGCATCTGAATTTTAACTTTAGTTCCACATTACTGAGCATAAAATTATATCAGACTTTAACAGTCCCATCTTGCTAAAAGGGTGCTGGAAACAATTTTAAAGAGAAAGGATATTGTTGTCACAGTTGGCATTAGACATCAGAAGTAACTCCAACTAGATGAAAAGTTATTCCTATAAAGGGGAGATTTTTTTAGTGGTGGCTTCCCAGTTTTGGAGTTCTCTTCCCAGGAAAGGTCTCCTAGTTCTTGTCTGTTTTCTACTGATCTCTGAACTAAACAAACATGTGAATTATAATCTTGTTTTTTTGTTTTATGCTATTTTTAATGATCTTATGGCTTTTTGAATATTAAGAGTCTTAATAAAAGAGGTGGACAGTAGCTGATTTCTTTTGTGGAGTAAAGAATACCTCTTTAAGACTGTTTTTTTGCTTAAGTTTAACCATTGTTTTCAAAGTATAAAAAATTAACTGCTGAACACATTAGGAAAACTATTGAGACTGCTTAAATACTTGTATCTGGATTTATTTCCAAAAGATAGTAAAACACACCATGATTTTATGTAATACCCCTAGCACCCCCACCTTTATGTCACCCAATTATCACTCCTACAGACTTTTTGCAGCTGCATATTTTGAATTACTCACACACATATATTTTGCATTGCTTCTCAAGGGCTGCAAATAATTATTCAATTATCATACAATAACTGTATAATAGGCTACACAGAAGTGTTGCATATATTATGTAGTGCTGTAACCCTGCTGTAGGTTTGTCAATGTAATTCAGCATGAAGCTTTCTTTGAATCACTTCTTTGAGACTTGCATTCATTCGCCACCTTGCCCTCCAGTAGTTAGGCAGTATAAATTTAAATAAACACCTCACAAGGATTTAGTAATGCAATGCCTTACATGAAAATATAGAGCATAAGGGTAGTGTGTTTTCCAGTTGATTGTTTTAATCTCACGACCACAGGTCATAGCTGTTGGAAAATGACATGTAAAGTTGAAGATGATTTTGGAAATGAGACAAAAAGCTACGTGCTATATGAAAGTATATTATGTGAAATCTCCTGTTGAAGAAAAATGAAAGACAGTATATGGGAAATCAAAGAAGAATATAATTAGATGTCACACTTTATAGCAACATGGATTAAGAATTGTGTTCATGCTTTGTGTTCAACAAGATATGGACTTTTTTTTTATCCATTTATTTAAGTACTGAAAACTGATGATCAGGGATTTATTTTTCACAAATTGGGATACCAACAGCTCCTGGACTAATGTATAGTTCAGAATATAATAATCTACTGGGGTTTGCTCTTTCCAAATGATCCAAGACAACTTTGATATGAAACTATATTAAGAAAGACATATTTTGAACAAAAAGAGTTGCAGAAATTGCTGAGGAATGTGAAAATGTAATAGAATAGATGTAGCTAAATATCCATGGACCATTAACCAGTATTTTGGTCAATATAAAAAAAAAGGCTTCTACTCTTTTTACAGACAATTTGTATATTTCTCTACTTGTGGAAACTGATTTGTTTATTTCTATTTCAGATAAGTCTGTAACCTATATAGACAGGAAGCATAATATTAATGTGCTTCCTCTCCCCTCTCCATATTCATATCACAATAAACCAATCCTTGCATCCTTACATTCTCCCTGTGGAACAAAAGCTGGGTCAGGAAATGAAAAATTTTGTTCCGACTTCACACATACCACTGAAAACATAGATGGCTGGTTGCTAAGTCTCTTTATAAAAACCTTTCACAGTGGTCATAAGAATGGGCTTGAATTATAGTACTGTTATCTCTGGTTTGATGGGTCTTATTCAAAGCAGTTTTAAGATATCTAAGAAATCAGTGTCTAAACCAGAGCTTCAAAACCAACACTTGAAACGGCTGTTTATTCATAAAGACAAAACTAACTTTGAGCATCTCATCTTGTTTGACTCTCACTGAAGATTAAGCTGGAGGTTAGTACTCCAGATAAAGGCTTGTCTAAATGAAAACTAAAACATCCAAAAGAATGGTTTTAATTTTCACTGACTTTTTAAAAAATATATTTATTTTTATTTGATGATTATCCAATCAGTGTAATACCATCTGTGATCTTCAGAATCAAGCCTGGATAAAAATTGCCTAAGAATCTTCTCACAAAGAGACATATTGTATTTACCTCCCCTGCCTTTCAATGACTTAGGACGCAAAAAATAAAAAGAAATGTAGATGGAAAAAGTATAAAGACAAAAAAATATTTTGTGCAATGTTATCTTCTTTACTTCACCCAGAGTTGGCAATGCCAGTTAAAGCTAATAATGGAGACTCTTCTGACCCAGACAGCATGTTCAAAAGGCCAGCTGAGGACAAAAGATTAAGATAAACTTTATTGTCATTTTTTTTTACTGTGAGCACACTGGCACACATTAAAAATGAAATTCTGTTGCCTGGTCTCAAAAGAAAATACGGGTATATATCTACCCATACACATACATAACACACACATATATGTACCTACACCCATATGCATATGCATATACATATATCACTGTCCATTTTGAATACATAGCATGAAGAGGAAACTTGAGGTTGATACTGTATAGAACAAAATTGTGACTGAATCTAGTTTTTCTGCTTTGTATACCACAAAGCCTCTTCCTTCCAGAAGATATCAAGGAAAACAGGTCATGAAGAGGATGTGTAGCATCCCAGACAATACTGAAAACCCTGTTCAGGCAGCGCTTATATTCCATGTCTTGGACAGAAGGAAGTGAACTTCCAGTAATTGCCATCCTCACCACTCTGTTCACCGCCTTCTGCACTGAGACACAGAGAGAGAAAGATAGAAATTAAAAATTAATTTCTCATCAAATAACATAATCTACTTACAAAATAAGTTGGTGCCAATCTGCACTGGCCACTTTCTTGACAGAGCTCATTTCATTGATTTCAGTTCAATAAATATTCTGATAGTTAATGAATTCAGTATTCAAGGTAACATTCAACACTAACATTAGGAAATTCAAAAACCCATGAGAAAAAGGATTCTATTTTATTTTATTTTTTAAATGTGAAACATGGTTAATGAGTCATCTAAATATTCCATGGTAGTTCCAGTTTTAGCTGAATGCCTAACTGCTTTGCAAAAACTGATTTTCATGTGCCTAACATAATTATGCTCCTAGAGAGATTTATACACAGACAAATGAGTGTAATTCAAATAGATCAAGTAAGTATTCTACTCTACTCTACTCTACTCTACTCTACTCTACTCTACTCTACTCTACTCTACTCTACTCTACTCTACTCTACTCTACTTTACTCTTATTTTAAATATCCATATTCATTATACATATCACAGAAGACTCTGTTCTAACTGGACCCAAGACTTGAAAAACACACGAACTGTAAGGTACCTGGAAAGTCACCAATTCTTACTAGGGAGTAATTCTGATTTAGGTAGAGAAGCATATAGTATATATTTTAGAAATTATTCATGTTCCTCAATCATTAGGCCTCAAGATATCTTGAACCACATCTTCCAGCAGCTAACTGCTACTAATTTTGCATAAGATTGCACTGAGGTTACTACTGTTTTCAGGCAGTTTTTTCTGACTGCCAGTTGAATGAATACCATAGGGGATTTGATGCCCCTTGCATATCTCATGCCACTCTGAACATTCGTTCTAGAAAACGGGGACTTCTGGACCAACTCTGAGACAAGTACAGGTAAGATTTACTTCTGAGTAAGCTGGGCAGTTTATATTCACTTGGATGCCTTTGAATCATTTACCTTAACAGAGGCTGCCAGTGCCTCTGTTATTTTGTATCCCCTTTTCCCTTTATTCTCAGGTATACATGGTAACTATAAAAAGTAGAACTGACTCTTTTTTAAATATGAAATGAAGCTTAAATACATGCTATAATTGCTCATCTTTAACTATCTCCTGCCTTGCTGCTCTTTGTTATCTCTATGTTAATTGCTAAGGTTTTTCTAAAGTGAAGGGAAAAAGGCAAGGAGTGGATGAACTGATTTCAGGGGAAAAGCAAGGTGATTTGGACACATCTTTCAATTCTTTGAAGCAAAGCAGGGTCAACCCAATTTGGCTTCCATATGGAGCTGAATTACACAAGTAGTTTGGAGCTTTGGAACGCTACAACAGGACTCCAGAAAAGCCAGTTGCTTTGACAATTGATGCAGAGAAGGAAAAGTAACTATGAGAATGTTGGCTAGATTTCATAGATTATTATACCATTCAGACTATAGTACAACCTTGAGCACCATTTCTGAAATTCTGGAGAGTTCTTCTCTTACAAATACTAAACAGGTAGTCCTCGACTTACAACCACAATTGAGCCAAAAAATTATGCTGCAAAGTAAGACATTTGTTAAATGAAATTTGCCCCGTTTTATGATCTTTCTTGCCACAGATGTTAAATCAATCACTGCAGTTGTCAAGTTAGCGACATGATTGTTAAGTAAATCTGGCTTCCCCATTGCCTTTGCTTGTCAGAAGGTCACAAAAGGGGATCACATGACCCTGGGACACTGCAACCGTCATAAATACATGTCAGTTGCCAATTTGGATCATGTGGCCATGGGATGTTGCAATGGTCATAAGTGTGAAAAATGGTCATAAGTCACGTTTTTCAGTGCTGTTGTAACTTTCAATGGTCACTAAATGAATAGTTGCAAGTCAAGGACTACCTGTAGTCTCTGTAATTTGCTCCCTGTTATTCTTGCGTTACTCTCTCTTTTCTAATTTAATACCCATGTCTAAATTTAAAATGTTTCATACGAGGGAAGGATTTATTTTTGTCTATGCTACTTTGCACAGCATGGTCTTTATTGAATGCATTTCTCAGTCTTCCTAGTCAAAATAATTCTGAACAATTGTGGACTAATTATATATTTCTAAGCACTTTACATGCTGCTATTGGTATAATTTATAAGAAAAAAGTCTGTACATTTTATTTCAATATTATCATTCAATATTACTGAAGACTGGACTGAATCTGGGAATTTTTGTTGCAGAGTGAGTCCATGAGAGGGACAGAATTTGGACCAGGAATTTCTCTGGTTTCACTTTCACATTTTAAGTAAATTACACAGGAGTGGGCATGCATGGTCAACATAAGGGATGGTATGAATGCAGAGATCTCCTACTACTCAGCTAAATGTAAGACATTGTGAAACTATCTGTGAAAGCCTGTTTTTTTTTTCATGCTACTATAGTTGAATTACCTTGAATTTCTATTTTAGGTTCCTTGAATTGGGTTCAAAGTGGAATATTTTATTGAGAATAAAATAGTGCAGAAGGACAACTCAATTAATACTTTCAAGATGAGCTTATTTCTTAGCCTGAGAAACTGCATTGCAGAGTGTTCTTGAAAGGACTGGTCTACTTGCCCTTCCATCTGGGAGTCCACTGTATGTATTAGAGAAGGTCAGCCCAATTCATTAAACAGCCATGATGGAAACACTGTTCCATTTGCCTGAAAAGCACAAAAACTCTCTCGAGCCATCTAAGGCAATCATACATGTGCCCTAAAGAAAGGACTCCTTTTACCTACTAAAGCACAACTCATATTAAAATTAATATGAGTTTTCATGTGCACAGAGAAAGTGAATTCAGGAATGATTCAAATAATTTAAAAAAAAATCTGGCTACCTTTCATTTAGGAATACATTGGAATGAAGCATGACTGCTCAGTTGCAAAGCAAAAATTGTTTTCCAGAATGTATTGATGATAATTAGGTTGCCTGCATCATAACATTGGTAAGGCAGGAATATCAGTAGCTACTATTGAGTGTATTGTCATTGAATATAATTAAAATATTTAATTATAGTGAATGACCAGCAAGGTGAAAAATACAAAAGCAACAATCAAGTACAAAAGACAACATAATACAAGACTGAGAGAAAAGGAATGATTAAACAAAATGTATTTAAATACTAGAAAACACACACACAAATTGCAATAGAAGAAAAGAAAACTTAAACTCAGGATCCAAAAAGATCTTGACAAACTTGAACAATGGGCCCTATCCAACAAAATGAGTTTCAATGTGGAGAAAAACAAAGTTTTACATTTAGGCAGGAAAAATCAAAGGTACAAGTACAGATTGGGCAAGACCTGGCTTAAAACCAGTAACTGTGAGAGGGACCTTGGAGTCCTAGTAGATGATCACTTAATCATGAGCCAGCAATGTGCAGCAGCAGCCAAAAAGCCAATACAATTCTGGGTTGTATAAACAGAGGCATAGAATCAAGATCACGCGAGGTATTAGTAACGCTTTATAAAACCCACGCGAGGTATTAGTACCGCTTTATAAGACCACACCTGGAATACTGCAGCCAATTTTGGTCACCATATCACAAAAAAGATGTTGAGCATTTGGAAAAAAAATCAGAGAAGAGCAACTAAGATGATTAAAAGCCTGGAGACTAAAACATACAAAGAACGGCTATGGAACTTGGGTTTGGCTAGTCTAAAGAAAAGAAGAAACAGGGGCGACATGATAGCAGTATTCCAGTATTTGAGGGGCTGCCACAAAGAAGAGGGGGTCATGTTATTCACCAAAGCACCAGAGGGCAGGACGAGAAACAATGGTTGGAAACTGATCAAAGAGAGAAGCAACCTAGAATTAAGGAGAAACTTCCTGATAGTGAGGACAATTAACCAGTGGAACAGCTTGTCTCCAGAAATCGTGGTCGTTCCATCACTGGAGATTTTAAAGAAGAGACTAGACAGTCACATGTCTGAGATGGTATAGATTCTCCTGCTTGAGCAGGGGGCTGGACTAGAAGACCTCCAAGGTCCTATTCTACTCTACTCTACTCTGCTCTACTCTACTCTACTCTACTCTACTCTACTCTACTCTACTCTACTCTACTCTACTCTACTCTACTCTACTCTACTCTACTCTATTCTATTCTAAAATACACTGAAATAGAAGAGAGGCTTTATAATGTCATCTCTTTAAGATTTGGATGTTTTGTGCCTTTTTATGGAAATAACTGTATATAGCAAAGCTATTGGTGATGCAAGCATTCTCATATTTGAGCAGGAAACAAACCATTTATTCCTTATAACAGATTGTTTTTATATAACATATACACTACAGGTAGTCCTTGAATTATGACCACAATTGAGCCCAAAATTTATGTTGCTACGTGAAACAATTGTTAAGTGAGTTTGCCCCATTTTATGACCTTTCTCGTTACAGTTGTTAAGTGAATTATTGCGATTGTTAAGTTAATGAAATGGTTATTAAGTGAATCTGGCTTCCCCATTGACTTTGCTTGTTAGAAGGTTGCAAAAACTAATCACATGACCCCAGGATACTGAAACCGTCATATATATGAGTCAGTTGCCAAAGGTCTAAGTTTTGAGTATGTGACTGTGGGGATGCTACAATGGTTGTAAGTGTGAAAAACAGTCATAAGTCACTTTTTTCAGTGCCATTATAACTTTGAATGGTCACTAAGTGAACTGTTGTAAGTTGAGGACTACCTGTATTGGATTTATGACTCCATTTGTGACAGGAAATCAACCATATCTTTTCTCCTCCAAGACATTTTTTTCCTCTATCATTTTCTTGTTTTCTGTCTCACCATTTGTTCTTTTTTACTTCCCATTCCATGTGTTGATCTCTCTTTTCTTTCCTTAATGTGAGTAATTGTCACTGCATTTTCTGCAGATAGCACAAGGATGCTTCTGTCACTAGCTATCAGGTTGTTGCTTGATGTATTCCGGTCAACCAGATAAGAATGTGTGAGCAGAAGCTCCTGAAAAAGTCCAGGCTTTCCTCATGATTTGTTTCCAAAGGATTTCACAGGGAGGTTATGGAAGCTGAAGAGATGGTCATTCAATGAGCAAGAAGACCTCAGTCCTCCCAGGATAAGTTCTCCTTTGAAAGATTCCTCAAGCAGATCATCATTCATGAAATTGTGTGAGAACTAATAAGAAAAAATGGTGTGTGTGTGTTGGGTGTGATCTTTCTGCCTGTTTTTACATGCATTCTTAGCCATGAAATATGCAGTTTGTGGGAACTGCAGCCAATCTGTATAATGGGCAGCTGGGAATCTGAAGAGCAATGATTGTAGTGAATGACATCTAAGTTAGCCTTTGACTTTCTATATTTGTGCTTGAAATGACATGGAAGAACGGAGGTTAAAGCGGGAGATACATGCAAATTTCCTTGTATCTCTTTCCCTTTTAATGACCTTGCACAGATGCTTTCTGATTTTTTTCCCCACAGTTTCTAATAATGTTCCCAGATAAGTTCCAGCATTAAGGAGAGCTTCAGACAGGGCACGTCTTGAAGAAGTTGCAATGTGAACAAACAGGTTGTGGTTCAAGAAAAAAAATGTATATAATTGTTTGACAGTTGGATTCCTGTTTTTATTTTTGCCCTTTGAGTAAGTTTAGATACTGGACAGAGTGACTGAATTTTGAGTGAACCTGAAACAAATCCTTGCAGAAAAACATTTTGAGAATAATTGAACTAGTTTACCTTCCACCTGAGGCTAACTGGAACATAATAAGATGGTGGAAGCGGTACAATAGCATTAAAAGGCAGGGAAGGCTTTTAAACTCTTTAGAATAATTTTGATAATAAACAAAGCAGAGAAATGCAAAGTCATTACTCATTTTGAACATACATATTAGGCTGCCTTTCATGCTTACAGTACAAGGCATAAATAAATGAAGATGCCAACCTCATTTTAAAATTTGATTTTCATTTTAATTTCTTTCACATAATAGTTCACCAGAGTCAACAGCTTTCCTAGGAATGGGGCCTTTAACATGTAATGTACTTTTCTAAATTAACTATTTTAGTAGCTCCAGGCAACAGAAGGACAGAAAGGGCAACTAATTAAATAATTAATCTAAATTCTAAAATAATATATTTAATGTGAGGCTTTGCTGGCAGGTAGCACTTTGTAAAGAGATGCACAGAATAGAAATACTATTCACATAACTAAGATCATGCCAGAAAGGACCAAATGTTTGGCAAGATCAATATTACATAATTAAATACTTTACTTCAAAGTTTAAAATATTAAACATAATTCTACAATGCTAAATAATACTTGCAATTGATTCAGGATTGCAGAAACTTTCATGATTCTTATTTGTTGCATGCAAAAAAGAAAAAGTATCCAAAGAAAATACTTTTAATTTTTATTTTCTGACAAGTTAGAACTTCTTGGTGACATTCTTATAGATATGATGTGGATGCAGACTCATGTCTTAGATATGAGATGTGCACAAGATCTCTGTCTTATGTACTTGATCAGTTGTGAGGGGATCTGTGGCTATCTTACTTCTGACATTTCAGTTATTTGGAGGACTTCTCCTAAGGGGCTTTATCAGATCAGGAAGTCAACTAAGTTAATGGTGAGAATAGAAGTATCTTAGCTTCCTTGCAACAATAAAGTAAGCTAAAAAAATGGAAAGATTATAAGAAGTAGGAGGTTCCAGAGAAGGAAACATTTGGTAAGGATGCAGGACAGATTTAAGCATAGAGTCAATAATGATAATGATGAATACTGATAATACCAGATTAGCTCCCTGGAAATACATTACTTCATATAAGTTACTTAAGTCAAGGAAATTAAGAAAGGCGTCTTTTTTATATGTACACGTACATGCACGAACATTTTTCAATGGTTACACATATTTGTAAGTTATTCAGATAAGGTCCATCACACTAACCCTTTGATTAGTACTACATCACCGTGACACTTTCTATCAAAACTGTGTTCCTCTCTGGAGGATCTCATACAGACATGTTACACTTTGGGGTAAGAGTCAGGAGGAAAAAGATCTCTACCAGGAAAAAAGATGTGCTAGGTTTTCTTGATGCTTTATGGAAAGATTTGAATTTTTCTCAAGTGTGCTTCAGCCAGGGGGCTGGGGGGAAGCCAGAGAATTCTGTAGGTCTTCTGCAAATAGAAGAAAACAAATTAGGCTTCTCTTGCTATGACCAGTAATGACATTTTTGTATTTTCCAAAAGTCACCAACGCTTTTCAGTTGGCATTGTGCAAGCATCTGGTATATGTCCTGCTACGCTTGGCATGATTCATCATGGCATTAAAGGAGTTGATGCAAATCTTCAGAGTACATTGAATTTATTGTGCCAATTTTTTTTATCTGTGGCTCAGTTTAAGGGGAAACCAACAAGTGCTGCCCTGCAACTGTATTGGTTGTCTGTTTGCTTCTGGTTCAATACAAGTTGCTAATAATGACCTATAAAGCCCTACATAGCATGGAACCAGATTATTTGAAGGACCGCCATCTCCCCAATTACATATTCCCATCCCATCAGATCTATTAGGAGGGTCAGGTTCCTGGTGCTGTCAGCCAGAAAGTGTCATCTGGTGGATCAAGGAAGAAAGACTTTTCTACTGTGGTGCCCACCTTGTGGGACAAATTCCCCTTGGGGATTAGATTAAACTTCTGGCCTTTCAAAAAAAAACCCCTAATACCTTGATTTTGTCAATCAGCACTGAGATATGGTAAAATGGTGGAACTGACACAATGGCTGTATTGAATATTACTGAAAGGTGTGAATGGAAAGAATTTTGGCTGTGAATGGAAGGAATTTTAATGAGGATTTTTATTGCCTTTGCATTGTCTTCTACAGTTTTAAATGTATTGTTTGGTTGTTTTTACATTGTTTTAACTGTTTGTAAGCTGACCAGGGTCATTTATATGAAATGGGAAGCTATACAGATATAAATTAAACAATAAAAAACAAGAAAGCAAGCAACAGCATCTGCTATCCATCAAAGCCTGGGAAACCAATTGTATAGAATTCATTTATTTTTCAGCTGGTATACCAAAAACATGGACCAAATTAATTACATTTCCAAAGTTCTGATATTGGTGTTGGAATGAAGTGAAAAAAAGTGAAGATATGCTAATATTTTGATAATCACTTATCAAGAAAATACCTGTCAAGGAAAGCTTATGGAAAATATTGTCTTCTTATCCTCTAGCATCATAAGTACAGGGTCTATAAAAGGAAAGCCTACACAAAAACAGCACTGCAGCAAAAATAAAATACATGTGTTTAACATACCTGGACTAACACTTGATGTGATGAGTATTTCTCAAAATGTATAATTATAATGATGATAGTAAGGAGGCCAAGGATTACTTATACATCCAAATAATGAAAGATCTTTTGTTTCAGGCTGCCCATCTCCCCCTCACTCCCCAACCCCTGGCCGTAATAATATTCCCACAGACCAGTTCTGGGATTTCTTTTAACTAGAAGACAATTGGGCTGTTTGACCTATTGGCAAGGCCACCTAGTTAAGCTGCCAGAAACTGTAGCTTGAACAGAAGAGCCTATGTTTGATAATTCTGGAGGCTTTGTTACAAATTCTCTAATTATTCAGGCAACTCTTCATGTCATAGTCTAGCCAGAGGAGATAGACTCAAAATGGATATTGGCAAACACATTGGTGCAAAGTCAAATCAAACAGCTGGAACTAGTTAGCAAACTTAAATCTGCAGGTAGGCCAAAGGGGGAAGGGAAGGGGGGGGGAAACGCAATGCACACTGTATATTTTTCTTCTCCTTTTTTGTAATTAGCTCATCTTTCAGCTTACCCACACAGGTGTTGCTGGACTAGAAAAAAAATGGGCTGCTTCTGGGTGGGAAATGGAAAATATGAAGAGTTGCCAGCTTTTTCCTCATTACTTTTAACCCTTGACAAAGCAATTGTGACTTGTCCTAACCATTTTTCCTACTTCTTCCCTCTGCTTGCTATGTATCATACCTTATTTTCAACAAGTGAAAAGTTCTGGGGGACCCTTTTAGAGGGAGGCTGAAGATGTTTAATGCCTTCAGTTCATAAGCTGACTTAATGAATATGTTGGGATTGCAACTGGATGTAGCAGATCTCTGAATTTCAGGATTAACATACGGGCAATCATTTCAGTTACTAAAATAATATGGCTTGAGATATTTTAAGTTGCACTCCTTTTCAGAATGGAAAATCTACCAGCCTGACCAGGGAACATAATTTGAAACTGACCATACTCATGGTTTGAAGGAAAAAGAAGGCATGTGTAAATGTGAGCCTTTACAGATGGATTTTTAAAGGAAGGAACACCCTCTAATCTCAAGGCACACTCCTGTGGAAGCCAAGCAACAAACTGGAATGAAGAAATAACAGAAAGCAATAACTGAAGGTTGTTATTTTCTCTAAATAATAGTACAATCCAGGGGCAAGTGCAAATTTTCTCTGCAGCTTTGTCAGGTTAAGGAAATTTCATATTTTGAGATAGCTTTTCCTCTATGGTTAGAAGTGTGGATGTAAGAATCTGATTATCATGAATCTCAGTTCTTTTTTTCCCCCACTATGTTTTGTATTTACTCCACTGATATTCTAAAGAAGAGAGGCTTTTCAGTTTGGATCATAAACATAATGTGGTCATATCTATTTGAACAATAGTTGATAAGAATTTAAAACTGATCTTTCTTCTCATAAGAAGTTGAAACTTTGGAATAATCAGCTAATTACTGAAACATTAAAACTTCTGGAAAGTAACAAAAATATAATTTGCCTAAAAGCTAAACTGCTAATACAGTCAGTTTAAAAAGACATTTGTTATACTGTTTGCCAGCCTTGAAAATCTATATGGTTTAAATACCTTTAATAAGGTCCAAATAAATATGGACAATACCTCAGACATTTGAAATAGATAATAGGAGTATCCTATATTGGTCTCAAGCTTTGAGGTTGTAAGAAATATGATTTTAAACACACTAATCTATCATATTTATTTTGATCTTAAACAAGGCTTATTCATAAAATACAGTATGTTTCTTTTTATTCTGCTAGATTCCTCACTGAATGTTTGAAAAAGGTAGCTTGATGAGCTTTTTAACATGGGATTGCAATAAATGCATAGGTACTGAGTGCACATGCAGTGGTCATGCCCCTTGCTACCTTCTTCTTGGTTGAGGTTCTTATTATGACGCAAGAGGTTCTTGGAAAGAAACTAAGATTCAAAGGTATATTCTGGCGGGGGGGGGGAGAATTTATTTACAAAGAATTTGGATTTACCATGCTTGGTTTACATGTAGTCCTTGACTTACAATCATTCATTTAGCAACTGTTCAGAGTTAGAACAGCAATGAAAAAAGTCCTTGTGCTTATGCCCATTGCAACATCCCCATGGTTCAAGTGATCAGAATTCAGGAGCTTGGCATATATCTATGGTAACAACAGCTGCAGTGTCCTGGGTTCATGTGATTGCCATTGGTGATCATTCTAACCAGCTTCTGACTAGCAAATGCAAAGCCCCCCCCTCCTTTTTTACACATGAACCGTCATTCTTACTTTTTAAACTTGACATGTTGTGGTCATCAACTTCATACTTTTGATTGTGCAGAAACCTTTCTAACATGTTTTGTTTTACTTACAAACACTTGTTATAACAGATATAAAAGGAAACTAACTTACGTTTCATAGAATAGAAAAACAAAATTTGAAGCTCAAATTTAGTTCTCTGTATTGTGTACAAATGTTAGATTTGTAAGTGTGAGAACACATTAGGTACATCATAATGAAACCCTGTAGCCTCTGCCTCCTCATTTGAGGAGTTTATAGTAACAAACTAAAGATGTTAAAAATGTAATATCCTTGCCCTGGGCATCTAAACTTAATATAATAAATTAAATTAAATTTCATAACAATCAGATATTATCATTGTGTATTTTTCCAGAGATCAGCAAAAGAGAGTGGAGTGAATGGTAATGGCTTCTGCTGCTTACCTTCCTGAAATGACTCTGTGAAAGTTATAACACTCAGAGAGCCCAAAGTAACTAAATAAGAGTATACTATTACAATTATCCAATATATTACACTCTTTCCTACCAAAATACAGACCCTCTTATATTTACAAATGTAAATGATATGGTGGCTTTTGTATGTAAATAGGATTATTTTGTACTTTAAACAAGAACAGTCAATGGGTCCAGAAGTACTGATGACCATGTACAAATCATCAATTGTGTCCCTACTTGAGGATTGGTACTACTGGTGAAAATTCAGGAATTATAGTTGAATCTCCAACCCTGATGGATTGTGTTTCATCATTACAAGATTGTTGTGAGCACTGTTTCTCAAATTAAATTTCAGAATGCCCAATCTTAAATGTAAGGTATGATCTAAGAACAATATTGCTGGTGTTTGATTTATATTGCAATCTGAAAACATGAAATGTGCAAGCTTTCAATCTGTTTAATGTTTTGCTCACAAAGCACTCTTGAAACCTGATCAAAACATACTCAGGGCCTTATCTTAGACAATATGAATATTTTCTGTTTCCTCATAATCAGTGTCAAGTTCCTCATGGTATTGATGAAATTCCATAAACTGAAGTTCTGCTTGTATTCAAGCCATGCTGGATTGCTATGCACCCTTATTATTGGATATCTGCTAAGTTCTCTTTCAAGGGATGAGATATTTAATCACCAATAGATAACAAACTGGCATCATAACAAGTATTCCATACCTAAGGGAGTTACCAAAGAAATATAACTAGAACCTATGCAATCCTATGATAACTGATTCAAGCTAAATTCTTATTCCAATTCTCCACATTGTCAAAGAACAAAGACTAATGTTGTTAACCAGCGCCTTCATTTTGATATTAGTAAATGACAATCAGTAATAAAGATAAACTTCTTTCACTACAAGTACTAGCTGATATGTTTAATTCCCTAGATAAAGCTCAGCACTTGCCTATCTGTTTGTGCATTTGCCTATCTATTTGTGCATATCTTTTTTCTAAAGCTATGACAGTAAAACAAAAGCTAGCAAACATACACTGCTTTTTTATTATATGCAATATTACTACACTAATACTATATTATGAGGCATCATAAGACAACTTTCATGGGCTATAATATGTGAATATCATTACTGATGCCACCATTTTATTTCTTCCTAATGTTTGTCAACTACCATACTTTCTCCCCCAGTAGTGAAATATTCAAATATTCAAATTATTGCAGAGTGGCAACAATTTGGCAGAAATCTGTTATAACCCTTAAGAAAACCTATCAAGCTATGACACATCTTGAGACATTCCTGAACATTTTCTCTACATATGTCTATGCCTTCTGCATCAACATGTGATGCTAGGTTTAAAGATTTTCTTGCTCAAAAACATTGTCTGCCAACTTTTTCAACATTACTTTGAGTTTTTCAGATTCCAGTTTTATCCCATAATGATGTACTTAAATAGCATTGGATATCTAGACCAGACATGTCAAACTCGTGACGTCACGTGACGTCCCACAACGTATCAGGACGGTTTTGCCATTGCCAACAATGGGGTAGGCGTGGCTTCCAGATGACGCGTCCGCCCCATGGGCCGGCAGTTTGACACCCCTGATCTAGACAATCTTATGATACTTCATTGATGGATTTTGCCACAGAACTAGATGCTACCCCTCATTGTATTTACAGTTGAAATGATAGATTTGCAATAGTGTTGCATAAAATATATTCTGGAAAGTTGGATATGTACTTGAAGACTGGTAGTGGGCATTTCTGAAACAAAAACAACAGAAGAACTTTCCTATTTTAGAAAGGAAAATCCCTTGTTTTAAAATAGCCTTTATTTGCAGAGCTGCTATTACAAGTTCAATTTAAATACAAAGAAGAATATGAAAGAAAGGCAAATCCTTGACATTTGAGCAAATGACTGAGAAGGTCATGTAAAGGTGCATCTGCATATATATTGGGTGTTCTTTTTCTCAATGGTGGAAGAAACTTTTTTTATTAAGAAGTATTTAGAATTTCTGGGTTTTTTTTTTTTGAGGGACTAACATGTTTAGTACTATCAACCAGAAATATTTAGTTAAGAAGTAATATTAATATATGTGGACAAAATACCACCTTCCAGCTTATCAGGAATGTTGTAAAGATAAATGAGAATTTTAAAGTATATTATCCTTGTAAAAACAGACAAATCATTAATAATAAGTGTCACCAAAACATGATAGCTTTTTTCCCAACCAAATCAAAATATTTAGAAAATATTGTGGACTGGTAGGATCTGCCATACCAAAGGACTAATATACAATAATTCAGAGAAATGCTGTCTTTTTTAATTATTTAATTAATAATTTAAATTAATAATTTAATTATTTTTTAATTATTGAACTGATTTTTAAATCCACATTTTAAATACTATTGTTCAATGTATGGAGTCTGAGTGAAAATTGAGTTTTTCCATCATTGCTTCAATATACTGTAGTTCTCACTCCAGTCAGTGGTATTTAGCCTGAAATCTCAAACAATTCATTATTTGGTTTATAGCCTTAAATAAAGGGTTTGAACCTTAAATACATGATTCCCACAGCAGGGATTTTACTACATTTATCCTGTTTTTATATTCCACCGGGATAACATCAGCTGTAGGAATTTAGGGAAACTGAAAAAAAGATTGCATGCTTGATAGAGCTAATCATTTGTAATTGTTTAGCTGTCCCTTTTAAAAGCGTTATGAGTTGTTTGCTGTTTAGAAATATAAAACATCTGCCAGATGTGAGTAATTAACTGGCTCAGTACCTTTCTATCCTTTACCATGTTTTGGTTTCTGAGACCAGAGACATAGAAACACCCATCTTCTGAGGCTCGCTTCTTTGGGAGACATCAAAGTTGTGAGAGGGAATTGCTCTTGGCAGTCAGAAGGGCTAGTAAAAATAGGCTTAGAATGTTTACATGACTTTCTATGGGTCAGGCTTTATTACAACTGTGCTCTGTGGCCTCCAGTTGACGGAGTACTTTGCAAAGGTTTTTGGCAAGCACAACAGCTAACATTTCCATGTGAGAAAGTGTTTACACAGAAATCTTGAAAAGTTGAGAGTTTTCTTTTATTCTAAAATAAAACAAATAGAAAGACCAGAGAAGATCCACAATTATCATTGTTAGGAAGGATTTCGGCGATTAAAATGAATGTTTTACCAAGAGTGGTTGTACCTTTTCAAACAGTTCCAATAAAACTGGGGAAATTTTTTTTTGATGAATTAAATAAAATGATTAATAAATTTATATGGCTAGGTAAAAAAGCACAAATAAATGCTAAAGCGTTACAGGATAGTAGAAGTAGAGGTGGCCTTGGACTCCCAAAATGGGAAACTTACTACCAAGCAGCTGGATTGCTTTGGATCAGTGACTGGATAAATTTAGAAAATAAAAGGGTCCTTACAATTGAAGGTCATGATCTACAACTTGGATGGCATGCTTTTCTATAGGGGAAAGATAAGAAAATTCATACATATTTCTTCCGACATCAGATAAGGGATGCATTAATTTGGATATGGGGAAAAATTAAAAAAAATATTATACGAAAATTCCAATTTGGATTTCACCAATGGAGGCGATGATTCATCCAAACACACTAGATAAAACAAAAATGATTAGGTATAAAGAATTATTAGATAACCAAGGGAAGTTAAGATCAAGAGATGAATTAAAAGAACAGGGAATAATTATTGATTGGTGGCCATATGCACAGATAAAATCAACAATAAAGAGTATGGGATATATCAAACATTACAGCAATTGGATAAAATATTGATAAACAAGGGAGAATTTTTTTTAACAAAAACCTATAAACTCCTATTAGAAATTGAATTTGAAGAAGAAATAGTAAAGGGCCCGATGATAGCAAGGGGCCCGAAATATAGGTAGAAATATAGGACTAGATGAATGGGAAAGAACTTGGAACGTAAATTGCAAATTAATGTTGTCAACTGCGTATAAAGAAAACCAAATTAAAATGTTTTACAGATGACATCTAGCACCAGCAAGATTGGCTAAAATTTATAAAAATATGAATCCAGATTGTTGGAAATGCAAAAATAACGAGGGGACATTCTACCATATGTGGTGGCAATGCCCCAAAGCAAAAATCTACTGGGAGCAGATAAGAAGATGGCTACTGGAAATAACAAACCAACAAATTGAATTCAAGCCCGAAATATTTTTATTAGGCATAATTAATCCAAAAATTGAAAAACAACTCCAATACATCATTATACATATTATAACGGCTGCACGTATTGCATATGCGCAACATTGGAAAAGTGAAAACATACCAACAAATGCAAAGATTATAGGAAAGATTTTAGACTGTGCAGAGATGAACAAACTAACCTTAGAAATGAAAGACAAAGAAGTTACTGAATTTTACGAGGTATTGGACATGTATTATAGTTGGTTAGAATTGAGGAATAAAAAAGTAAGAGTAGTAATGTAAATAATTGTTAATAAACGTAAGAGATATAGGACATAGTATTGTTAAGGGAAAAGGAAAATGTATTGTGTATTGTGTATTTTGTCTGTTTGAAAAAAAGAAAAATAAAAAAATTATTAAAAAAAGGAAAAAAAAGAAAGACCAGAGAAGATCCAAGCCAGTCTAGGAGTGTCTGGTGTCAAAAAGGTCATGATGGTGATAGTGTGATTCCAATAGAAAAAGGCAGAATTTCGATCATACTATCATGGCTGCCATCTTAACTACTTTTTTAAAGTCATACTCTGTGGACGGGCCTGTAAGTTGTTTTATATTAACCATTATTATTACAATTACAATTACAATTTTGCACAATCTAGGAAAGTACACCAAGCACAATGGTGTTCTTCAGATGCATTGGATTGCAATTTCCACAATCCCAAGTCCTGGGCTCTGTTGATTACGGCTGATGGAAGATTTTATGGAAATTTAAAGTATGTGGCGAATATTTTCAACTGTCACTATTAGCACCTTTCTTCTGGACATTTTCCTCCATATTACCATAGATCTTTTTTTATCCTTTCCTGGCTCCTAGGGAACTTTGGTTTTCTATCTCAGTTCAGTTGCCCCAAAGGGAAAAAGATGCTTTAAGTTTTCCATGTTGCTGCTTGTCTTTACCTATATATTTTTTTTTCCAAAAGGAAGAAGCTAACAGCTGCTTAGCATTTAACTTTACATTTTTAGAAAGCTGATGTAGGCTAAATATATACAAGAAAGAAAGCAATTCAGGGTTATCTTATTTTTTTGAGGAAAAATGTTTCTCAGGAAATGTATAATTCCTATCAAAAATGTGTGATAGAATCTCTAATTTAAGCAAAACCTTTGTATTTATTTTTTGCAGAACTTTGTACCCTTCTAGTGCTTTACTTGTTGTATGCATTGTGAAGAGACATTGTTTTACTAGAAAAAAATAAACCTTGTATTTCTTTAATATTAAATGATTCAGTTAAAAATAACTAGTTTAAAGGTAGGGCGAGTGTGGCATTTTTCTTTTGTGGAAATTTTGTTTACTTCTGTGCTTTGCTTGTTTTAATGAATCTGCACTGTTTATCTTAGGTTAATTAAAGGATGTTAATTAAACTGAACTGGAACTTAATTCCATTTAGAGCAAGTTGCTTACCAATTGTTAAGAAAGAAAAAAGTTCCCTGCTCTTTTTGGTGATTCTAAATGTTAATAATCTTCGTTTAGGAGTAAACACTGTTTAATCTCTCTCTTTCTGTTTAAACTGGTTATAACAAGAAACAAGGAATAAGACTGTCTGTAAAATTCAAAAGTGTCAGACAGTGAAATCAGCTCTTTTTGCTACAGTTGGCAAGAAAGATATGAGAATATGATAAGGTACTGTCTGAGTGTTTAAATAGTATTGCTTTTAATGCAATGTATTCATGAGCCACCTTGTAGTAAGCAGAATCACGATAGAGTGGCAGGGTTTCATTTCATGATTTTCCTGAAACAATACAGTTTCTTATAATGTCCCTTCTTGCCATTTTACTTATGTTGATGGTTTTATTTGGATTCTATTAGGACTCTGACTTTCTTTCACATTTTTATTATTAGAAAATGATGACCTAGATAAAATGACAATATAATCACACTGATTTCTTTTGTGAATGGGTCTCTTTTTTACATTTGAGATCTGGATAGAAATACAGCAGATAAAAAAGCATTATGTAAAAGCTACAGCAGCATGGTTTTTGGGATTCTATTATTCACATTTTTCTGAACTTATTTAAATATAAAACTGCCATGTATAATATTTTGTACATCTTGGATCTATAAAAGCTTAGGCCACAATAAATCTGTTGAACTTTATGATTCCCAAGAACTCTAGATTTTCTTAAATGAATGTCATTTACAAAATCTGTGAATGGCCACAAATTAGCTCAAATGGTCTGTATTGCTTGTCATATTCTCCAATCTTTTGGACTTTTGACACCCTTGCTCTTACAGTCCTTAATGAAAAGTAAAATTTTTATCACAATGCTGCTGTCCATCTGAAAATCCATCCATCTCAATTTCCAAAGCTACCCCAGATACCCTTAAGATGAAGAGCAAACATGGTACACTTTATGTCATCCCAAATAAAAACAATAATTAGATGGCTATTAATTATAAATCTGGTGTTACTTTTTGATCACTTTCTCTCCTTTTTCTGGGTCTCCAATCTCATTTTCTATCATCTCTCATTCTCATCTTTGCATCTGCTTTGGGAAGTGACTTCAAAGTAGAATTGGCTTTTTCTGGGGTGTTTCAATTTACAACCAAGATGAATAGTTAAATTAACTTGACATTTTCCAGACTTATGAAGTTCTTTGTTCTTCTGCCTAAAAATGCAGACTTTGGGCTTAGGATGTGACTTGTTTGGCATGATTTGTATAGGTGGGCTCAGGAGTTTGGATTAAACATCAGGAAATACAGACAATTCAATACAGATAGATGTCTTGATTTAGTCTAGTGGACTTTAAATATGAGTCTGGTAATTACATCAAATTTTTCTTCTCATAACACCTAGCCATAAAATATTGGGAGTCTACTTAGAGTTATAATTTAAACAAATTTCAATTAAAATCACTATGGTCAGCAATCCATTGTTCAGTTGTGTATACATACGCCCACTGATTTCAGAGAAAATAAATAGATGATGAAGAAAAATCACACTAATCAGATGTAAATTCCATCCATTTGCAGATATATACCAAAGTGGAGTCTGCACTACAATAATACAATATTCTATTATCACCTTGATGAAAATGCTCCCTGCGGATCCTTACTACTTATTTATTTAAATTGATTGGTCGTACAGCTCCAACGAAAGTTGTATGGTTCATAACACTCAATAACTTCTCAAGAAACAATTATATATCATATATGCTTATTTTTCTACTTCCAAGGATTTTAGAAGAAATGTTGATTCTCCATCTCAATATACTTAATAACCTAATCTGATGGCTTGTCCGTTGAAACTCTCCATCCAGCAAAGCCCAATAAACTGTCATTCTCTTTCTCCGTTGCTGTGGTCAGATAAAATTAGCCAATCAAATCACACAGGATGGATATAAACAGACATACATCTATTACATAGAATGTGACACAGTCTGCCATAAGAAAAGATGAAGAATCTTGGTTGGTTGGCTAGTTGCTCCTCCTCTTCAAAAATAGCAACCTACTTTTAATATTTGCCTTAAAAATAATCCCATGTTGATTGCTTTTCTATCTTCTTTTGAATAAGAATTCATATTATTTTAGAGATAGTGTTAGCTGTTTGCAGCAGAAGGAGAACAAGCATTAAGAAGGAAAAATGCTGCTGCAAAGCTTCACAGTAGTGCTTTCGTCGGAATTGAAGTGTCTGTCTTGTTAACTTCAACATAAGTAGCTGTCTCAATTCAGCTTGATCACAGGACCATTTAGAAATGAAAAGAAGTCTGGCTTTATTTGCATATCTCTTTTAATTAGGAGGAATCAAAAATTATTTGGTCTTTCTATGTTCACCGTCTGTTGGCACCAACATAAATGCTTCAGATCTTCCAGTTTTTGCTCTAAATAACTATTCAACAATCACTTAGATGTGATTGTTGCTTAGATGTGGGTTGTTTACATAGACTTTCAGTAACATCTGAATGCAGGAAAAGATGTGTGCCTTTAACTGTTGGATTTCTGTCTGTTCTACAGCTGCTTTATTAGCACGAGGTCTGCCAAATGCATTGATAACATCCTAGCATTTTTCTGGCAGATTTTGTGGGACAGCAGACAATTTACTCACATACAGTATGGTTTCAAGATTTCAAATGTTACATGGTTGGTGGGGACAATCCAATAAATGAGGCCTCCATAATGCCAGTGCAAGGATACCCCTATTCAGGGCTTTTTTTCTCATAGAACGCCCAGAACGGAGTTCCGGCACCTTTTTTGGATGGAACCTTGTAGGGTAGGCAAGCCGGGTTGTATGACGTGTGTGAGTTCCCGCACTTTTTTTTTTTTTTTTTTTTT
>NW_015386432.1:1830534-1833346 GCF_001527695.2 Protobothrops mucrosquamatus
CCTCCTCCTTTGTCTATCCACTGCAGGTTGAAGGCCTTTTCTGCATGTTTCCAACCAATATGGTCTTGAGCTTTCATTTGCCAATTGGGCCCACCACACTTGCTGATGTTGTCACTCCATCTTGTTTTAGATCTATTTCATGGATGTTTTTTATCAAGTGGAATCCATTCTGTGACTGCCTTGGTCCACCTGCCATCAGTTCTTCTTGCTTTATGACCAGCCCATTTTCATTTCAGTTCTTTTACTCTCTTGATATATGTGACCAGCCCATTTCCATTTCAGTTCTTTTACTCTCTTTTATATATATAAAAGTATATCATATACCTTTGTTTGTTCTCTAATCCATGGGCAGGTCTTTCTATCTTGTCTTGTAATGCTGAGCATGTATCTTTCCATGCGTAGCTTATTTATAATAAGAATGTATCTTATAAATGGTTTTTTTGTATTTTTGTACCATCACACCCAACCAGCATTATGAGGTAATGGGAATTACATTCTTAAAAGGAGTTCTTCAGACATAGTGAGGGTAAATCTAGTTCAATCTGATTTTTTTTTTAAGTAGTTTGTGAGTTGCAGATTGCTCAAGCTTACGTTACAGACAAGCTTGCTGGTCATTGACTGAATAAATATTACTGTACCTACTGAACAGATGAATCTGTAAATGGGGACATGACAGTTGGCCCATTAAGACCAAGAGCCAAAATCAACGCCAGTAATAGTGTATAGATTAGTTTTCTTTCACTACCTTCAAATAAAAGGTGTTAGTGAAAGTGAAATAGGTTAACAATGCTACCAAAGGGGAGCCAAATCTGCATGCTTCCTATCTCTTCAATCTGTCCTTAGAAGTGAATTCTGTTCTGTGTCTACCACATGCTGATTTCTAATACATAAATGCATGAAGATATAATAAATGAGAAGTGAATTTTCTAGGAAATGATGATGGTAATAATGTTATCACATCTGGTCAAAAGACTTTCTGAACTGGTTGTCCAATGCTGGCTTTCAGTGGAAATAGAGATCTTATTTCAGTGGTCAGGGAATTACATTTACAGTACTTCCAGACTAACTCTACAAGCCTATCCAGAGAATCTTGCTTGCTTAGTGTGAATTTTTTTCTCAGACATGATGTCATCTACTGAACTTTCTCTGCTGAATAAAGTAAACATGAACTATACTGACATTATGCTAAAGATTAATTAGGCTCTAATTTTTAATTTCAGAAACTCCACCCCAGCAGAGTTCTGAGTTTCAGATAATATTTGAGCATGTAGTGAAATAATTAACTTTGAAAAGATATCAGTAAATTAAAATATTAATAAAGATCTAATGCACACATTTTCCCACAAGCCCTACTGTGCTACATTGTGGTGGTGGTGGGAGGTATTCCTAGGAGGGATGAGTGAAGAAGTTTGGGAATGTGTGTCTAGAATATATTTCCTCATCAGCATCATCATTCCCAAGGTGTGAAAGTTGTCCCAGCTGCATATAGGTGTCCCAGTCACCTATATTGGGTAGCAGTCATTTAGAAGACATGCCAGACACAGATGAACACTTTAATGACACTGGCAAAAGCATCCATTCATACTGCAAAGGACAAGGCAATGGTAAACCACTCCTATATTTTTTACCAAGAAAGCCACACAGAAAGAAAATATAAAATGATTGGCAACATAGAGTCGGATAATGGGCCCCTCAGGCTGCATGGCACTCAACATCCTATTGAGGAAGAATGGGGATCTTTTGAGTAATAATTATGTTTATGGTGTGGTTAGATTAAAGCCTTCAGGACATCTACTGTAGTTGCTGATGTTGCTATTCAGGAAAAACACAATATCTGCAGCTGAAAAGATGGAGTTTTGGTGGGAAGATGGAGTATAAGAAGCATGAACACTGGAAAATTTAACACAGTGAAAGATGAAATGAAACAACTACCAATTGACATTTTAGGCATTGGCAAAATGAGATGGACTGATATTGGACACATTCCAATGACAGAAGATCACATTATTTATTACTTAAGACATGAAAGGCAAAGAGTTAAACTTGCTATAGTTAAATAGCAAAGATAGCAATATCATTTCCCAGAAAAAAATGTTTCAAATTACAGTTTAAGGCAATGTCTACATGAAATAAGATATATTTCTTTATATAATTTATATAGCTGGGAATATCGAGTTCCAGGCTAAAAAGCATAATACATGAGTTTGTGAAACACAAATATTAGTTTATGTTGACTTACTGCAAAGTTTTGATATCAGCAACTCAAAAATGGTCAATTAAATCATGGCTTAGAGCTTAATTAGAGTGTGAACTCACATAATATGCCTGAGGCTACCCCTAACAATATCTGATGCAGAATGCAGAATGCGGTTGGGCAGACATGCCCTTTATGTTAGTTTCCAGTTTTGTTGGTTTACAGTTTGCTTCAAGTTGACCTTGAAAGCCCTACATGGCGTGGAACCAGGCTTTCACTCTTCCCAATGACATCTACCTGTCCCATCAAGTCAGAGAGGAGATAAATGCTGCACGTCTTGTCTCTAAAGGACCTCCACCTGGTGGGACCAAGCTGGCATGCCTTTTCTGCTGTAGCTCTTGTCCTCTTGAACATCATAAGATAAGATAAGATAAGATAAGATAAGATAAGATAAGATAAGATAAGATAAGATAAGATAAGATAAGATAAGATAAGATAAGATAACCTTTATTGTCATTTTTATACTGTGGGCACAATGGCACACATCAAAAATGAAATTTAGTTGCCCGCTCTCAAAGTAAAACACATACATGACACACACCTAAACATACTATGAAC
>NW_015386432.1:1833461-1838125 GCF_001527695.2 Protobothrops mucrosquamatus
ATAAGATAAGATAAGATAAGATAAGATAAGATAAGATAAGATAAGATAAGATAAGATAAGATAAGATAACCTTTATTGTCATTTTTATACTGTGGGCACAATGGCACACATCAAAAATGAAATTTAGTTGCCCGCTCTCAAAGTAAAACACATACATGACACACACCTAAACATACTATGAACAACATATGTATAGACCTACATCTCTACATATATGTAGCAAATAAATATTAAATATTGTCTATCTTGAATATATAATGGGAGGAGGAAGCTTGAGAGTTCTCAAGCTTAATTCTGTATGGAATGAAACTCTGGCTGAATCTGGATGTTCTGCTTCGGATACCACGAAGCCTCCTCGCAGAAGGTAACAAGGAAAATAGGTCGTGAAGAGGATGTGTAGTGTCCCAGATAATCTTACGGACCCTGCTCAAGCAGCACTTCTGTGCTTTGTCCTGGATGGGAAGGAGAGAACTGCCAATGATCTTTTTGGCCATTCTCACCACTCTCTGTACCGCCTTCCTGTCTGAAGAGGTGATGCCTCCAAACCAGACTGTATGACAGGATGCTCTTGATTGTCCCCTTGTAGAAAGTGGTCAGGACAGGGGAAGGAAGATGTGCTTTTCTCATGCGGCACAGAAAATGCAGGCGCTGCTGTGCCCGCTTCACCAGTTTCCTCACTGTTGAGCGACCAAGTCAGCCTACTCGTTAGCTGCACACCCAGGAATTTGATGCTGGTAACCATCTCCACAGGTGAATCATTTATGCACAGAGAACTGTGGCTGTGCCTGCCTTTTCTGAAATCAACAATGATCTCTTTGGTTTTTCCGGTATTTAAAACTAGGCTGTTTTCCTTATACTAGTTCACCAACCCTTCAACCTCCTTGCGATAAGCTTCCACCTTGTCATCCTGAATAAGGCTCACTACTGTTGTATCATCTGCAAACTTCACAATATGGTTGGTGGCAAACCTAGCACAACAGTCATGGGTCAATAGGGTGAACAGCAGCGGACTTAAGACACAGCCCTGAGGAGAACCTGTGCTCAAGAAAATGGTATTAGAGGTATTTGTTCCATATTGGGGCCTGTTGGCAAGAAAATCAAGAATCCAGTTGCACAAAGGAGTGTTTAAGCCTAAAAGGCCCAGTTTGTCTACTAGATTCTGGGGAATGATTGTGTTAAACGCTGAACTGAAGTCGACAAACAGCAAACGCACATGAGTATTTCTTTCCTCTAAGTGCTTCAGGCTCAGATGGAGAACAGAAGAAATAGCATCTTCCGTAGAACGATTTGGTCAGTAGGCAAACTGAAGCAGGTCAAAAGCTGACGGGAGGCTAGATACAATAGTGTCATACAATAGTATCATTCTTCCTGAGGTAAAATAACCCATCACAGTTCCAGAAATGTTTTTTTTTTTCCACTAGCCTTGAGGAGTGAAGAGAGAATCTGTCTCTCTCAGATTAAATGGTGTTTTTTTTCTCCCACTTTCTTGGGTTTTATTTATTGTATCTGCTTACTATATATGTGTTTTTAATTCATTTTTATTGGTTTTAGATTATTATGGAGTTTTTAATTGTTGTGCTCTGTACCACCAAGTCACATATTATGAAATGGACAGCTATATAAATATGCTAAGTAAAATAATCAAATTAGTTCTGTAGCATTTTTTATTCTAATCAAGAATAAAAAAACAACAGCAAATTCTCAACTTCATACATTTGAGCTATTTTTTTTCTTTCCTTTGATTTACAAAATTTGGTACAATGGTAAATTAGTACCAAAATACATGCAAAATTACTTTTCAGTATTTTACTTTTGCGAGCTGCACCTTGTCTTATTTTATATTTCTACTTGTTGGATATACCATCGCACATATATGCGCCTAAGCACCCAAACAAAAGTTCTGGAGACACTGAGTATGTTTTATTAAAGCATTAATTGCACATATAGTACATGCCGTGAAAATACTTAATAGGTCATTCAGATTAACAGAACTATCTCTTTTTATGCTTTTTCAAAACATTTTAATAAGTGAATTGAAGATAAGTGGAAATCTACTGTATATTACACTTTCCATTGCATATTTCAGTCACTGGTTGGTTATTTCAATAATTTTTATTTTATATCTTAACCCTTTTTATAATTGCTTACTCAATGTATTGTAGTATGGACATTTAAAATGAATAATTAAAGATCTGCCAAGTGGCTCTTGATTGTGGAGAAGAAAAAGATGAAAAATAATAAATAAATAAATAAAATATGTAGCTCATTGTTTTTAATAGTTCTTGACAAAATATACAAAATGATGAAACAAAAGAACATTAAGTTCAAATTATTCTACAGAAATGTTGGTAGCCTACCTGCATTAGTAACTGAAAGCAGTTTAAAGCTTTTTGACAATCATCCAAACATTTCCTGTTGATGAACTTCAGGAATTCTATTAAACTATTAAAAATTAAAACAGATAGTCCACAACTTATAATCACAACTGAGCCCAAAATTTCTGTTGCTGAAACATTTGATAAGTGGACGTAGCCCCATTTCATGACTTGTCTTGCCACACTTGTTAAGTGAATCACTGCAGTTGTTATGTTAGTAACACAGTTGTTAAGTGAATCTAGATTCCCATTGATTTTGCTTGTCAGAGAGTCAGAAAAGGTGATCACATGACTCCAGAACACTACAATCATCATAAATATCAGTTGTCAAGCAACTGAATGTGATTATGGGGATGCTGCAATGGTTGTAAGTATGAAAAACAGTCATAAGTCACTTTTTTCAGTGCTGTTGTAACTTTGAACAATCACTAAGTGAATTATTATAAGTTGAGGACTACCTGTACATGAGTTATGTATAAGCTTTAATACCCAAATTTCATTAGGTTCATGGAATATTATAATACAGGATGTGTGTGTATACTGCGTGTGGTGTGTGTATTCACATATATAAAGAGACACACTGACCAATATATTTACAAATTGGCCACCGGTAATAGAAAGGTATCAATGACAGTAAAACATAAGAAATATGATGAAGGTGGGGCCATTTACCTGATATTTGTAAATAGCAATAGCACTTAGACTCGTATACTGCTCCATAGTGCTTTACAGTGCTCTCTAAGCAGTTCACAAATCTCAACTTATTTCTCCCAACAATCTGGGTCCTCATTTTACTGACCTTGGAAGGATGGAAGGCTGAGTCAATCTTGAGCCAGTGAGGATTGAACTCCTGGCATTGAGGAGAGTGAACCTGCAATATTGCATCCTAACCACTGCACCACCATAGCTCTTAAAAGGATTCATCTTATTAAAAGGATTCATCTATTTTGTGCTTAATGTGGAAATTCTAATAACTCTGAATTTGTCTGCTATTCCATATTTATCAAGAACTCAATTATAGCCATCCTTTACACACACAAACACACACACACACATCTTTTGTGAATGAAGATTATAGTATCCTCCAGTTTCTCCCCTCTCCTTCATAGGTCAATTTCATCCTCAGAATATAAACATGTTTGTGTGTGTGCCTTTGTGTATGTGTGTGTATACACATATATTAAAAAGAAATCTTATTCATTCAAGATGAAAAATAATAATCATTATTATTTATGCTATTCTTAACCTTTTGAAATATGCCTTTGCTTGGTTGTAAGAAGGAAGATACAAGGCCAGAAATTTTATTTAAGCAATATTGCATGCTTATGAAGAGATCACTCTTTATTTTGATTACCTCTGAGTGATTATTAAATTCTCACTGTGCCAGAAGGTCATCTCTAAAATCTGTTTTGAAAAGAGACCATCCTATAACTGTTTGAAAGTCACTTGATGCATATATTGTACTTAACCTTTATTAGAATGTACTGGATACTGTGTCACCATTCTATCTAAAGGTTGGTGTGCATGTGAAAAATTTGGTACAAACATTTATATCCGGCACTTTCAGAGAGCCTGGTGTAATTTTTTTTTAATGGACTAAATCAAATTTTAAGGACAAGTTTGTCAATGTTTCAGCCATTTTCATCTCATTTTATATCCATTGTTCACCTCAGGGACTCGTAGCTCTACACTTTTAACTTAAACAAATGCTTATTGAAGTACTATGTTAGGCCTATTAACTTCCTTTCTTAGATTAATCAAATAATGTTAGGGTACAGATGTAGTATTTTCCAAATTAAGAATGATGGAGAAGTTTGAGAGGGGACATGCTGGCTAACTTTAAGTATCTAAAGGGCTGTCACATAAAGAATTTGGGCTTATTCTCAGTGGGTTTCAGAGGGTAAGACTAGAACTAATGATATGAAACATCAAGGATAGAGATAAAAATTAGACATCAGAAATAATTTTTTGACAGTAAGATCTATCAATCAGTAGAAAAAGTGTCTTCCCTTTCAAAAGTTTTCAAATCAAAACTGGATCATTATCTATTAGAGATGATATAGTGAATTGTGCAATGTACAGGTGATACACGTGACCAGGGGGGCGTTTTATCAGGTCCGCCTGATTCACCAGTTGCGACCTTTTCTGGACCGGGACGCCTTGCGCACAGTCACTCATGCTCTCGTCACCTCTCGCCTGGACTACTGTAATGCTCTCTACATGGGGCTCCCTCTGAGGAGCACCCGGAGACTCCAACTGGTCCAGAATGCGGCCGCGCGGGCGGTGTTG
>NW_015386432.1:1838212-1842423 GCF_001527695.2 Protobothrops mucrosquamatus
CCGGTACGCTCCCACAGAGCGGGCCTCCTCAGGGTGCCGTCGGCCAAGCAATGTAGGCTGGTGACCCCCAGGGGGAGGGCCTTCTCTGTGGGTGCCCCCACCCTCTGGAATGAACTACCCCCCGAGATCCGGATGATTCCGGATCTCCTTACTTTCCGCCGCGCCCTCAAGACATGGCTTTTCCAGCAAGCGGGCCTGATCTAGGGAGGATTTTAGGTAGGGATGATTTTAAAATTAATTTTAATGAAACACAGCTGGCAATATTTGGTTTTTAATTCGGCTTTTATTGGGGTTTGTATCTTGTAGTTTTGTATCTTTGTATTTTGTATATAGTATTTGTTTTTAATATGCTGTGAACCGCCCTGAGTCCTATGGGAGAAGGGCGGTATACAAATTAAAATTAACATAACATTAACATATATTTAATTTTCTCTCTGATCCTTTCCAGCTCTATGATTCTGTGATTATTTACCAAATAATTACTGAGTATGTCAGAAATAGTTTGTGTGAAATTGTTAAGACAAATAATTGGAATTTTTTTTTGCTTTCTCTCTCTTTAAGTAAAAGAACCTAACCAATTGATGAATTCTAAATCGTTTTTAAAATGCTTTTGTAATGTCTTTGCTCAAAAATAAGGTCATGATTAAAATTTCCTAACTTACTTTTGGATATCATTTTTTAATATTATTGTACATACATTATTGTTTTATTTTTGGGATGTATAGGGTCCAGATTGCCTTAAGAAGAAGCAAGAGACTAGATTTTATAACAAGCCAAGAATTTAAATTGTAAATAAATTGTTTACATAATTGTTGGAAAAAGCAATCAAAGTAAATTTTATTTTAATTTAGTTTCAAATATATTCAAATTTCTCTACAAGCGTGTTAGAATGGTTCTGTCTTTACACTAGATTCGCTGAAATCCATGGCATTTTAGTCACAACAAGCTTGGTGCATTAATTTTTCAGGTTGCCTAGCCTAAGCAAAACCAAGTTCAGATCCAGCATGTTTATGAGGGTGAGTTCCCAGGATCAGAAAGGTAGAAGATGTCCAGGAAGAACACTACAATCATGCTTCCCTTCTATTTTGAAAGTTGTCAACATCAGAAGAGGTTCCATTATTCTCGCTTTATTTTTATTCAGCAGTGAGATTTATATTTTAGGCTTGGTGATTTTTAAGAATTGAATGCAGGAGGGAGGGTCATTTATGCCAACCAATACATTGTATATTCTTGGTTTTAATTAAAGGATAATGTTCCTGGCAGAAATTTATGAATGTGGCAATAAATAGCTTTTGCAGGTAATTAAATGCCACACTGAAACCAGGCATTTGATAACCCTAGAAATAATTTTGAGCAAGTAATGAGACATTTTTTTTGCTTCTTTTATTTAAAATTCATGTTTACCAGAAATACATTTTTCTCTGCTCAGAGAATATTAAAATGAACATGATTGCAAAAGCTCGTTTTTAATATTGTATTCACTATTGTTTATTCGCTATTTTATATTGTGTTTACTGTTACTTCAAGGAATGAAAAATGTTGGAGACTATATATACCCATAATAACCCTGTGAGGCAGCTGAACTAGAGCAATTCAGCAATTCATTGAGACCATTTCAAAGCTGTGTAATAGCTGATCCAAGCTTGATCATACATTAGGGCTATCTGATATGGACTACAAAAATCTGGATCACACTAAGGGACAGGAAAAGTGTCCTTTTCTTTTTCTTTTTCTTTTTTGCTGCCTATCAATGCCTGCCTAGATTTTTATTGAATAAATAAAATAAGTATTATTATTTTAACAGGTTAAAAATCCCCCCAAAATAGGTCCTCTTATCCCATAATCAATAAATTGAATTAAGAATTTTTGATAAGGAATCTTTTTGAGAACCCAATATGCACTGTTGATAGGATCACTCTATCCCAGGGGTCTTCAAACTTGGCCCTTTTATGACTTGTGGACTTCAACTCCCAGAATTCCTCAGCCAGCGTGCCTGGCTGAGGAATTCTGGGAGTTGAAGTCCACAAGTCATAAAAGGGCCAAGTTTGAAGACCTTTGCTCTATCCAATGCCTTTTGAGATTCTGAAAAAGTAGAGTGGTTGATGAATGAAATCTGTGCTGATTGTCCTGCATATCTCTTGTACACTTGTGGTCCTAGTTATTTTTTATTTGATTATCATATTTACAAATTTGCCATAAACAGGCATTCAACTCTTTAGCCTCTGATTTACAGGATTTCCCTAGATTGATCTCTTTTAAAAACTGCTGCCACATTCCTGCCTTTCAGTCTTCTACCACTGAACCTGATTTGAGTGACAAAGTAGATATTTTTACTAGGACGTTAGCCATATTGTGTTTGACTTCTTCAAAAATTCTTGAGATGCCAGCAGGATGAAGTGATTTTTAGTCTCTCCAGATGTCCTAGAATATCTTATTTTTCAACTTAATTTAGTTTATTTGATGCCATCCTTGGGAAAGTTTATGTATATGTACTAGCTCCTCTGAATCAAGACACATAGAAAAAGAAAGGAAAAAGATCAGTACAACTTCTGTATTTGGTTTTAGTATATGTTTTACTTCTTTTTTTGTGTAACATCCAATTGCTTCCCTGGGTGGATTCATTATACGTGAGCAATTCGGAAATAAACTTTGGTTATCAATGACAGACACTCGCAGATATAGAACTTTTATTATACACATTAGAAAACTACATTACATTACTAATCACCTTTCAAATTGAGGCACTTGTCATAACATCTTACAAAGTTTGAAATTCCTTAGTAGTAGTCGCTCAGCACCAAATCTGGGCTCTGGGGGGGGGGAGATGATAAAAACATCCTAATGGAACTGCTTCAAATGTTCTTGGGTGCATCTAGCAGTGTGTGGGAGAGCATTATCATGAACACCACAACACTGGAAGTCAGCATGCCCTGGCACTTGTTATGGATGGCTCATCTGAGTTTTTATAACGTTTCACAGTAAACTTCTGAACTGATGATCAAATCATGCTCTATGAACTTCACTAACAGAACTATGTAGCATTACCCCTCAGAGGCTGCCAAAGCCCAGCTCCTCCCAGCCCCACTCCCCTCCATCGCGCTCAGCAGCTGTGCTCTCGAAGATTTAATAAAGTGTCTTTTCCAGCGGGAGTTCACATGAAGCGATGAGGTGGCAGATTCTCGTCATCGGGGGGGGGGGGGCTTTCAGGAACAAAGATAACCAGTCCCTAATCCCGATAGTCAATGCATGTCGGTGTTTAACAGCTCCCGGCAATCATAGCAGCAATAGTCAATGATTTTACAGCGACCGTTCAGAAACAAAGGGGAAAACCCCAGCTCCAGGCAGCACTGGGAACACGAACGAAGGTGGTCAGCATTCTGCAGTAACAGCTTGCCCTACGAGGGCAACTCCTCACAATGTCTATAACTTGTACAAGTAACAGTAATCAAAGTTCGGGTGGCCGCTAGTCTCCAAAGCAGTAGCAACCAGCTTCTCCTTCTCTTCTGTCATTGCTCGCAATCCCAAGTCTCGTCGGCATTAAAAAAAACCTCCCCCTTTTCTTTATTGTTCAAATCTGAATTTAGCAACCCCAGCAACTCACTCACTCTCTCTCTCTCTCTCTCTCTCTCTCTCTCTCTCTCTCTCTCTCTCTCTCTCTCTCTCTCTCTTGCCTCCACTCAGGATATCCCCCCCTGCAAAAGAAAGCAATAAAATTCCACCTTCTCACTCCCTCTCACTCTCTCCTTCCCTCTCCTTCAAGGAGAGGGATCAGCTAAAACCTCAAATCCCTCTCCAACTTCACCTGGTTTCTCCCCGATAACAGTAACAGCAACCACCGCACCCCATCTTTCTCTCCTTTTTCTTTCCTTCTGTCCGATTCACGCTCACTGCACCCAAAACTGGCGGCAGCTGTCCAATCTTCCCTCTCCCCAGGCAGGTTCCCACAAAGCCTTTCAGCCAGCCCCACTACACACACACACACACACACACACACACACACATATATATATATATATATGTAGGTCTTTAGTTATTCGGGTTTTCTCCCGCGTAGAATTAAAAGTACCTTGGCGACATTTCGACGTTTCAGCCTGAAGATGACGAATGTGACTTCGTCGAAACGTCGCCAAGGTACTTTTAATTCTACGCGGGAGAAAACCCGAATAACTAAAGACCTACATACAAACACCCGCGAAAACCTCAGAAAACAT
>NW_015386432.1:1842975-1844924 GCF_001527695.2 Protobothrops mucrosquamatus
ATATATATATATATATATATATATATATATATATATATATATATATATATATATATATATATATATATATATATATATATATATATATATATATATATATATATATATATATATATATATATATATATATATATATATATATACAAGTGCAACTCAGAAACAAACTTCTATTTGGTTATCAATGATAGACACTCATATATACATATACATATACATATACATGTACATGTACATGTACATATACATGTATATGGTGCTGTGCTTGTTTCACTCCATATTTTCATCTTATATTTTTACTGCAAAAGTTTTTACACCCCTTTATTTTGCTCATTAGGACAGATTTTTCACTTCCAGGCTTAATTTTCACTGCTTCCTGGAGACTACAAGAAAGCCAAGGTGGTTTCTTTCTGGATCTGATTGACTCTTTCTTGCACTCTGAAATATATCTGATTCTGATTTTATTAGCCTTAGAGGTATTATGAAAAGATTTCATGGCTTCCTTGACTTTTCCTCTTTTTGACTAGTCCCCTAATTTTTGAGCTTAAACTTTTATAATTTAATGTTACTGAATTTCATCTCCTGACAGTTTCTCACTAGCATTATGCTCACTGTTTTCTTTTGGCTCCACTATATTTTTTATCACACCAGGCAAGTTATAATTTAAGATTTAGTAATGGATTGCCTCCTTCTGATTTTACCAAAACCTAGTATTTTACTTAACTTCTATCTAGATGATAATGATTTGTCATGGCCTGAACAGGAATCTACTCTGACTTTTTGAAGGTATTTGAAGGTTTCAATATTACAAAAACTGCCTACTTTTCTAATTTCTTTCAACATCCCCACATTGCCATGAATATTTTGATCCAGTGGGCAATAGCATTATTCCTCAATGTAATTTATATTTGTGGCCAAATATTATGACCCATATTGATTCCATGGAGGAATCTATTCTAATCTTGTTTAATATGTTGGGGTATCCTTGGTGCACTCTGTGCTTAATTGTTTTCTTTCAAATGTTTCAATACTCAAACTAGGTGACATCATTAATGCTGTGATGAAACATCTACAAGAAAACAACCAAGCTCAGAGAGCGCCAAAGACCCCTCATTTCAAGCCTGAGCTACAAATATACATGTTCATTGGTCTTTAGTATGTTAAACTTTATACCCTCTTGATATAAAAGAACAGTATTTCCCTTTCCTGACCTTTATATAAAGCTTATATTCAGGAGTAAATGTAGATCACCAGAATTTTTTCCATTGGGTTAGGATATATTATACCCATCCTATCTATGTCCTTATTCATGACTCAATACTCTAATTCTCTCATCTTCACTTAAAAATGTTCAGTATTGGCACAATAATACCCATATACCATGTCCTTTTCAAATATTGCTGACAAGCCTTTTTTTTCCAACAGCCTTTGTTTATCCTTTTCTGTCTTCTAATATGACCACCCATTAATTCATTTCCAAATTTGGTTCTATTGCTCAGTATATTTTAAAAAAATATCTACACTTTTTTGAATGCTTTTACCACAGTGGTTCTCAACCTTTTTAATGCCGTGACCCCATAATACAGTTCCCCATGTTGTGGTGACCCCGGGTGCCAGGGGCGTGGCCAAGTGGGTGTGGCTGACAAGTGGGCGTGGTCACCAAGTGGGCGTGGCCACCATGTTGTGGTGACCCCCAAATATAAAATTATTGTCATTGCTATTTCATAACTGTAATTTTGCTACGTTATGAATTGCAATGTAAATATCTGATATGCAGGATGTATTTTCATTTTTACAAATTGAACATAATTAAAGCATAGTGATTATGCTTTCCTCTCTCCCTCTCTTTCCTCTCCCTCTCTTTCTCTCTTCCCTCTCTTTCTCTCTTTCCTCTCTCTTTCCTCTCCCTCTCTCTTTCTCACTCTTTCTCTTTCCTCTCCCTCTTTCTCTCT
>NW_015386432.1:1847169-1852266 GCF_001527695.2 Protobothrops mucrosquamatus
CGCGGAGCGGCGCTGTGGGAGGCAGCAGGACAGGGGGGAGGGGTTACCTGCATCCTGCCAGCCGACCTCTGGAAGCCTGCCTGAATGAAGACTTTTAGGGGGTGTGGAAAGGGAGACAGACTGAGGGCTGTATTAAGACCATAAATGGCTGCTTAAGGAGAGTGGAAGGGAGGCGAATTCGGGGTGGAGCAGAAAACACAGGGGGGGGGGAGGCATTAGAAAATAAGCACAAGGTACCTGGGGCCTTGCAAGGGATTCCCGAGTGTTCCGCAATTGTTTTTCCTCTCTCCTCTGCGCGAGAAAAACTTTTGCCGCCTAAATCTGAAATGAGTCCCTGGGGAGGGTGGGGCCTTGCTCTGCGCCTGCGCTCTTCACACGCCTCCTGCAGGGCACATTTGGTAAAGTTCGTGCATGCAGGCTGCCGCCAAGCACAGGGAGTAGCACAGCTAAGGAAAAGGGCAAAAAAAAATGGCGGACGGAGTGGTTTGGCGACCCCCGTGAAATGGTCGTGTGACCCCAAATGGGGTCGCGACCCACAGGTTGAGAACCGCTGTTTTACCATCTTGCTTTCAGGGATCTAGTTTACTCTGAATGAGCCTATCCTTCTTTTGCATGGTGGGAATGAATGATTCTTAGAACAAAGAAAAACATTGTGAAAACATAAAACAGAGGTCTCCAGTAATGAAGGCCAGGGAAAGAAAGGGTATGGCGTAAAAGGGTAGGAGGAAAATGTGTAGAATTTAAATCCTAGGACTGACATATATAGGAACCTTGAGTCCTATGGAAACCTATACAGGAAGTTTTTCAGACAGACCAGTCTGATAATTTCTTTCTTATCATCATAAAACAATTCATCCCACTGTGTCAAGTATGAGAAAGTTTAATTATTACTGTATGTGAGGTGAATCAAAAGTTGATATATTTTGACTGACACTTGTACAGATTTGTTTGTTCCAAATATTTTCCAGTGCCTATTAAATCTAAACACTTCCACCAATCACCAGCATTTTCTCCCCAGAAGTCAGAAGTCATTCCTAAATGTCCTTGTCAACCTGTCCTGAGCATCACTATTTAATTGGCATGGTCACTTCTAATATTAGTTAAAAATCAGTTGCATCTGCTGAACGCTGGTTCATCAAATTTGCAGGGTACCAGATTAGAAAAAAACCCTCATAAAATCTGTTTCAGATGGGATGCTCAAAATGATGGCATGCGTCATCTGTCAGCATTGTGAATGTAAGAAAAGGAACAAAGACCATGTTAAAATCAAGTGTGCATTCTAGTCAATAGTTTGCTCATTAATTGTATCTCTTCTGAAGATTACTGGTCAATGACAGGTTTCTTTGCATTGATTACGAGCCTGTCAAGAATCAGAAAAAACTTTTTAGGACTTTAATGGGCTCAGTAGGACCAGTTGATGCAAGCAAGATTACCATTAATTAATGAAAGAGGAAGAACAAATGAAAATTACATAATGGGAGAATTAAGAGGTTGATGGAAGTTATTTTCTTAATATTTTCTCTTTCAAAGCTTCTGAAGAGTTATTCTAAAAGCTTTTTCCAAAGTAAGTTTCATAAAGATTTGAAAATGCAAGCTCCACATGCATAACCACCCTCATTTGCAATAACTAGTTGGAAGGAAAAGATGACATCAGGCTTTTTAAAGATATGTCAGTGCCTGAAGTGTTTTTATTTGTAATGTCTGTTGTTGTACCTAAATGTGTTTCATTCACTATATTGAAAACTGGGCAGCCTTGGTTTCGAATCAATAGCTTGATTCATGTTCTGGTGAAGTTTATGATTCTCTACGTTTTCAACCTTTGTTCACTCCACCCTCTTGAAACACAGGTTTTCACAGTTCAGTTGCAAATGTCTTGAATTGCTGCTAAACTAATTTTGCATTACAATATGCAAATCACAATAGATACAATGTCCTTGTGCCAGACCCTCAGGCAAGTGCCCTTGAAATGAATGCAGATCCACTGAGCAGCTGGTTTGATGGGTTAAATCCCAATGAATCTCCTAATATAAAACACACTGAATAACATCTCCTCCAATACCAGCAGCATACTGGCTGCTTGCTTTTGAAGACTGGCTGCTTAGTCGCTACTGATAGTTAACTAAGTGCTCCTAAGAGGCATTTATATTATATTTTTCCACATCTTTTATCTGAACCCAGCATCAGTTGTCATTAATCTGGCTCCAAGAGAATGCTTTTGGTTTGCAGTGTTTCTTTGAATAAAAGCAAGAACAATAACCCTTTCCAGGGTGTACAGCCAAAGCCTGAGCAGTGCAAACCTTCTTTAGACTTGCCCTGCATGTTTCATGAATCTAAAGGAAAGCTAGTTGCAAAAGTAGCTTGTGGTTCTTTTCTGATGTTCTCTTTTGAGAAAATGGAACTACTGTCCTGTGGCTCCATGTTTCTGCTAATTGAGTAGGCTGCAAAGTCTTCCAAAGGCACTTTGCCTTTGGTAAAATTCAAGCAAAGTGCCCCTTCAAGGTGCCTGCATAAAGCAAAAAGACAGGCCGCTTATAAAAAGCAGAGCTTCTCTTTGTTCAACAATCATGGCTTCTGAACACATATGTGAATGCACCAAATAGGTTTTCCAATTGAGGCAGATCTCACCCGCCCTTGACTCTTTTTGGAGTGAAACAATGTGCCTCTTGAATCATTCCTCTGTTGAGGAATACTGCACTTCAGAAAGCCAAAGTTCTTCATTGAGACAAATAGTCTGCCCATCCTACCAAATAATGGAAAATCAGTGACCAGAAAGGGGGAATCCTCTTTTTTCCCCAATGAGGCTATTCTACAGTTGTAATGCAACTCCTGACCCTAGAAAGGCAGGAGTTCCTGCAAAGACTTAAGGCAGTAAGAATACAGGATGATGAAACCACGATCTCATTTGATGTGACATCACTATTTACATCCATCCCACAAGAGCTAGCTGTCTCAACAATAAAAGACCTATTGCAGCTAGAGGGACTACAAAATCATGGCTCCCTTAGGACAGATGACATCATTCAACTGCTGCAGCTTTGCCTTAGAACACACTTTGTGTTCCAGGGCAAGATATATGAACAAATCAAGGGCACGCTGATGAGGTACCCCGTTTCTGGAGTCATCACTGAGGCAGTCCTACAATGCCTGGAATCCAAGGTGATATACGACTACCGCCCTAAATTTTGGCCTAGATATGTGGATGATACATTCGCTATCATCAAATGGATTGACAAGGCTGCTTTCATGTTTAAATGCAGTGTTCCCCGACATCCAGTTTACGGCGGAGGAGGAGGTCAATGGCAGTCTGGCCTTTCTGGACGTATTAGTCAGCCACCAAACTAACGGCACCCTCCACACAACTGTATACCAAAAGGCGACCCACACTGATAGAATTTTACATTACACTAGCAACCATCCAACAGCCCACAAGGTCGCATGCATCCGAACGCTGTTTGCACACATAAATACGCATTGCAACACAAAGAAGGCCAGGCAAGCGGAGCGTGCCCACTTACACCGGGTATGCAGATGGAATGGCTATCCAACCAACTTCATCCGGCGATATAGCAGATGCCAAGAACCCCATAGAGCACAAAATGATCCCAGAGCAACAACCTGGACAACCATACCCTATGTTCATGGGGTGTCGGAGGCGACAGCACGCATACTGGCATCATACAATGTCAGTGTGGCCCATCGACCGAATAAAACACTTCGTATTAAGATGATGCATCCCAAGAAGCCATTACCTGAGGAAGAAAAATCATCTGTGGTCTATAGGGTGAGATGTAAGGACTGCCGGTGCAATTACACTGGGGAGATGGCCAAACGGATCAAAACCAGGATCCATGAACATAGGTTGGCCATCAAAAGGCAGGAAAAATACTCACAGATATGGACGCATGTGATCAGTAATGGCCACTCATTTGATTTTATGGGGGCGGAAGCCATTGCCGAGGATGCCTCCAAAGGAGGCTGTTTGCTCAGGGAAGCCTGGCTCTCGGATGCATGTTCGATCAACCAGCATATAGAGCTAACTCCAGCATACCAAGGATTGAAATCACACGAGGAGCAATCCAAAACACGTGCCACACTCACAAGGAAGAGAGCCAAAGAAGGCAACAACTATATGGCCCATGTGAATAAAAGGAGACTGGATACATGGCAGATTACTGAGCCCAAGGGGGGGAGAAAAATGAACAGAGGAGAACGACATGACCTGCAGGAAGAAGAAGCAGGATGAGCAACCGCTTGCCCAGTGTGGAAGATGTGACAAACCTAGGAACGATCCTGCAAATACCTCAGCTGATCATATACAAACGAGGCAGGGGGGAGAGCACCGCAATGCATGTGCATGCCTACACACGGAGAGCAGCCTGCTGGATGCGGACGACAGAGCGGAGCTGGGAACGATCCAGCAGCCACTCTAGGTGATCAAGCACGGACGAGACAGGGGGAGAGGATATTGCAACACGTGCACATGCTCAGGTGGGAAGAGAGACTGGAGGAGATGGGATCGACAGGGGCAAACAGCAGAAGACAGGAACAACAAATGGACATACTGGGGGACGAGGTAGAGGGTAACAATGGAAGGGCACCTATAATATCAGATCCAGATGCGCAGCCCATGGTGACCATGGAGGGGGGCCATTGAAAGATAGATCAGTGGAAGTAGCATCAGATGGCCATGGGCAAGAAGGATGGGTGGGACAGATAGACATGCTAGGAGGGGGAACAAGGCAAGGAAAGGCAAGACTGACAGGAATGGGAAGGACAAAGGAAGGAAAGAAAGTTGCAAAAATGGAATGCAAGCGAGGAGAGGCAATTACAACCGGTTAGGATGGATGGCCCTATTACAAGATCAATGAGCAGGATACTGAGTCAGCAGGGCTTATAAGAAAACTCCCCACCTCCAACACTCATTCTGAGGACACTGGCAGTGGACCACCCAAAAGCTAAGATTGTTTTAGATTTGTAAATAGTTGTTTTGTTGTTTTTCACTGTTTTAGCAATAAACAGCTGGTTTATATAATCCCAGAGTTCGAGGATTTTATGTCACTGTGTAGATATGCCTGGAATTCGTATTTTTGTAGTTAT
>NW_015386432.1:1854207-1857637 GCF_001527695.2 Protobothrops mucrosquamatus
TCATCCTCTTCCCCTGTCTCTTGTAGCTAACAAAGAGAGAAAGAACCTGTGGCCTAGGGGGCTAATGCCTCTGCTTAACATGCAGACAGCCCAGGTTCGAATCTCGGAAGGGTATGTCTGACTGATGAAACCAAATAAGGTTAGAAATAGCTATCTCAGTACTCCCTTAATTCTTTGTTAGCATTCCAAATTTTGAAAATATATATATATATATATATATATATATATATATATATATATATATATATATATATATATATATATATATATATATATATATATATAAAACAATCCAAAGTCAGTATATAGCATGGGTTTGCTTTGTAGAAATGACACAAAAGAAGACATTTTGCCATGGATAAAAGCTGTCTGTCATGTATGACTTGAATGGGACTATTTCTAATGTCTCCTCTGTTTTCATTCATTTTGTTATCCTAAGGTTAGATCTTCAGTGTTCTGCCCACAGACACCTGTTTTGTTGCTTACTAATTTCTTGATCCCCTTTGACTTTCATTTTTTTTTAAAAAAATGCGTCTCTCTCTTAATATCTGTGTACACAGATTCTTTTGGAATCTATTTTTCTTGCAACTTCCTCTGTTGTGCTCTTGTGAACAAGTGTGCTGGGATTCGATACAACATAACAGTTGTGGGGTGTATGTCAGGTTCCTAACCAAGTACCCACAACATATTCTCAGAATTCCAGAAATGGGCTCAGAAATGATGGAGACATGTTACTTACAGCACTGTAGCTGTTCAGTCCTAAATGGCTATTAAGCTTTTGCCAGGACCAGGAGGAAAAGAATGTGCTTCTGAATACATCACATTAATTATATGTAGCCCACTGTTTTCTACCCTTTAATTTAGATGTTCATTTATTGGTGTTCCTTCTGTCATCTACTTTGTCACCCTGATAACATTCTTGTGTGACACTACAAGTTTATATTACCTCAGGTGAAAATGAAAGTTGTATGTTACAGTACTTATAATACAACTCACAAAGAGGGAAGAAATAAGGATCTGTGTAATAAATCATTTAAATCTTTTTAAAAAAAGAAGTTATTTGCCCTTTAGTTATTGCAAAAAGAAAATTGCAATGTAGTAAAACAATTTGTTAAAAAGGGGAAAAAAACCAAAAAACTTGTTAATAGCAAAGGACAACATTATAATGGATTATTCTTCATAATTGTCTTTGAACTATTTTTCTTTTGGATCTGAATAAGAAATTTGTACAGTTGGCAAAAACCAAAAACCAAAACCTGTACCAAAGAAACCCATTGTCATATGTTTAGAACCGTACATTGTTAGCTCAAACTGAATCCTAAATTATATTGGTGTGACTCTGATTATCAAAACATGGTCTCCCTTGTTTAAGCTGTCAAAATGGAGCTTTTTGTATAGAACTGTTCTCCCCATAGTGAGAACTAAACAAATGAATCTGCTCTTATCCCATCTAGTTTGACCACCAGGTTTCAAAAGACCCTTCCCCCCTGCTCAGAGAACCACCCCCCAGTTATACATTTTGTTTTAGGTGTGGGGAAAGAAATAGGGATTAAAGAAGTACTGTAAATTTTGCAGATATTAAAACTTCTAAACCACATTTCCAAACAGGCCCAGACAATTCCTACCTTCTGAGTGTGCTCTTTGAACTTCTAGAAGATGCATACCCTTATTTCAGAAGGTTTTTAAAACGCATATGGAATAAGATCCCTCTAATGTACTATCATTTGAAGATATCCAGCAGTTTTTTTGCTGAACTATTTACACCTAAGGCACTCAAGAATCAGAATGCATTGCTGAACATGTGGAGTTAGTAGTTTAATCATTAGACAGAATTCCAACCTTCTCTACACTATAATGGCAAAGCAAGCTTTTGTTGGATCTCTCTCTCTCTCTCTCTCTCTCTCTCTCTCTCTCTCTCTCTCTCTCTCTCTCTCTCTCTCTCTCTCTCTCTCTCTCTCTCTCATATCCTTCCATCCCCCATTATTTTATCCAATGGGTGAAGGATAAATGAAAGAATCAATCCAACAATTAAATAAAAGTAGACTAATATAGGAAATGGTAATAGTTGATATAAAAATATGTTACAATTGTGCAAGACCTTTTACCAATTGATGATGTGTGCGTTTTCTATTCCAGGAAATTCTGTAGGGGAAAAAAATGAACTATAAAGGTGTTAATTTTATAGAAGAACTTAATGCCATCCTTTGACACAGTGTTAGTTCATGAATTGCTACAGTTGTTAGACATTTGGCAAGAATGCTGAATGAATCCCAAAATTAAACCAAAACCACATTATAGAAGAGTTCTGCAGTTGCTGATAGGTTGGGAATCAACAGCAGTGATTCTTTTTGCAGCTTTTTAGAGTCCTTTTTACTGCGTAAGGCAATTTTTGTTCATTTTCATCTGTAAAGCTCTGCAGATGTTCTCTCTTTGTGGGGGTGTGCAAATTTGCATTTGATGAAGTCAGCTCTTGCTTATAGAACATATGTGCCCTGAATTTCCAAATGTTAGGTATGCTTATTAATCACATGGGAAGCCTGTTGAGTACAGCAGATTTTGCTTCTTAATACATGAGTGTTTAAGATTTCATGCCTAACGTCTAAAGTGCCAAAGCATACTTTCTGATACTTTTGTAAAACAAACCCAAAAGCTAAAATATATGATTAAATTTCACAAGCTCTGTTTGCTTTAGAGACTTATGCAATCATATGCATTCATATTTGGCAATGCTCATCTCACTCTGTACAGTGAAAGTTAAATAAAATGTTAGAGATGTTTCCTCACAGTCACATGTACAGTATGCTTAAATAGCACCCAAGAAGGTCATGACTTGGATCAGGTCCATCTTTCAAAGTCTTAAATGTCCTTTCACTGGATTTTCTACATAATTTTTCACAGAATGCAAATTTCTATTAAAGCTGATAAGAGTTTCCTTTCTAGGGTCATAAAAGATTTGGGACAAGAAACAGACTGTTAAAGTGTTTTGCACCCACAATTCTTTTTCTCTAGTTTAACAATTAAAACATGTACAGAGGAGGAAAAAATAAATAAAATGTAAGGATTCATTTGTGCGTGTGCAAAAGCAGGCAACTATTTTAAGATGGAAAGCACACACATTCATTTATTCATTGTAACTGACCTTACTTTACCCTATCCTATCCTATCCTATCCTATCCTCTCCTCTCCTCTCCTCTCCTCTCCTCTCCTCTCCTCTCCTCTCCTCTCCTCTCGTCTCATCTCATCTCATCTCATCTCACCTCACCTCACCTCACCCTACCCTACCCTATCCTATCCTATCCTATCCTATCCTTTCCTTTCCTATCCTATCATTTTGCCTTGCCTTACCTGTTATTATTCACTATATATTATCTATCTTATCTATCATCTATTATTTGTTTTGTCATCTATCATTTATCATGTCAACTATCTT
>NW_015386432.1:1857809-1880979 GCF_001527695.2 Protobothrops mucrosquamatus
TTCAGTTTTGCTTATGCTTTAACCGCTTGGTTAAAGCATAAGCAAAGCTGAATCTGAATATTCCCATGCAAAGCTTGCCTTTTCCCCTTCTCCCGGGTCCTCCCCCCTTTACCAGTCCATAAATGTCCAATAGTATTTAAGTTTTAAGGTTTGGCACCTCTTTGGTGGAGTTTCACATTCCATTCTCATGCTAATGTCCTTGGATCCACCGGTCTGTTCCAGATTAGCACTTCTGATTCCTGTCATTCTGTCAACCTTACCCATATATCCCCATTCTCTCCCTCTCCCCATTTTATGGCAGGATGCCAATGAAGTGAAGCCGGCTGAAGTGTTTACAATGGCAAAGGAGTATCTATTTTATGGGTGCTTCAAAATGAAGTTTCAGTGCTTTAGTCTGAAGAGGAAAAGTTTTTTGGGGCCATATAGGAATTGTGGAATTTCTGACAGTTCTTTAAAGCAGCTGCACTTTTTCCTGGGATCACCTGACTACCTCTGCAGCTGCAGCATAATCTCAGAAAGCAAAATAAATACCTCCAATTTGTGCAGTTGCCAGCAGGCGTAATGTGCGTGCCCATTTATGTTCTGATGTACATTTTACTTTACTATTTTAGCCTTATTTTTGTAAAAAGTGTGTGTATGTGTGGGGGGGGAAATCAATCTATCAAAATTTAAAAATTTGATGGCAATTTCAATTGTATAATCTTTCCAACTTTAACTTTTTTAAAAGATTTTAAGTGCAATAGTAAAAGCAAATACAAATTTGGAAAATTGAAAAGAGAATTGGAGAAGAATAAAATAATTAGAATAAAGAGAAAGAAATATGTAGAGAAGTGACTTCCAGTCTTCATCACAAATTTGATAACTCGTCACTCCCTATAAAGTTACAAACAAATCTCTTTTCTTTCCATAATTCAACCCAATATCAGTGGTGCAATCTTAAAGGGGCTTCAAATCAGTAAAAATGGGGACGGAGAGGCCATTAGACAATCCATGGCTTACTCACTCCTTGTTGAAAGGGTGCATAAATCTACTCTTTTTCATAAAACCAAAAATGGATACGCTTTTTCAACATGATGGTCTGAAAATGCTTCAGTAGTGCATGCTCAGAAAATCTCCCAATAATTAGAAATTCTAACCAGTCTTTTGCAGGTAACAATATCTACCAAAAGGACAGCATCCAATATCGTTATAAGTTTGGCTTTTTCTCCTAAGTACATAAGCATGAATCATACTGCAGTATCTATCCTTTTTGAACATTGTTTCATTATAGCAGCAAGAGATTTCTCTCTATAGACCAAAGGATGTTTCCTGAAATAAGACAGCATGTATTTTGGCACTGTGGGTGCTCTGCTTATAGGAGTTGTGCAAAGTTGCACTGGTTGTACAGCTTTCCTCTTCTATTAACAGTATGATTATGTTTCCCTCAATAGGATTTTGCCCATGATTGATCTCGAAACATCAATATTCCAGAAAAGCCAGTTAACTGGCTTTTAAAATCCAGATGCTTTTTCTAGCAAAATAATGGTTCGACTGGTAAATTTATACCTAATCCAAATTGTAGATTATTTTTGATTTCTCAAAGAATTTCCCTGTGAAAAAACGTTAAAGGTTGCTTGGTTGGACCATTCTACCATAACTTTCTCAAAGTATGTCCACTGAAGCCTTTCAGAGACCATGGTATGAATACCACAGTTGCAGAGTATCTCCTTAGTACACATTTAACTGGCCCACTATGTTTAAAGAAGAAAATATTGAATGGTTTGATTCTTAAAAACCTTAGGTGTTCAGTTTATTCTTCCAAGCAAAATTGCATAAAGATGACAGGTCATGCAGAAAAAACATCAGGCATGCTACCTCCATTAGTTTGACCTTTTCAATACAATACTGTTTTGCAACCTGTAGTAAAAGAAATCTGTAATGCAATTTGTAGTAAAAGAAAAAAATTTTAATGGCCAAGGGTTACAACAGGTTGTGGTAAGTAAATCACAAAAAGAACAAAACCAAAAAGTTAACTGAATTGTAACCAATCCTATAGCTCAAATTGAACCACTTATCACTTTTTTCCTTACTGCAAGGTTGCCTTTATGGTTAATATTGCAGTTTCAGAGACTAATTGCTATTATATCAGGATTTGATTTTCTTTCTTTAGTAGGTGTAAGATAGCTTTACTCTTCTTTTTATCTTTGAAGAATGCTAGATCATTCTTGTCTTGGGTATGTTGAAATGAGAAAATGCCAGCATTATAATCCTGGGTTATTAGATTTATGGAAGATCTCAGGTGGCTCCGTGGGAACCAAGACATGCTTCATTGGTGATGTTGCATGTGGGCTGCCAACAAGCTCTTAAGGATCCCAGCTGTATATATGTAAGAGTCCACATGTGCTGTGGAAGTTGGAATAAGCAGAATAATTCACAGGAGTTGGCAAGAGATCAGGAAGTCAGTGACATGTCAGTTTCATTTCTTTAGATCTTATGAATTCAGATACTGCTTACACTTGCCAAGTATCTTGTAGCTTTTTTTCTAATTTACTCTGCATGATGATGCGCATTTTCTTCGGCATATTGGATAATGAAGCATTATATATCCAACTGCCTGTGGCTTTCTCTTTGACTTCAAAGCTTTCCTTTATGTAGTTAAACTGTTTTTACCTCATACACTTTAAGCCTGTTTTAATTTAACTGTCATTAAATCATCTACTGAAATTTGTGAATGAATGTTGAGGATGCCTCAAGAGTACCAGTTTATGCTTAAAGATGCAAAGCTCCAGAGACTGGAGTCTTTTTCCCCATGGCAGATGGTTCTCCTTAACCTCCTTGTTGGTTCATTTCATTCTATCTAAGCAGCCATGCTGCCAAGGTTCAGATCCAAGACTAAAAAACACAGAATATTTTATGTCATGATCACATTTTTCCAAGCTTAGCTCAGTGACATAATAGGGGAGCTTTGCAACAATATGTCCCTTTGACTGGCAATATCCCAATATCCTGTCGTTTTTCATTTCAATTTAAGTCCTACCCTTAAGGAGTCACAGTCTTGTATGAAAAAACAGGGCATGCCAGCTGGCATTGCTCTTAAATGTTCATGTTTGTTTGGCCCAGGCTGCAAGCCCACATGTGTTGAATTGACTTTCTTCTACAGATGTGACAATGGGGGGAAACTGTGACAATGGGGGGGTTGGACTAGTGATCTAACCATGTTATCCAGTTTTCCAAGATTATCCCCATTGCATTTGTATGAGCTGCATATCATTTCTATCTCTTAACCCAGAATATTTTTATATATTTCCCAATATGTATTGATGTATTTAGCTTGTGAAAATATTCAAGTTAGTTTTTTAATACTCCCAATTCAAGTTACAGCTTTCCAGTTTTCAATCAAGCTGATTCCTTTTCAGTTATATAATCTGTTGAACAACATAGAAAACTAACAGCAGAAAAAGACCCAGTGGTTCATTGAGTCTGCTCTTTGAATTTGTTTTTTCTTTTTAATTTATTTATTATTTTAATTATTATTTTTACATTTTATTAATTTTCTTTTATTTTTAATTTTTGTCAGATGATGAACATGTGTTTATCCCAAGCACGTTGAATCTCAGTTACTGACCCACTCTTTGGTGGAAGTTGGTTCCAATCAACTTCTGTGAAGTAATATTTTCTAATCTTACTGTTGAATTCCCCCCCCCATCCTCAACTTTTGCTTAATAGTGAAAACATTGCCTTCTAGAACCTTATTAATACCCCTAATATAGTTAAAGTTTTCAATCATGTCCTCCCTTTCCCTTGTGTCTTCCAGATTGCATATTCAGATCCTCCAATCTTTCCTGACATGTTTTGTCTCCCAAACCTTGCACCATGGTTGTTGCCCATCTCTGACTTTCTCAATCTTATCAATATCTTTTTTTACGTGAAGTCTCCAGAACTGGACACAGTATTCCAAATGGGGTCTGACTAAAGCCCTGTACAGCCTTTTTCCTGTGGTGATCCCTCTCGTTCAGACACCTTTAATGAATAACAGTATAAGATTGGAAGGGACTTTCTAGACAACCTTTACAATTCTAGACAACCTATACATTCTAGACAACCTATACAATTTCAGACAAATTGCTCTCCAATCTCTTCTTCAAAACTTCCAGTATTGGAGCACCCAAAACTTCTGGGGCAAGTAATTCCACTGATTAATTGTTCTAATTGTCAAGAAATTTCTCCTTAGTTCTAGTTGGTTCTCTCTTTGATTAGTTTCCATCCCTCCTTCTTGTCCTGCCCTTCAGATACTTTGGGAAATAGATTGACACCTCTTCTTTGTGGCAGTCCCTTAGATATTGGAACACTGCTATCATATCACCTCTAGTCCTTCTTTTTATTAAACTAGACATACCCTAATCCTGTAACTGTTCTTTGTATTTTTTTAGCTTCAGCCCCCTTATCATCTTTGTAGCTCTTCTCTGCATTCTTTCTAGAGTCTCAACGTTTTTTTATATATATCATGGTGACCAAATTGGCTGCCATATTCGGAGTGTGGTCTTACCAAGGCATTATAAAGAGGTATTAACACTTTGCGTGATTTTGATTTTATTCCTCTATTAATGCAGCCTAGGACTGCATTGGCTTTTTTGGCATCAGCCAGCTGGTTTTCATGCCTAAGACAGGACAAGAACTCACAATCTTCTGATATCTAGCCTATTGCCTTAACCACTTGACCAAATTGGCTTTCAATAATAAAAATGAATCTAAGATGGCATCCATCACAAAAGTCTCTGCATCTTTCCTTCTATAACATAACAATTTTCTTACAAAGGCACTTTTGCAATAATCATTATTGTTGTAGAAATTACTCATCAAACTATATGGGACATTGCTGTGGTGTGGTTGTAGTTACTGTGATCCCAAATTCTCCTGGCACAAACCTTTGTGCATCTGTGCTCAAAATCTGATCATGCTTAATCCTACCAGGGTGTCACAATTCCAACATAGGTAATCTGATTGAAGATGATAGTGATATAGATAGTAGATAGATATTGACAGAGATAGGTAGGTAGGTAGGTAGGTAGGTAGGTAGGTAGGTAGATAGATAGATAGATAGATAGATAGATAGATAGATAGATAGATAGATAGATAGATAGATAGATAGATAGATAGATAGATAGATAGATAGAGGGCTTTTTTTCTCATAGAACGCCCAGAACAGAGTCCCGCACCTTTTTTGGATGGAACCTTGTAGGGTAGGCAAGGCAGGTTGTATGACATGTGTGAGTTCCAGCACCTTTTTTTTTTTTTTTTTTAAGAAAAAAAGCACTGGATAGATAGATAGACAGACAGACAGACAGACAGACAGACAGACAGACAGGAATAGCAATGATGTTTCTCATTCCCACCTCATACCAATTTATTGAATTTAGCATCAGTACTCTGCCTCAATTCTTCTGAAATGTGGATGGTTTCAGCAATGCCTATGATAGCCATAGATGCTATTCCAGCCTTTTTTAAAAAGAGAAATAGTTCTTTTTTTGTTTGTCTATATAAAAAGTAATTATAAATCTCTGATTTGTCTTGAAATTGAAGTACATAGCATTCAAATTGATACAAATAAAAGTTTACCTCTTTTCCAACTACCTGTACTACACCATTTTCTTTAGACGTTTGGGAAAAAGACAGTTCCTAATTGCAGACTGAAGATGCCAGTTTCTTTCCTATCTAGTTCAGCAAAACCCATAATCAATGGGAGGGAAAGGAAACCCTAAAAAGCCCCAGGAATTTTCTCTTTATGGTCCAATTTTAAGACCAAATATCAACCAATCTTGCTTTGGTTTCTCAGACCTTGAACTAGAGTGCCAGCTGGACAGTTCTGTGGTCTATTTCTGGAATATCATGTTGGATGTCACTTTTTTCAGTGGTTAACTTTGGCTTCTGGTGCAGGAAAACTCACTAGTCTGCTAGCCTGGCAAGGCTCTTATTGCATTCCCCTGCTGGAACATGTGGTTGTGTTTGCTAACTGTTGTGGCAGGAAAGGAGGATCAAAGCTTCCTTTTGTTCCTGATTCTTGAGCCGTATTTTCCTCTATTCCTCCTTATATACTTACTTTCTCTCTACTGTGCCCATATCTGATAATGAAAGCTAAGGATGAGTAGCCAACAGTATTAACCAAGAGACAGGTGGCACCTTAAACACCAACACATTTAAGCATGGAACAAATGTTTGTAGGTGACAACAGATTACCTATGTGAATAGCATATTACTTCAGGAGACTGAAACATATATCAAACAACCATTTACTACAGAAATCAATTTCAGAGAACAGGAACTGGTTTCTGTAGTAAATGATTTGATTTTTTTTTTAAAATGTGACTGTTGTAACAATATTTCACAAGCAACGTATATAATATTGAAGGTACATGTGTATGGATTTTAGAATATCAATGACACTCTTTCCATCTTAATTTTATTTTCTAGATTTAAAAATGTTTCAATTGGAACTCTTTTCCTATAGTGCTGTTGTCTGCTTGCCTTCTTAAGAGAGAGAAAAATGCTAAACATTTTCAGCAAAATCATGTGGCTCTTATCTTGTTGAGCTCAAACGCTAGGGTATTATGGTCTATTTTACTAGTTTTCTGGTGCAAGGCAGTTAGGGAAAATCATTATATCTACCTTTCCAGACAAAACCTAACACTGGGACATTTATTTATCTACAATCATATTCTGCTTTCCCCATTTGCATCTCAAACACACTTTTGCATGACTCGGTGGGTTTTATTGCAAGAATAGTTTGGCCAATCAATTCTTCTTAAAAAAAAAACTGAATAGAGGAGAGATATTACAGATAAAATTGTAGGAATCAGAGGAAGAAATGCTAGTTTGCCTAGAGCAAAGAGGGACATCAGCAACCCTATGTCTTTTTTCTTCTGTCCCTGCGCATGTCACTAAAAGCAAAATTGAGCAAAATTGAGTCCCTTTCCTTCCTTCCTTCCTTCCTTCCTTCCTTCCTTCCTTCCTTCCTTCCTTCCTTCCTTCCTTCCTTCCTTGGTATTCTGTTTTTTTATCAGTTTTGCTCTTTCTTCACTACATCTCCTAGCTGCTTGTGTTGTGACTTAACATTTCTTAGAGAGGAATATGCAGCCTGGTTGTGAAGGATTTAGGAATAGAAAGAAAATGAAAACTGCAATAGGGAAGATCCTAACTATAACCAGATCATGTTTTCTTTCTTTTGCATATCAAAGCAGTTTCCATTTTTTTTCATCCTTCTTTGAAAATTCCATGTACAAATTTGTTTACTGGAATTAAAACACTTTTTAAATGTTTGCAATCTATCTGAATAATTCTTATTCAAGATGGAAGATAATGTAGATGTCAGAAATAAAGTGTTTTGTCCTGAAAATAATGTTAAACTTGATAATAAAGTCTATTGCAACAGAACCAATGTTTTGAATCAGTTTTCATCAGCTGAACTAGAAAAAAATGGCAAATCAGATTCTTAAATGTTTTACTAAAATTATTAAAAGTTTTAATTATTTCAAATCCTGAGTTTAGTGGAATCATAATTACATGTTGTTTTTATTGCAGCATGTGAAATGGCACCTAAGTTTAAAAACAATGGGGAGATTAAATCTGAAGAAGAGAAAAGAAATTATCCACCATCAGCCTCTTAACCATGGTTAAACAACTGGCGACAAAATGTCTGAGCAAGTGCCTGAATATATTCTTCTGGACACTGTCCTTGCTTATTTTCCTCATGAAAACACATTTGGTTTGAAACACATTTTCCCGTGACTGAAAGCATTAACTGGCTGATTACTCTCTGTGTTAGTTTTGGAATATATGATTTCCCCGCCTTTAGTTGTTCTTGTTACATTTTATTTTAAAGATCAAGGAATAGATCCAACTCCCTTCTAGTTCTTTACCGCAATTATTACCACTGCTGATTTCTACTTTTTCTAAGGCTTTTTTTTTTTTACAAAAAGAAAAAGGATAGTTCATTTTGGCCCCAAATATTCAGAAACCAGAATATTGTGAAAAATCTCTGCCAAACATATCTACTTGCCTATTTTTTCATAATTCCCTTCTTAGTCTATTTGTGTAATATGCAATAGTGTGGCTCCTATTAGTTTCTTGGATAGAATGAATATCTTAATTATCTGACTGAAATGGAAAAGTTTAAGGATATGTAATATCACATGATTCTGATTATATTTCTTTATAAAACAACTGCAGCTTGGAGTACAGCCACTACAGCCAATAAAAAACTACTGAAATGAAACAAAGAGAAAAACATCACATTGCCATTTAAATCAATCTACAGCTTTGCTGATAGTCAATTTCAAGAATTCTGTAGAAACTGATCTTTTAGAAAGTAAGAGAAAGAATCTAGTCATTCTTTACCAACAATAATTTTAAAATATATATCTCAACCTTTGGAAAGGTGGTATTTTAAAATACACATCTACAGGGATGTAGAAAGGACAATTCTGCAGGAAGGAGAGAGAGGACTACCCTCAACAATTAGGAAAGTTAGAACAAACTCCACGAATAAGGGAGACGTTGAGGATTTGGACTGGGTAATTTTGGATTGGGCCCGTTATCGGAGGGACCATCTCTCCCCAATATATGCCCACCCTATCAGATCTGGTAGAGAAAGATATTCTGAAGCTGGTGAGCAGTTCTTCAGGCAGACAATTGTAGAAATTTGGAACAGATGTCCCTGCCTGAAGGCATTTATTGTACCCGGCTGTGAATGAATGAGAAACTTAATTCCATTCAATTCAATTTTATTACAGCTTTTCATCAACAAACAAAAACCAGGTAAAGTGAAAAATGAAAAGTGGGACCACAAATAAACAATTAACAGGTATAAACATGTCTTGGGCCCTAATATTTTTCAGACAATTCCCCTTCTGGGTCAGCATGCCCAATAAACCTTTACCCAAAGATCAAAGTTCCTGAAATGTCATTCCTTTAAGCAGGTTTGACTCAAACAATTTGAGGATCTATATTTAATAAAGGTCACCTTAACTTTGACTTAGAAATATAGTGGGATTTAGTGCAGCTTAACAAGAATAGCTGTCACATGCCTCTTGAATTAGGATTCCTCCCTCCCCCCAAAAATTGACTCCCACATTCTGGATCTATTGTCATTTCTGTGCTCCCCTACCCTCCTCCCCATACAAGGAAAATCCCTATATGAAGTCTATTAAATAATATAAAATGGGAATAACATATTCATGGGTAGGGGTATCCAGATTAAACCTCTCCAAGAAATAATATAACAGTTTATTCATAGGTACTTCCCACCACTGCACTGACCGCAGCATTCAAAAACACTATAGTGTCAAAAAACACTCTTGTCCATGAATCAAGGCAAACTATTCTGACTTTCTCCTTATCAGTGAATCCACTCCTAGACAAATATGATTTTGTTCACAAATATTTCCAGAATGCCTTTATATGTTGCCAATGGTGTTAAGGGATTTTCTGCAAATCTGTTGAGTTGTGTCAGTCCTGCATCATTCAGAATAACTCTATAAAGATTTTCAGTCAATGAATAAGCAATTTTAAAAACTTTTTTCTTCTTTTTCATTTTTACAGCACAGGCTCTTCAATGCTCCTTAAGTTGTGTTCAATCATATTTGCTTTTCACTTTCTGTCACAATGCTTTGGAACAGAAAAATATATGCTAACTGAGGAATTCTAGGAGTTGAAATTCACATGTCTTAAAGTTGCCAAGTTCTAAAACATGTTCTAGATCAGAGCTTTTCAACCTTCTCACCCATTGTACCACTTTTAGGATATGGCAATATCTGAGTACCACCAGTTGCCTAGCAAGGTGTCAAAAACTTGACCCCCCCAAAAAGGGAAAAAAGTGATAAAAGTACAGGTAGTCCTCGACTTACAACAGTTCACTTAGTGACTGTTCAAAGTTACAATGGCACTGAAAAAGGTGCCCCCCAAGGCACAGCCGAGCAAGACGCCTGCCCGCCCGGTGGCACTCTTCCTCCTGTCCGAGGTTTTCATTGTTGTGAGCATTTCTGTTGAGGATTGGCAGCGGGGGTGGGGTGGGGTGGTGTTTGGTTTTTATTCTCCCCCCCCATCTGCTGGGTGGTTGCAGCAGGTTTTGGTCACTTCACATGACCCTGGGACACTGTGACCATAAATATGAATCAGTTGCCAAGCATCTGAATGTAAATCACAAGACCCTGGAGATGCTGCAACATTCCAGCTGATCGGCGCTTCTTCTGGGCTCAGCAGAAGCAACAGGATCAGTGCCGAGCTCCAGCTGGAGCCTGGTGCTGATCCTGGCGCTTCCGCTGAGCCCTGACAATCCCGAAGAAGTGCTGATCCTGGCGCTTCCGCTGAGCCCTGACAGCCCTGCAGCTCCAGCCATCTCTTGCTCAGGCTTGTGCGGTGCTGCCACCGGTTCAGCTCATTCCCCTCCCCCGCTACCACTTTTCTAGGATGGTCGCGTACCACCTGCCAGGTGCCAATGTACCACAGGTGGTACCCGTACCACTGGTTGAAAAACCCTGTTCTAGATATATCCCTGCCTGATTGATATGTCTTCATATATTTTTCTTCTAATATATATATTTTGCATACAGTCTTCCCAGTATTGCATATTATTTCATATGCCATTTGCCTAAATAAGAATTCAGGACATATGATTCACAAGTACTCTGCAGGCCAGTCAGATATCAATTCTTCCATAATCTCATTGAAACATTTTTAAAGAGAAAAGGAGATGAAAAGATAGGGTTAGGGTTAGGGTCATTGTAAGTATTTCTGATCTACTCTAAAGTAAAATGTAGAGGTATACTATGCCTAGGTTTTCCAAGGTAGATGACCATGGATGGATACTAGGATCTGATTAAAGCACGTTTTAAGTTTCAAACATAAACATCTAATTTATTTCTTCAACAATGTTAAATATATTTTAAGAAAAATATTACCAAGAGGAACGAAACAAAAAATGAAAATAAGTTTTATTAATATGCAAATGGTGTCTGAATACAGAATATGTATACCTGTATAGATATAATTATAAAAAGCTATATGAGGTTGAATTAGAAGTTAGGTGTAAATTTTAAACTTTGTCAAATTTTCCATGTTTGGAGCAAGCCACTTTAATAAAATAACTTTACAAAGCTTTTAAATAGAGAAAGGCAGATATATAATTTACATTGTGTTATTTTAGGTTTAAATAATAATAATATAAATATATTATGGACATAGTTTCAGATTTCTCCAAGAAAAGGAAAAGAAATTACAGTTGTCATGGAGGAAATAAATCTAGTTTATCAATATATCAAGTGATGAAAAACATTTTTCTTGAAGCAAATTGATACTGTTACTTGATAATTATTAATCTTAAGCAAGTTTAAAATACTTCATTAATTTTATTAATGACAATGCTTAATGAAATGCTTCAAGTCACTCATTAGCTTCTGGTTATATTTTCATATCAGGCAATTTCTTAATTATTCAAAAGTTTAAAGTATTATTATTTCTTTAATTCATGCATACATACCCTAACTTTCAACATGCCATCCATTAACTATTTGGATGTTTTAACCCTGAAAGCATTTTATAGTGGAAGAGCCACATTGCTGGAAGACCAATCATTACTGATTCTGCCCATCTAGAAATTTCAAATTGTCAAATTTATGGGACCAACTCAAAAGACAATTTATAAAGTTTCAGATTCCCCAGAACTGCATATAAATTGTGAAAATAACATGAGGAAACATAGCTGTTATTTATGTGAGAGAGATTGAGCTGGCTTTGTTTGCACTTACATACAAAGGGAGGTGTGTTTGTAGCCTATCTTGGTGGACAAAGGGGTGTGGGATAAATGATGAAATGTGCATCCAGTATCACAACCCAAAGTCCCAGATGAGGAATCAAAATTTGAAAGATAACAGATGTGGTATTGCGATTGAAGCCCCATCCATTTTTCTACATTTATTTATTTGATAAATTTAAATAAATAAATGAAAATGCACCCATTAACATTGCACACATGCATCAGAGTTGGGACTTAGATCCTCTGGGCATGTATACCTATATCCAATGAATTATATATTTGCATAAATGCTACTATCCAAGAGAGAAAGCAAAACAACTGGCAATATTGAAGGCCTTCATTCTTTGGTTAGCTGGAGTTTGAAGAACTAAGTATGAATATTCATTTGCCTAAAGTCAAATAGAAATCTGAGACAGTAACACATGTATCCTGAATGCCTGTCTGAAAATTGCAGAGACGAGACTGTGAATAAGTAGAACTAGTGCTTTGAAATAGGTAATTATCTTTCCTTTTTTTTCCTAAGGCCAGAATTCCAGCCTTCTATAGTAATAAACATCTGGCTAGCTTCCTAGAAGAACATTCCAAAGTAAGTAATGCTAATTTGCTTTTCTTTATTTCTTTTTTTTCTTTTTTTCTTTCTTTTTTAAAAATGCTATATGTAATGTCTTAGATAAAAAAAGTGTGTGTTATCTGAACACTATCCTTCCTTTTTATGCTGTCTTCAGCGTGATAAATTTAAACTTTCTAAATCAGGACTTTTATAGACAGTTACAATTTGGGAAGACATTTGAACACAATAATATTGTCGGGATCACTGAACCAGAGGTTCAGGGTTTGGGGTTTTTTTTCCTGCAGAAACCCATTTAGATGAATAAACCCATGATTACAAAGAACACGATAGATGTCTATTATGAGATATGGAATTCATCTTTCCCTGCAAAAATGTAAGTAGTCCTGTGCCTCTTTGCCCATGGCAAAATGATTATTGCTACACATCTGTCACTAAAATGTGCTCATCAAGCACCGAGACAAAAAATTGTATTCCTAGAAGATTGGACAGTTTGTTTTAAAATTACAAATGGCCCTAAGACAGATCTCTAGATTATCAAGTGCCACCTGAAGCATCTGACCAACTGGTCCTATACTGAGAGGGTGAATTCTTATTTTTAAAACAAACAAACAAACACATAAATGCCTTTCCCACACAATCCTTTCTATATGATGGCAGAGTTAAAGCAAAGCTAATCAGCAACTTTGTCATTTGGCTACAGGTTTGTTTGGTATTTCAACCAACTCTAAATTTTGGATTCATTACTTAGATTACTGACACAAGACGTGGAATGTTTTGCTTGAATGGGCAAAGTAACTGTCAGTCTTTTTAGAGAGATTGGTTTTTATAATAACTTATTTTTCTGCATTCTCTTAAACTAAGTTTAATGCAGAAGAAAAAGAAATTGAAGACAATGTGCCTAATAATATCCTGGGACGAGTCCCAGAAGATCTCTTTCCAGCCATTTTCTTTCCAACGAAAGCTGAATATAGGCATTAAAATCACATTCTTATGCTAGCAATATGGTGTAGTTTATTTTGTATTGATTGTACTAGGATTTCTGAATTTGTGATTGTGATGGACCTTAAAAGAGCCAAGGCACTTGTTTGTTTTTTCTCTCCTCTAAATCTGGGCCAAAGAAAGAAACCATCAGTAGAAAGACTAAGGGAATCCCAATGATTTATCAGGATGTTCAGTCAGGGGGAGATTAAGGTATCTGTATTGGGGAACCCTTGAAAGAGGAAACTTGCCAGTGAGATCTTAAACTACCTTCTCCCAGGTTGCAACAGCCATTAAGGGATGAAAATGTGACAGGAAGACAGCTTTTTGGTGGAGAAGGACCATATTTAAAGCTCTTTTAGAGGTGAGGCCATAATACATGGGCTATTGGTATGAAATGGGCTGAATTTAGATAGAGGTAGATGAAGCAAGATATATGAATGGATTTAGGATTAGAAAACCTTTCCATCCATTTTTAAAATTAGAAGGGGCTCCAGGTACTGGTGACAAGGAAAAACAAATTAGAGATAAGAAATGGTCATACCCAAGATAAATATTCATGTATCTGCCCAAATATTTTTGTCTGAAAATAATCTTAAAATATTCTTTAAAACCTTGTAAAAGCTATAGTTTATTGCAATGCAGTGGCAAAATGGTTAATACACTTTAAATGACCTCTCCCCGAACATACAGTAATTATTACTATATGTAACAACTGCAAATTTCCTTAGTTTTCCAGGAGATGTAATAATTAAAAATACAGTCCATTTTACTATCCATATTAATAAGGCAATATTCCAATTTATTGGGGGAGGGGGTAATGGAATTTTTACAGGCTTCATGGTGTTCTGTATTCTTCTTTTCCAACAGTATATAATATAAATTGAAAAAAAAATAGTTTTATTTTTTTCCTACAATTCTTTGTTCTGTGCATTTATTAAAGTAACCATTTCTTTCTTAGGTAAGTATTCTGTTTTATTCACAAATTGCAGATTTTTTTAAATGCATTTCTCAAAAACAAGTGTTTGCGCTATATGTGTGTATTCCTCAGAAGAAAGAAGACAGGAGCAGAATATTCAATGTGTATTTTGGAAGTCTCAAAGTGGATTAATTCAGGGGGTTGCAAGATAAGCTGTAATATAGTTGGAATGTTCTCCATTCTAGTAAAAAAAAAAAAAAAGGTTGTTTCCTACTGAAAGCTTGCAAAATTTCCAGAGGCGATTATGATAAGAATGACAGAGATAGGGTCGATATTATGTCTAACAGCATAGAAACATTTACAATTCAGATTCTTTCCAGATGGCTTAGGAATATTATGAAGTTTTTGTAAGTATTTTTTGTTCCCATTCCAGGAAATTTCATACTGTTGTGAGAGGAAGGTACAGCTCAGCCTACTCCAGGGGTGTCAAACTGCCAGCCAGTAGGCCGGACCCGTCATCTGGAAGCCACACCCACCCCATTGCCAGCAATGGCAAAACCATCCTGATACGTTGTGCAATGTCACGTGATGTCACAAGTTTGACATGTCTGGCCTACTCCTTCATACAGCCATCCTGTAACCACTACCAAGTATTTCAAATTAAACTAGCATAGCCAATTTGGGGTAATGGCTAAGACAGGGGTAGGCAACTTTGGCTCTTTTGTGACTCGTGAACTTCAACTCCCAGAATTCCTGAGCCAGCCAGGAATTCTGGCTCAGGAATTCTGGGAGTTGAAGTTCACGAGTCATAAAAGAGCCAAGGTTGCCTACTCCTGGGCTAAGACAACAGAGTAGAAAGTAGGAAAACTTGAGTTCTAGTCCTGTCTTAAGCACCAATCCAGCTGGGTAACATTTGGCAGTCATCGTCTCTCAGTCCTAGGATGCAGAGAATGGCAAACCACTTCTATAAACTGCAAGGACATATCCAGGCCAGTCAATACTAACCAAAAACAAACAAAAATTCTTCACCTTTCCTGTTATTAAGCAAATATGAAAAAAGAAGATGTATTTCATACCATTTTTTAAAATGTTTCTCATCTCATTATTATCACTTTCTCAGTGACAATTGGACTACTGGTGTTAGTTATTTCTTTTTCTTCAGTTGTAGATTTGCAGTAGGCTAGAAAAGCTTCATGGGCCAGTTGGATTGCATGTATTTTATTCAGCCTGTATTTGTTTTCATATTCCCATTATTAATATAAAAATTGTGAAGGCTGTTATGAACATCAGATTGCCACAAGATTAAATAATTCGCCTCTTTTCCCCAAGGATGTTTGCAAAGGGAGGTGTTAAATAGTTAAAATGCTAATGAATGACCTACATCAGCTGTTGCAGAAAAGAAAAGTGGTTATGAAACTAAGTAGCAAGAAGAGCAGGTATGTGGCAACTTTAAGACTTGTGGACCTCAGCTCCCAGAATTTCCCAGCTAGCATGGGAGTTGAAGTCCACAAGTCTTAAAGTTGCCAAGATTGCACACTCCTGAATAGAGAAACCCCAGGACTGACAGGTAGAATCAGACAAAACTAATTGGGCAGTAAACTGGTGAGCTATTATTATCTTCTAAGGAAAGATCCCTAAAAACACACCTCCTGCTATTACAATTACAACCTTCCATTCATATATTATGGGTGCTACACTTAGTTTTTGACCAGTTGTTTTCCTTCTTCTTTGAATGTTATATAAAAGGTTGATGTGACAAGCAGGGAGTATGCTCCCAGTGTAGAAGTACTTGGATATGTATTTTTATATTGCTGCAGTAATAAACAAGTTGAGTTGGATTTCTTTTGTTCTGCATGTTATTTGGAGTTCCTCACCTCAGATCCTTGTATTTACCTTATATCCAGCCAACCTAACTATGATTGCATGACATATATAAAAAAAGACTTTAGTCACACAGTCTTCGTCACCATCTTGATCTCTTTCTTTTTTATATCTTTTTCTTGGAGGTGACCCCCCCCCCGCCCTTTCTGAGAGCCTGAAAGAGACACAGTCAGCACTCCGTACAGTCCTTCCACTCAGTGCTCTGTGTTAGTTGATTTATAAAGTCCTAAAACAAGAATGTGTCAGGTTTTTCTTTCCTTCCTTTTTTTCCTACAGAGAAGTCTTCCACCCTAGCCCACAGGCATTACTGTCAATTTTAAAAATCTGTCAGTATATAAAGTATATGGATATAGTCACAACTTGTTGTCCCAGACTTTATTAATCCTCAAGCTGTTTAAATTTAAAAGCTGCTTTTTGACATAACATCCACTGAAATCTTCACTCCCTGAATTTTTCCTGACATATCGGGATGACATTTTGATTTTTTTTTGTGTGTATTTTAAGGAAGTCCCTGTTGAGTCCAGCTTAATCTCATTACCTAGTATACATTCTCCCCCCCCCACCCTTGGACCAGGGATGGAGCTTGATACAAATTATTGTGTCATTGATCTGCCAAAGCTATTATCCAGGAGGGATTTTCCTAGCAAACCAATATCAAACTTGAGATAAGATTACTGCAATTTTAGAGTTGACAACTCATCAGCCTTGGGGCTCTTTGGCAAGACATTTCTTTGTTTTGCAAAGAAACTAGTTTATTTAAGTAAGGAAAAGATTCCCACTCAGTTTTTCTCCATTTTCCATTTATTATTTTGTATAGAGAAAGTAGAAGCCTCTTTTTAAAACTTGCAAGTAAATGATGTTAATATACCCATTATCCTGTGACAACTTTTTATTACAAGTAGTATTATTTCTCCCCAGATTCTTGCCATCAATCTGGATCTTCTCCAAAATAATCTTTTCATCTTCTACATCACTCTATCAGAAAGAAGGAGAGCAAGCAGGCCACAAGAACAATGAAGCTTTCCATACTGATTTTTACTTTACTGCACTAAAATGGAACACCTTTCCTCTTTTGGTCTGCTACAATAAAGTGGAATCATATTGAGAAAGCAGTTGCCTCTTCAAAGACTGTCCACATTGACCGATAAAGCTGATATAAGTGGCATCTTATACTGGACTGACCAGCACTTAAAAATATAATAGATGATTGAGTTTCATTAAATTCTTCACTGAGTAAAACAAGTCTCACAAAACTGGGAAACACTTTTTAAAGTTCTTGTATAAGTTGTTTCAAAAGGGAGAATATATCAACTTTTTTTTTTCCAGCAGGTAAAAGATTTTTATTTTCTGCCAGCTTTGAATTGCCCAGATTCAATTGCTTCAGTTTTATTTGGACTGCTTTTGCCTATTGCATTGTTCCTCCCATCACTTTGAAGAAGATTTGCTTGTTTCCCTATATTTGTGGGCACTTTTAAACTACAACTCATGCTTCATCCTAGCAAATAAATTATTCGGTTGAGGCTGGAACAAGTCTTGGTGATATCAAAACGAAGACAGGGGTGCAAGACATTTGGGTTATATAATCATATCATCACATCTAATGCAACTTTTTTTGAGATGACGTCATGATGCACATGGTGTCATCTCATTTTGCCTCTTTCCCTACAGACTCCACTGGTTAAGATAGTGTTGTGGTTTAAAATAGTTGCAGTTTGTCAGGATTCATTGATTCACTGATGTATTCACTGGTGTATTTTTGAAAATGACAGTTAAGTCAAGCATTATGCGCAACAAAGTAATGCAAGTATTCTTTTTACTTCTTTTAAATTAAAAGCACACAAGTGGGTGTCAAAACAAATATGCTTGCTATCTAAGATGACTTTGTGGACAAGAGCTAAAGAATGTCTCACAAAAGAGAGGTAAAAGCAAAGAGCTAGATTATTTACATGTAAAAAATAATATTATTACACATAACCAAGCACTGAAAAAAAAAGGCAGTGGAAAATCATAAAGAATATTTTTTGTGGTATTTGGAAAAAAAAATCATTTCAAGAGCCCTGATGAAATTTAGAAGAAAGGGAGGGTGGGTGGGTGGACAATTGTAGGACAAACAGGAAGGGGAAAAATTCTAAATAGAGGCAAAGGCAAACTATTTCCATTGCAAACTCAGCTGCATAGATGCATCATACAAGTCACCAGGAACTAACTAGATTCAAAAGTGACATTAGTTGGCATCTTCTTCTCATATTTAAAAGGTTCACATACTCCATCAATCCATCGATCCATCCATCCATCAATCCATCCATCCCTAGGATATCTTTAAGTAATTAAAACTTATTTGCTTTTATTCTAATTTTATTATTCAGTGCATCTTTTTTTTAAGTATTATTCTATGATTAAATACAATTCATTAGGCAAGTTTTACCAAATATCACTTAGTGCCAGATTAGATAAATACATGGATGGTTGCTTTTAGATTTTCTTTCTTTCCTCCCTTCCTCCTTATCTTCTACTTTTTGGCCAATCAGTATCAAGTTAATGAAATGAGAGGAAAAAGAGTTAATTTAGCTTTTCCCCAAGACCTAAACCCCAATTTGTCATCAGGCCATTATCAACTATGAGATGGTTTTTTCCAAGGAAAACAAAATCTGCTTTCCCTTTGAACCATAGAGCTAATTCTATTTTTTTTCTGATGCTATTTTTTTTAAAAAAACCTACAATATTACACCCAATAAACATTTAAAAGCAATTGTATTACTCCATAAATGCTGCAGCAACTGTTGATGTGTTGGTCCTTTTTATTAGTTCATTGATACTGAAGGAGGAACTAAAATATTAGCTTTTTCCTCTGTTTAGCTTCCAATTATGTTTTTACTTGTATGCTGGTTTTTAACCTTGGAAAGCCAAATGTGGAAAATCCACAAAGTGTCTATGGTAGGTAGACCATGCAGGACTAAAGATCTATTGGCTCAAACACTCTCTAGCCTCTATCACACTCTCAAATGCCATGCAGATGTAAGCCAGTAGAGAGCCTTTCATTGTCAGAGAGATGTCACATGTCAATGTCATGTCTAGCTTGGCTAGGAACAAGCTAAGAAAAAGAAAGCCTTTCCAATCAGTGTGGAGGATTCCAGGATTATAGAGGCACTTCAGTGAGATGCAAATAAGACAAGTTTGTTGCAATAAAATAGTCATGCAACTTGGGCCAGCAAGGATAATTTGTTACAAGTGTGCTGCTTGGGCATGGTGTCCATTCCAGAACCTAGATTTTCATCACCTCCTACATTTGATTAAAATTTTATAAGTTAAATGTGATGATCTGACCTGATACTCTGCTTTTCTCTTACATTCACTATTTACAAGTGAATTTATTATTATTTTGTGATGGTCATCTGTTATTTAGCAATTCTCCAGCAATCTGCAGCCTTTCTGGCTTCCAGAGGAAGATTTTGAGATGATACCATGGGGGAATTTGTCTAATATCCCCACCTCCATTTGGAAGCTATGGATGGCCAGGGAGAATAATGGAAAAATTATATTAGCACAAAATTCTAACACCACCAGCAGACCACTCTTCACCATCTCTAATAAGAAACACAAAACCCTCACAAAGAAAATTTTGAAAAAAAAAGTGTCAAGCACTGTGAAAATAAGGTAGAACGTGTCCCTTATAATATAGGAAAATAAAAATATTTCAGCACAGCAATATTTCTTTGGTCTTCTTTCTGGTATTACCATAAATTTTCAAGTTTTGTAGTCTCCCAATTCTTGGGGAATCTATTTTCTTCCAATGAATTTTTCCAATAAAAAGAAAAAAAAGGAAAATTCCATTCTCTGAACAGAATTTTATTCTGTTAATAGAAGGCAAAGAAAAACTCAAGTGACTATATGTTAAGATGCTGCATTTATTTAAGGACACATTCAGCTCTGTTCACCCACTTTAACTCAATAATGACCATGAGATATATTTTCTACATACTTTTATAGGAACAAGAATGCCATTGATTCAAAAATTATTGATTCAATCAATACATATCATTAATTATAATGAAGAACAGGCCTTGTAAAAAACAACAATAGAGATTAGAATACTGCTTTTAGCTAACACCCAGAATACCTTTTGTTCCATCAGAGTCAGACAGATAAACTCTCCTCCAACTATACTGACATTATACTGAGAAGAAAACCAAAATGTGAAAGGAATAAAATAAGTAGTGTGTAGTCTCCTTTGGACCAATCTTCATCTTCCCTTCTACTTGGTCTACTAGGCTGAGATCACCAAGTCCTGATTTTTGTCCAACACTTAATGTATTCTTTAGTATGTTTGCATTTTTTGTTAACTTTGAGTGTAATAAACTAAACACAGTGAGTCTAAGGTGTGTTTTGAAAGAAACAACAGCTGGTGTTTATTTGCCTGGTTTGAGATACTTTGCTGGAGATCTATTATCTCATGATATTTGTTCTGATTATTATATGTGGGTAATCTACAGTTAGATTCATTATCTAAGTCTGATGAAAATAATTCAAGTCCTAACCAAGAACCTAAGAATGATTAAGATTAAGATAGCATCTAAAAATATAAGCATTTCTAAGAGGGGTGGGGTTGTGTTTATTTTTTATTTTTTGTAAAATTAGTGTGTTCAGGTCTGATAAATTCAATATTACAAGATATCAAGGAAGTCCTTTAGGTATCCAGTTGTTTTTAATCAATCCAATGTTTGTTGAGAGTTTTACATTAAGTTGTTTATTATTTATATTTTTCTATTCTTACAATAAATTATTGAATTTATACCATGCCCAAGGCAATTTACATTTTAAAAAGGTAAGACAGGAGCCATATAAGAAAAGGTACTTCCTGTGAACTCAGAGGCAGCTTCAAAAATCTTTTTTCTGCTGATTTTAAAAATGAGGAACTTTCACAACAAATTTTCACATTTGCTAGGACTCTTGTCTCAGTCCCACTAGTTCCAGCAATGTAACAGTAGCTCTCATCATGTGTTTGCTTGAATATATCTAAGCTTAAAAGTAGATATTTGATGGAGAAGGCACAAGGACCCTGTCCTCTACTGTCTTTATCTTCTATGTGATCAACTGAAAGTCAGCTATACACACAATGACTGAAGTATAAACATGGATTCCTAAGAGTCCTTAAACAAGAAGAAATAGAAAAGATTGATTGATTGATTGAGTTGTTTGACCATATAAAATATAAATCTAATATAAATGTAGCAGTAGATACAAAGAAAATAGAAGGACATGTTTATAGTAAGTTGTCACCCTTACAGTAAACCACAATTTGATTTAAATATCTGATTGTGTTTGAAATGGCCTTTGAAGAAATAAAATCAGATTCAAATTGATGTGAAGATAACTCCGTTCCTGGTATGTCTGAGTGATTGAACATTGGTTAATGCATTAAGTGAGAATGTACATGTGGCTCCACTCATATGATCACAAAAATACATTAGAGAACTGTATTTCAGTTGTTGATTCATTTTTTACTGTTATGAAGAGAGCAGGAGAGAAAAAGTGGGAAATTGATGTAAGTTTTCTCCCAGTTACATTTAAGAACTAGCAATTTTGGCAGTACTCAAAAGATTCTGAGGAAATAGATGAGAAATTGAAATGATGGGAGAACTCAATTAATTGTTCCTGATCCATCATAGGTGTCCAAAAGAACTGAAGATTTACCATTGTAAGAAAATGACTGTGCATAGAGAAAGTCTAGGTACATTCATGTAACATCTGAAAGCTACATTTCAGTATATAGAAATCATTTTATTTTTAAAGACATACCTTCCCCATCATTCCATTGATATGGGTGTTCATTTGTACATATTCACATAAATACATAACAACACAGACACACAGTTTGTCTGACCTCTCAGGATTTAAATAATATAACAGTATAAACACATAACAATCACTACTTAAAAGATATCTAATTGTTCAAAACCAATTAAGGATAGACAAGCCTAAACCAAGAGCAAGATGAAACACATCCATTTGTGTCTGAAATTTGCTAGAGCAATTTTACAGAATGAGCTTTGGCAAGAAGCCAAGACAGAGATTGAATAAGTTTAGGAGAATTCAACTTGCTTAGATCTGGAAATAAATCTTTTAGTAATTCATTTAGTTCACCTTTATCTGGCCACCAGATATGAATAGAAATGGCAATCCCTCATTAAACCTTTTCTTAATTGAAAGCCCATAGTGAAAGCAGACACTTTGATAGCTGGTATAACTATTTCGATCTCCTTAACTCTCATCAGCCAGCTACACCCTTCTGAGATTCGAACCTGGACTGCTTGCAGTTGTGTTGCCCAGGTTCGAATCTCAGAAGGGTGTAGCTGGCTGATGAGAGCTACGGAGCTTGAAATAGTTATACCAGCTACCCTTTAATTCTTTGTTAGCAATCCAAATTTAACACAAAAATGATTGTCGCAGTAGCAACTGCTGCCTGTGGATAGCTCTAGATTGGGCTGATACAGGCAAAAGATTTCTTCTTCCCAGAGTTAAGAGTCTGAGGTCCAGATGCTAATTATAATTCCAAAAGGCATTCATTACAGATTTTGGAGTTGTTTTTACACATTTCTCAAGAGACTGTGTTTGCAGCTGACAACTTACTGATTTGCTGCCATGGCTACTGATCTAAAATTTCTCTTTTGAATATTTCAAAACAGTCTACAGACACTATCCTCAGTATATTAGTTGCTATGAAATAATGTGAAGATTAGATATCATTTAGTTGTTACACACTTGATAAGGAAATCAATTCATAACCAGATAATGTCATTATACACTTGCTTACTGCGGCTCATAGCCATAGCAGATTTTTTTTTATAACTCCCTGTTTCTAGTCTATTACCTTAATCAAAACTATACTGGCTTTTGTGCATTTGTTTTTCAAGATACAAATTTTGGGGACAGGATTGTATACAAAATTCTATTAATATTATTATGAAATTAAACTGAAACATGATTGCCATTACCTAGCAATCACAACCAACAGAAATCACCGCCTATTTAGAAGATT
>NW_015386432.1:1881079-1906922 GCF_001527695.2 Protobothrops mucrosquamatus
TCTGAGAACAAGGGTGTTTCTTGCTAATTGAGGACTTGAAATACAGCTTTAAAAGGTATACAACCTTTCATGGACTCTCTGCAGCATAAAAAGTATATATGTATTTGAACTAGTTCATAAATGCCAGTTGATTTTTCAGTTACATGAGTAATGATTATGACAGACTAAACATCCTTAGCATGACCCCTGCTGTTGCCTCCTCTATATTATTTGCTTCATTACTTTTTCAAGCTCCAAGATTTGGTAAGAGGCCTACAACCTCTTGCAAGAGATGAATTCCTATAGGTCTAGATAGATTCCCAAAAGTCAACTTGATCCAAATGAAGTCACAAAAGCAATGCTATATTAATTATTTTATTTTACCATCTTTAGTCTGCCCCATTCCAAAGGATTCTGGGTGGCAAATAAAGTAAAATAAAGGGGGGAATTTCATATTACCCCCAATCAGCTTGGATCAAAGATACAGTGGAATAAGACCCTTCTAACCTGTTTAATGAAACCAAAGATGGTAAAAGATGTCACTGTACAGTGATACAATGCCATAAAGTAGAAATGGTGGTGAAAAAGTCTGCCTTATATAACACAAATGCTTTAGGGCAGGATCGGGAAACTATGGCCCTTTTATGACTTGTGGAATTCAACTCCCAGAATTCCTGAGCCAGTCACAAGTCATAAAGGGATCATCATTCCCCACCTCTTCTTTATGGGATTCTCGGAAGATCTTTTCATGGTAATAGAAGGGGTTCAAAGGTAATAACCAACACTTTGAATTGGCTTAAACAAAATTAATTAGGTTTTATTCTACATTGGCAGGATTTCCCCCCTGAAGTAGCCACTGAATTTTACATCAGCCATGGCTTCCTGGTATCACAAACAATGTCTCACAGTAGTCCAATTCATGGTTCCCAAGCCTTTCAATCTGGACTAATTCCAACCATATGCACTCTCAACCAGTCATCACTGGGGCAGGATCCATCTCATGTGCAATAATGACTAGCTGTCATTCACAGCCTTGTCACTGCAGCTGGTGTAGGATTTGAAATACCATTGGAAACTTCAGATAGGGCTACATCTCCTTTATGACCAGTCAGGACAGCACATTGGTCGGTCAGATGATGAATAGATATATTTTTGTGGACCAATTTGGCATTTACTAAGAGGAACTGGATACCAAGGTACCTCATAATCCACACCAGAGTCCAGGACAGGGGCAACTGACTTAAGAAAAACAGGCTTGCAATTTCATATAGGTCCCTGTTCTCCTGGCATGTCTACTCCACACCTCCTTCAGCCTTAGTTTGAGCCCTACGTCCTTACCTCCATGAGACAGTTTGACCTTCCACCCCTTCATGTCATTCTCTGGCCCTGCCTATTATACAGTATGTCCCATATATCATAGATTCAGCTCCTGAGTGCAATAAATTATGAGTCTAGGCTGGTATACACATTCAGCTGAACAATCTTAATACTAATGATAGCTTGAAAGGGAATACACCTTCAAAAGATTTGTCGCCTGAAACACAGAAGAAAATGTCCCTTCAAATATCAATGTCAACCAAGGTCTGAAACCTGAACAATCATAACTAGCAGCTTGATAGAGCTAGGGCTGGGATTAGGGTTGAAAATCTACTGATCAAGTCAGATTCTTGGCTGTCCCTGATGGTAGGGTTGGTTTGCTATTTTGGGAAATGGTATTTCTTCTTTCATACCCACATTCCTTTCTTGTCATTTGTTCTCATTACTTCATAACAGCTTCTGCTCATGAAGTGGACGCTGCTCATTTATTTTGCAGAAAGCATATGAAAATTTAATTGGTAAAATAAAATTCAGTGTGCATTTATTTGATCAGTTTGACACGCACACATGTTCACATTTACACATATTAATTTGTGAATTGGGAATAAATGGGGAAGAGGATATACCACATGGAAAAGCCTTTACACTTATTTTAATAGTAAAAAGCCCCACAAGGAAACTGAATTTATTTTAAGTGGCAAATATATAGCATCCCACTTTTTTGAACAAACAGTTCCAAAGCTGTGGGGTGGGTGGTGGGTAGGGAAGCAGATCAATATTGTGAGGTTATGAATGGTATATTTAATTCACGGAGAATATAAGTTTCTGGTACGAAAGGTTTTTCTTTCCCAGTTCTGAAATCACTTGTAAGACTCTAAGAATTGGCAAATAATTCATGCTGATAGAGAGGGTGAACACTCACACAGGGAAGAAGAAAAACCATTACTACTTAGTCTGGAGTAAAATAACAAAACGTTCTTTAATAACTTCAGACAGCAACTCCCAATATCACTTGAGAGGAGACATTTACTACATGTTGTGAAAAGTTTTGCTTCACGTTTTGGGTAAGTGTTAAAAGTTGTCGTTTGTTACCTCATTTTAAAAATCCTGAACAGACACAAAATGTTAACTTACCAGGATAGGGATTAAGGGAGGGTAATTTGTCAGTGAACCAGAAATCAGTACAGGGGTTGTGGTTCATGCTGATAAGAGCATGGAGGAAATTCCCTCCTATTGCTAGAAAAACTGGAAAGGGGAAACTTGAAGTAAGACTGTTTGGGCTGATAAGAGACAAAATTACCTTCAATTAAGAGATTTTTTTCCCCCTTTTCTGCCTCCTTTCAATTTACAGTGTGAGAAAAAAAATACTTATACAACTTCTTATGCTGGCAAATTAGGAATTCCTGAAACATTTATTTTATGAAGATTAGTTATAATAATAGGTTTCTAAGATTAATAAATACTGCTAAACAATGTGACTGAATGTGAAAAATGATACACCTAAAAAGCAAATTAGATATCATTCTTTTCCTCTCACCCAGCCTCAATTTCCTTACCACCCTTTCAAAATCTTGTTGCACAATTTGGGAGATAATGTCAATAAAATGTGTTTATTGACACTGTAACAAAAATGCTAAAATTAAATTGAGCTATTGCAATGTGTTCAAAGATTTAGAGAAACTGGTTGATATTTTATCAGCCGCATTCCAGCCAACATTAGATACTTTATTCATTCTATTCTAGTATGAATGGAAAACCTATGGCCTCCTTAATATTATTGGCCTTCAAACTGGATAACTCTGAGTGTTGACTAGAGCAGACTGGAGTAGGATAAGTTCAATATTATCTGGATGTCCACAACTTATTTGTACTTATTGAGAGGTATGCATGTACTGAAATCAATGGTTGTTAGAAGTTTTCTGTTTGATCAGATGTTTTGAGATAGGAAGCAAGCCTTAAAAGGACAAGAGTTACATTACATCTCAGTTACATTATGATTTGATTGAAATTGTTCTCTTCTCCTCCCAAGACCAAATGAAACTACAATGCTTGTAGGCAAGTCAGCATAGATATTCATAACCACATTGATCTAGATATGTAAAATAATTCTTTATGGATTTCTTCTTTATTATCTCATATACCCTACCTGGCCTTCCTGGTTTTGTTTCTTCTCTGAGTAGAGGGAAGCTAACTTTTTGTATGAATTGTTTTAAAGTGTAACAAACTCAAGAAATAAAGCCTAGCCAGGCAGTATATAGAGGCCAGAATGCTGCCAAAATAGCCAAAGGCTATACTGAGCTTATGTTTGCCTGATTTGGGTTAAGTATTGTAACAGTTTCCTCTAGAGTAGTCTTAGCATTTCTTCTTGAGCAAAACCCATGATGAATCTGACTGAACATACTTTGGGGAACTTGCTGGAACTTGGAATGCAGGAGAATTATAATACAGGAGTTCTTTCCTAGACCAATGGTTAATTTCAGAAGGAAATATAGGGGGAATTTTGATAGTCCATGGCAGCTGTGCTACATAATTTTAAAGGAGCTTATTTTATCACGTAGGCTTGACAATATTTAAGGACATTTGGGGAGGAGAGATATTATCAATATGTGACAAACTATTTTTTCCATATCATCTAATATAAATTGGGCAACTGATATTTTTAATCAATATTTGGACAATATTATGTATTAAATCTGAATTCGGTTCCAGGGCAAACAGAGATGCTGGTTGTGGGTGGTATGTTTGACTATGGTAATTACACCATTCTTAGAGAAATGCACTAGTTTGAAAGAATTAAGATACAAAATTCATATTTTAGTAATGTGTTATATGTGGGTTATATTAGAAAATGGTTGAAAACCTCATACAAACAGCCCCAGTTCATAGTGTTAGTTTTAATCTCTGAAATCCTATGTGATGGAGCCAAGTTCATCCTTTTCAGATTTAATTAACTGATCCTAAGATTATATGTTGGTTCCTCATCAAACAATAAGACTGTAAGAGAGAGGCCATTTTCTAAAGAGAGATGCACAATACATATTTTATAATCTTTCTGGTATCAAGAGAAGACTTCTAGATCATCACATGTTTTATTTTGCTTCTAGTTTTACCCAGCAGCATGTGGGGAATAAAATCACTGGAAAATGGTGTAGGATAGCAAACCCACAGCAACCTCTATTTAGTTCATATGCAAATTGATTGAAATATATCATTATAAAAAAAAGTATTCAGGAAGAAAATTTCTACTGTTTTTGTAGGCCTGTGGAAAACCATCTGCTCAACTGAGCAAACCATGTCATTCAGACTTAAAAAAAAATCTTCAACATATGTTAGTGCATATTCTATGCATTTCTGTTGACAATTTAAAAATTTCTAGCAATATACACAGTGTGTATGTATATATGTATGTATATTTGTGTATGGAGAGAGAGAATGAGAGAGATGATAGATAGATAGATAGATAGATAGACAGACAGACAGACAGACAGACAGACAGACAGACAGACAGACAGACAGACAGACAGACAGAGCAGTTCTGGATGGATCTCCATAGTTGTTATTTTTGATATTCAAAGGGTATGCATACTTCTATATATCACATTTGCATACCTGTATGGCACATATACTAACACACACAAACACAAATACACGCACACACACACATACAGAGATAAATATACACCTATGGTTTCAGTTAATTCTAAATGAAAAAACAACAAAGTATCTTGAGATAAAGGGAATAGAAAGAACAAGCATATATTTGGATCATGTATTCTAGTCATGTTTATTAGTCTAGTAATTATGGTGTGCTTTTTGCATTTCCATTATCTTGAGATCTCACCTTGTTCATTGCAGGCAAGATTTGTGCATGGTCATTAAGCAGCAAACGAAGAACAGCTGATGTTAAATGCAGAGTTCAAAGCCAGAGAATCCATCAGAGAGAGAGAGATGTGCGAAAGGATACAGCTTGGAAGAAGTACAGAAGTGTGGAGAAAGGCTGTATGCAGATAATCAAAATCAGGATGGAAAGAATGAATAAAGGTGTGTGAACCCTTAGACTAAGTTTTATAGATGATTGTGTGGCTACAGGAAAATTATCTTGATCCTTTAGGTAAGGAAAATCTAATCAATGAGAGAAGGTTCTCTTAAATTTCAGCTGTCTGTTCTCAACTTGTGTGCTCTACAAGTGCCACATGCCAGAGACCTGATGTCTGCTACATTGTTTTCATTTTTTACATCTGCCACTAGTGCTAAATATCTAAGTACAAATTTTAGGTGAATATCTTTTGTATTTTTAACCAATCAGTATTTAAGTATAATCCTATGCTTGTCTTCTTGAAAGTCAGTCAGTCCTCTTGTGTTCTGGTTCCCTTATTCCAAGGTAGAAATCTAAAAACAAGCCTGAGGTATCTTTTCAAGGAAAATAATGCTACCTGTTTAAAGGAAACATGTCATGGAATAAGTGGGCAAGTAACTCAGAAGTTCAGTCTCATCTATTTCAAAATGTTTTCCAGATCAAAACTTTCATGAAAAGGAGTGCACTTTTGGAAATCTTATGGGTAAAGAATGTATGCTGCCATCTAGGAAAGTTCTATGTACAAAGATGCATATAGGTCGTCCTCGAATTACGACCTATAATTGAGCCCAAAATTTCTGTTGCAAAGCGACACAGTGAAGTAAGTTTTGCTCTATTTAGAACCTTTCTTATCACAGCTGTTAAGTGAATCATTGCAGTTAGTAGCACAGTTGTTAAGTCAATCTGACTTTCCCAGTGACTTTGCAAAAGGGGATCACGTGACCTCGGGACACTGCAACCGTCATAAATATGAGCCAATTGCCAGGGGTCCAAATTTTGGTCACATGCAATAGTCGTAAGTGTGAAAAATGGCCATAAGTCACTTTTTTAGTTGTAACTTCAAACGGTCACTAAATGAAAGGTTATAAGCCAAGGACTATCTGTATTCAATAAAATTTGGTCTAGTGGTTAAGACACCATGCTAAAAACTGGGAGACTGTGAGTTCTAGCCCTATTTTAGGCGTGAAAGCTGGTTGGGTGACTTTAAGCTGGTCATGCTCTCTAAGCTCACAGGTTTGTTGTTGTTGGGAAAAAGAAAGAGGAAGGAGTACGTACAAAGATATACATATTAGAGAAAGTGGCATACAATTACAAATGAGTGAAAATTGTTTTGCACTGTCATCTTCACCCTCTTTATCCTAATTTAATTATTGCTGATTATATGTCACTTCAGTCCAGAGTATCTAAACCAAAGTCCATAGGGAGGGAGTAAAAAAACCAAGATGGTGGCCACAAAGTCACTGACCCCTTCCAATCTTTCTATGTGCATCACAACTGCATGATTGTGGTTCCCCTCTTGACTTTTGGGACACCCCCCCTTTCCAGGCATTTTTACTTTGAGCCATTTACAATAATGAAATACAAACTAGAGAATGGTGATAGGGCAGAGAAACCTAGTAAGTAGATCTGCTTAATTAAAGTTCTTGGCTTCCATGACGGCCTTGGACTTGACCCAATTAATACATGCCCCCACTCACACGGGTGGACACACGCTGGATCTGATTTTTGTCTCGGGCCAGTGGCAGAATGATCTGACATTAGGGGAGATAGTTATTGAGCCCTTGTCATGGTCAGATCATTCTCTCCTAAGGATGGACTTCCGGACCGCTCCCCCTCGCCGCAGGGAGACGGAACCGCCTAGATGGTTCCGTCCCAGGCGACTGATGGACCCTGAGAGGTTCCTAATGGAGCTTGGGCCATATCCGGAGGGTCTGGTCCACGACTCGGCGGAAAATCAGGCGGCGGCTTGGGAGACAACTGCCGCCGCAGCATTGGACCGAGTCGTGCCTTTGCGGCTTCTGACCCGACGTAGATCTCGATTGGCTCCTTGGTTCACCGAGGAGCTGAGAGAGATGAAGCGTCGGAAAAGAAGCCTAGAGAGCAGTTGGAGGGCCAGCCGAACCGAATCCGATCGAACACAGGTAAGGATACATCTTAGATCCTACCTAGTGGCGATGGGGGTGACNACGCAACTTGGGTGTCCTCCTGGATCCACGGCTGACACTGGAAGATCATTTGTCGGCCGTGACCAGGGGGGCGTTCTATCAGGTCCGCCTGATTCACCAGTTGCGTCCTTTTCTGGACCGGGACGCTTTGCGCACAGTCACTCAAGCTCTCGTCACCTCCCGCCTGGACTACTGTAATGCTCTCTACATGGGGCTCCCTGTGAGGAGCACCCGGAGACTTCAACTGGTCCAGAATGCGGCCGCGCGGGCGGTGTTGGGAGGGACTCGTCGCTCCCATGTAACACCGCTGCTGCGCGAGCTGCACTGGCTACCAGTGGTCTTCCGGGTGCGCTTTAAGGTGTTAGTTACCACCTTTAAAGCGCTCCATGGCATCGGACCTGGTTACCTCCGAGACCGCCTTCTGCCACAGATTTCCTCCCATAGACCGGTACGCTCCCACAGAGTGGGTCTCCTCAGGGTGCCGTCGGCCAAACAATGTCGGCTGGCGACCCCCAGGGGGAGGGCCTTCTCTGTGGGTGCCCCCACCCTCTGGAACGAACTGCCCCCCGAGATCCGGATGATTCCGGATCTCCTTACTTTCCGCCGCGCCCTCAAGACATGGCTTTTCCAGCAAGCGGGCCTGACCTAGGGAGGATTTTATTTAGGGATGATCTTAAGTATAATTTTAATTGGAATACAGCTTCTAATATTTGGTTTTTAATTTGGTTTTATAGGGGTTTTTATCTTTGTATTTTACATTTGTATCTGTTTTAATATGCTGTGCACCGCCCTGAGTCCTGCGGGAGAAGGGCGGTATATAAATTAAATTATTATTATTATTATTATAGCATAGCATAGCATAGAAAACAGAACAGAAAATATGGAATGGAATGGAAAATATGAAATAGAATAGAATAGAATAGAATAGAATAGAATAGAATAGAATAGAATAGAATAGAATAGAATAGCATAGCATAGCATAGAGAACAGAACAGAACAGAAAATATGGAATGGAATGGAAAATATGAAATAGAATAGAATAGAATAGAATAGAATAGAATAGCATAGAATAGCATAGCATAGCATAGCATAGAGAACAGAACAGAACAGAAAATATGGAATGGAATGGAAAATATGAAATAGAAGAATAGAATAGAATAGAAAATGGAATAGACTAGAATAGAATAGAAAATGGAATAGAAAATAAAATAGAATAGAATAGAACAGAACAGAAAATATGGAATGGAATGGAAAATATGGAATAGAGTAGAGTAGAGTAGAGTAGAGTAGAGTAGAGTAGAGTAGAGTAGAGTATAAAGTAGAGTAGAGTAGAGTAGAATAGAATAGAATAGAATAGAATAGAATAGAATAGAATAGAATAGAATAGAATAGAATATCTTTACTGTCATTGTGTATCCCACAACGAAATTAAGTGCTGTCCACAGTGCACACTATGCACAAGTAAAAACATGTATTCTATACACACATCCTTCACATTCTATTCACCATCGATCCCGAGACGCTGCAGCCGTCACTAATATCCTGTGACTACGTGTGAGGATGCCGCAACGGCCGTAAGTCTGTAAAACGGTCATAAGCCACCTTTTTCACTGCCGTTGTAATTTTGAACAGTCAATTAAACAAATTCATTTTTATTTATGTATTTTGGAAAATGTATATAGCCGCCTACACTCCCAGCAACTCTAGGCAGCTCACAAACAAGAAAAATGCAATGTAGAAAAACATTAAAAAAAAATTCAAATTCAAATTTAAAAAAAAAAAAATCATTTAAGTCGAGGACTATCTGCACGGGAACATTTGTGCCAGCCAGCTGAAGGAATCAGAACGTTGATTTCAACAGCACCACCGAATCACAGAGCTGGAAGGGACCTCGGAGGTCATCTAGTCCAACCCCCTGCTCACCAGGGACACCCTAGATTATTTCAAACAAATCACTGTCCGAATCAGAGCAACGATTGTCTGATGTTAGCCTACCCAGAGTGGAAGTGACCAATCTGGCAGTCAAAATAAAAATTCGGGGGAGAAATTTTTCAGCTCACGTCGGAATGAAGGGGGGGGGGGGAAGAGAGGAAGGAAGGATGGCATCCATCCAAATTCCAGAGGGGGTGTGTGAAATCCAGCTAAATGCCAATTCCCACAGGCCCCCCCCCCCCCCCCCATCATTTGAAACCTCCCTGCCTTCGGTTACGGCAAATCTGGGGTCCCTCCGGCTGGGAAAAGCAGCTCTGAAAATCTCTTCTCTCGGGTGCCTCTTATCCTAAGAAATAATAATAATCGTGATCATCATGGAAAACTTCACCGGCTCGGCTGATAAATTTAAGTCGCCGTCGCCCATATTTCAAAGGCACGCTACAGGATGGAATGCATTAAACAGACAAAGCTATAAAACCTTAGCATATATATATATATTTATATTTTTCCCAGGACCAGGGTGCAGTCTTCCATCGTGCTATTCATTACGGCGGTTCTAATGCGCCTTATTAATGAACGTTCGGTCCCGGAGACGCTTCCCGCACGAAACCTGGCTTGTTTCATCAGGACACGAGCGGCTAGAGAAGGAACACCGGGGGACACCATCCATCTGTGGGGGGGAAGCAGCTTCCTCCGACAGCCCATCTTCCATCTGGCTGTCATTGCCATCTACCAGGCAGCCCACTGCTGCATGTCGAATGTGTGTGGGGGGGGGGGACCAGAAGCCTTTCCCCTCCAGAGGTCAGCCAGCAGGGCCCTCTTGTTTTTCCAATTTTCGTCCCTTCCCCATCGTTAGGAGGTGACCGACAACTGATAAAAGAGAATCTTTGTAGCTCAGGGTGGAAATGAGGCCGATGTTTCGTGACCCAACTAGGTAACCTCATCAATACTAGAAGGGAGTGGAGTTTGTGGGGAGGAGGAGGAGGAGGAGGAGGAGGAGGAGGAGGAGGAGGAAAGGACTGTGAGTTCCTTTGTGCTCACTGAGATGAGTGGTTTTCTTGCAGACGTTTCATGACCCAACTAGGTATCATCACCAATGCTNCAGCAAGCGGGCCTGACCTAGGGAGGATTTTATGTAGGGATGATTTTAAGTATATTTTAATAGAAATACAGCTTTCAATATTTGGTTTTAATTTGGTTTTATCGGGGTATTTATCTTTGTATTGTATATGTATCTGTTTTAACATGCTGTGCACCGCCCTGAGTCCTGCGGGAGAAGGGCGGTATATAAATTAAATAAAAAAAATAAAATAAAAAAAAAAAGCTATGAACAAAAGTCCTTTGGCCTGCCATCTCTGTGCTGGCATGGATCTGTACACGTAAGATGAGGAGCATTTTGAAGCAGCAAGTAAAAGCTTTTGGTTTGCACAGAAAGCTTAACCTTGCTTTGCCATGGAAACAAGCAGACTTAATGAAAATGAACTTGGCTGATTCCTACCGTGAGCTAAAATTATTCTATAAATAGGACTTATTCTTTGCATCAGCTGGCTAGTGTGCTCCAAATTATTTGTGAAGGTGTTTGTGGCAAAGAAGACAAAGGAGGGAAAAAAACTCTGAGAAAAAGGATCATCTTACTTCAATTATTTAAAATGTTGAATATACACTATGGTTCAGTTTCCATGGCTGGGCTGGCTTTGATTCTTTGTGCCTCTATTTAACTTTTACTGACTAAGAATAGGCAGGAATTTCAACTAAAATTCAAACCTCATGTCACTTATCCCAGGGTGGATATTGCTTGCAAAGCCAACCTCTTAAACATTAGATCAGGCATCAATTTCCGCTTACCTTTACAGAGGTTCTGAAAATGAATGATGGGAGGAAGTTTCTCAACCTTGGTAACTTTGACAGAATAATAGAACAACAGATTTGAAAGGACCTTGAAGGTCTTATAGTCCACCCCCTGCTCAAGCAGGAACCCCTATACCATTTCAAACAAATGGTTGTCCAATCCCTTGTTAATACTTTCAAGTATCGGAGCACCCACAACTTCTGGAGGCAACTTATTCCATTGATTAATTGTTATAACTGTCAAGAAATCTGTCCTTAGTTCTAGGTTGGTTCTATCCTTGATTAGCTTCCATCCATTGTTTCCTGTCCTGCCTTCTGGTGTGGTGAAGAATAGATTGACTCCTCTTCCTTGTAGCAGCTCCTCAAATATTGGAACACTGCTATACATCACACCCAGTTCTTCTTTTCATTAAATTAGACATATCCAATTCCTGCACTCGTTTTCATATGTTTCTGCCTCCGGTCCCCTAATCATCTTTGTTGCTCTTCTCTGCACTCTTTCTAGAGTCTCAACATCTATTTTATATCATGGCAACCAAAACTCGGTGCAATATTCCAAATATGGTCTTACCAAGACATTATAAATTGGTATTAATACTTCACATGATTTTGATTCTATCCTTGTGTTAATGCAGCCTAGGACTGCATTACTTTAAGAGAGGTAGACTTCAACTCCCAGAATTCCCCAGCCAGCCAGAAACACTGGCATAGAGAAATGGAAGATCCTTCCTTCCCTTTCTGCAAATCAAATTTTTCAGCTGGATGGGATGACCAGATCAGCCTTTATTTCCAAGCATATTCTCAGGAAATGTTTTGAGGGCTCAGGGAGAGGGAGGTATGTCAGTCAAAACCATGACTTGGTCAAGGCAATATTGTGCAGAAATCCCTGGCTGTTTATCGCAACACATACCAGGTGCTCTTCTCACAATCCCATGTGCTTGAACTGCCTTCAACCGTGGTATCTGAGTTGCTGGAACAAGCATTCCATTGGTATGCTGTAGTTTCTCAAGCTGTAATTGAAGGGCTCCTGGGGCATGTTTCTTGCAACTGGATTGCAGCTTTATGGCAGTAACTGGAGATTCTTTCTGTAGGTATTTGAGACGGTGCATATCTCTGAAGATCCATGCTTAAGATAGCAGAAACACACTGATGGTGCAAAATAGCACAGAATAGATAGGAGTTCCAAAGATGAAGGGTAGAGCAGAAAAATGAAAGCAATCCGATCCCCAGTGCATAATAATTTAGCTTTGAAGTATTCTATTTGACAAGCCTGTCATCTTTATTGTAGTGGTTTAGCCTATTTTTGTTGGCTGCAAAAACACCAGAGAATTTTTTTTATTCTTCAAAATACAAAAGTAGGCTCAGATAATTTCTTTAGAATAGAATAATATTTTACAATATTGTAGTATTTTAAGGAGCCTTGGTTTTTATGCCATAATAACCAATTTAAAAGAAAATCAGGAAGCTTATCTGGAACATCTAGTAAGGGAAGTGATGCCATTCAGTAGTAGAGCACCTGCAGTTTTCAGATCTAATTGTTGGCATTTCCAGGAAAGGCTGTCTTAAATCCTGGGGAGCATTGCTGGTTTGAATGGATGATAGGTGGATTTTATGTGCTGTGGCTAGGTCAAAAACATCTTCTTTTGTTCCTAATGCCCCAAAGTCTTATCATCCAGATGGATGACATCATATTCTGATACTTGTATTGAAACCACAATATGTATTATGTTAACAGACCAGGCAGGCATCAGAATATGATGCTGCAAACACACTGAGGAAATGGTGGGACTGGTTTCTAAAGAGCTCCTATTGGGAAAACACCTGTGTGGGGGGTGACAAGCCACCCTGCAGGTTAATTTGAGTCATAATGATTCCTGAGGTGGAGGCAGGGAGACGTGCCTTCCCCACCAGCAGCAGTTTTCCCAGAACTGGTTCTTTAAATCATTCCATATATGGACTGATAGAAAAGACATCTGGACTAGTTGCAAAGCAGATTGTTTGAAAGGCTGCTTCTAAAAATGCTGTTGCTGCTGGCAGAAGCCCACTCACCACAGGCAACCATCCTCTGAGACAATGATATTACATTCTGTTAATGGTTTTGCTGGGAGGAGGAGGAGGAGGAGGAGGAGGAGGAGGAGGAGGAACTCTTCAGATGGCAGAAAAGACAATTGCTTTAGCATTCAGTGCAGGCAACCACAGCCACAAAAAATTTTTTTTGCAATTACTCACAAGGAATGCCATGTTTTTTTTTATGCTGAACATTGGGATGTTTCTATAACCTATAGTATATCCATTTCTTTCTTTGATTACTTTTCATACAGTTCTACATAGAAGGATTTATGGGAACTGGATTCAAATGTAGCTTAACTTTTTTGTTTGTATAAACCATAGAAGAGGTGCAGTTCAATAGTAATTTTTTAACAGCACAAAATGAATTCCATCGCACAACATGGCCAAAGTAAGTGAGAAACAGTTTTGTGATTTTGCTTTCTAGTGATATGTCTGGTGTTATGTGCTCCAGTACTTGCTTGTTAGTCACCTTTGCTGTCCAAGGAATACACAGGAGCCTTCTCCAGTACTACATCTCAAACGAATCAATTTTTTTCCTGTTTTGCTTTCTTAAGGTCTATCTTTCACAATCGTAGGTAGCTATGGGAAACACAAAAAAGCAGAACCCACATTTAATTTCCAGGCTATGTGCTTGCTTTTCCATATTTGGCTCATGTTCATCATTGTTGTGCACCCAGTGCAATTCAACATTTTATTTCTGTGCTGCATTTACCACTTTGAGCTATCCACAAACCTAGGAAAGTGAATTTTTCCACACATTCTGTCTCTTTACCATCAGTTTCTATTTTGATGTTTCCATTCCTTGCAGTGACCATGAGCTTGTGTGTATGTCTGTGTGTGTTTTGATGTTCAGAAAGAGACCAAAGTTTGCACTTTCTTCTTTGGTTTTCTTGATCAGATATTCCAGGCCTTGGTTTCTGAAAGGAGAGTTATAACATTAGCATATCAAAGATGTTGATGTTTCTTCCCCCAATCTTTACCCCAATTTTTGGTTATTCAAAATCTATCTTCATGATGGTCAATCAACAAATCAGAATCAATCAGAATAGAGCTGGAAGGGACTTTGGAGGTCTTCTAGTCTATCCCCTGCTCAAGCAGGAGACCCTATACTATTTCAGACAGGTGGTTGTCTAGTCTGGAATTCAATTTTGTCACACTCCTTTATCTTAAACCAATCAGTGACTCCATATGATGATTTGCACAGTGGCATCCTGATTTTTGCATAGTGATTGCAGCAACCTTACCAGATTTTCTGCTACCTCCAGGTCTTGTAGGGTTCTCCATAGCTTCTCATAATCAACAGAATCAAAGGCTATCTTATAATCGATCTATAAGGCTAGATTTAATAATATGTTAAAGGATTTAGCTAGTTCTATATTTATACTTTATGGATATAATTTTAATTTCTTCATATGTCATTTTTAAGCACTATTCTTTTTCTTCTGATTTTATTAGGACCATTACAGTTTTGGTTGCCTTTCTGGAAGCGCACACACTTCAATCACATTATACCAGTTAAAAGTAATAGTCCCCATCCATTTCTGTGTATATCTGATCCAGCAGATTTCTATGGGTTTTAATTAAAACCAAAACAGAAACTAGAAATTTATCATGTCATAAATCTGCCCTTAAAACAAAAGAGAAAGGTGGAACAGACCTTCTCCAATTCTCTTATTCATATTCATGAGGGACAAATCTAATAGTTTCATGTGAAAAAATAGAGTCTTAATTTCTCAGAACACATCATGCTTATTCTCACTTAACCAAAAAGTATTCACAAAATGGAGTCATTTAAATTTACCACACACAGGAAGGCTATTTTCCTCAAAGTGCAACCAAAGTAAATAAAAAAGTCATATTTTAAAGATCAGTAAGGAATCTTGAGTCAATACACTTCACACACAGCTAAATGAATCAATTGGCAATGTGTCCAAAAGAGGATATTAAAGATTAAAATGTAGGTTAGAATACATATGAATTAAATCATGCTAAAATATAAGCATGGGCAGAGGAAATAAACAGGTAAAGTAAAAAGTCAGAATTGCTAGATTAATATTGAGATATAGTTCAAGTATTCACTTTCAAACATGAACTTCTTTTGAGAAATATTTAGTACTATGATAATAGAATATTGCTTCTGCTATCATCGATCTCTTCCAGTGTCTGATATTTCTCTTTATAATTTACTGACTTCAGCTGATATATAGAGATCTACTTGCATGTCCCTTTCACTTATGAATAGGAGAAAGCTTCATCAGTATAATTGTATCTAGGGAATGATATAGAAGAGATTAAGGGATCCTTGCTTGTGCTGGGATTTGGCCTCACAGCTGTAAAGTTTAGGCACCTAACAGATCAAGCTATTTTTCAAATCCTGCTTCTTATCTAAAATATATTACTTTAAGGGCTTGTTTGAGATTCAGTTGGAGGAAGGATTAAGAAGGAAATATGCTCTCAACTCACACTTAGTCACATCCAGGAAATTATAGAAGTGGTTTGCCATTTGCCAATCTAGCTTTCACTCCTGGAAACCACTGGTGCTCCCTCATCCCTCATCCATGGCCAACCATGGTGAGCTTCCAAGGGTAAATTGGCTTGGAGTTACTACCTGCTTATAAAGAGATGACTTAGATTCAGTAACATGTCTCTGGGCAGGGGTAAGTTATGAAAGGTGCACTTGGATATCATGATGCAAAGCACATGACTTGCATGTGATGTCAGGGTACAAGTGTGTTGGGACATTATGACACACACATTTCATCATTTTTTGTCATCATGCTTTATACCAGGCATCTACACTCCTGTAGGTATTTCATTTTTGTGCTAGCTGTTTTGTCCAACAGAATAATTCTCAGTTCAGTTCCTTATTGTGGTTATTAATCAAAACAGCTAATAAACTATCATACATAAGGATAAAATATAATTGTGTAGTTAAAAAGATGTAAATGACTTTTCATGCACTAAAGAAATTTGATTTTGCCTAAGCAGGACTTATTTCTTTCAAGCTAAGTACAGCTTCATTGTGTACTATAGTTGGGCATTTTCAATGAGAGGAATTGTTTGAATAAATAAAAAGAACATTTGAACCAGCTCATTTGCCAAACGCCTTTAAAACTATACTTTGTGAATTCCAGAAGCCTGCCAGAAGTTCCAGGTGCTACAATTTGCATAAGACTTTGCAAAAGCTAAATCAGATGCATCCTGGAGTTTTGAAGGCCTGTTTGGTCCCCAAACTCAGCTGTCACTAATAAATATTGAATTTTTAAAAGATAAAAGCATCGGCTTTTTTGGAATGTTTCCACATAAAACCATGAAATCAAACAAAAGTTTTGCTTGAAATTTGCCTAAGAATGTCCTGGAATGTGGCCAAGAATGGTTGAAAGGACAGAGAACTATTGGCCTTTTTTTCTGCAAATCTGGCACAATGTTAAGATTTTCATTGCAGGGATTGGAGAGGACCCAAATGATTTACAGTTTATCCTGTTGTGCAGGCTAATCCACTTTCCATTATGGGAAGTGAGAAACAGTGCCCAGAGAATGAGCACCAGTTTAATTTAGACACTATTGTTACTGAAAAGCAATAAATAAAGCAATAAATGAAGTAACAACCATATGGTTGTACATATACATATACATATACATATACATATACATATACATATACATATACATATACATATACATATACATATACACATACATACATACATACATACACATATATAATAGTTTTGAAGATACGAGTCTCAGGTACATTCATATTCAAAAACTAAAACACAGAGCACTGAGACTAAAAATTTATTTAAAAACTTAGCTTTCGACAGCATCTACTGACATCGTCAGAGTTCTAGCCAGGATTGATAATCACGTTCTTATAGTCTTTGTAACACCAAGCGTTTGGCTAACGACCGTGTTACTGGTCTATTCAGCTCCCTCCCCCCTGTAGTTAATTGCTGTGTTGTTTCCTTCGCACTCGTTGACAGCTGTTTAAATTTAGGCACCCTGTTCCTCTCCTCACGCCCCGCCCATGTGGAGTGTGTATTCTGCCGTGCACAGTCATCTCGCTGCTTTTCTGGTGTTTGCAGCTGAAACAGCAGCATCACATATGCAAACATCAGAAAAGCAGCAAGATGACTGCACACGGCAGAATACACACAGAATAGACCGGTAACAAGGTCATTAGCCAAACGCTTGGCGTTACAAAGACTATAAGACCATGATTCTCAATCCTGGCTAGAACTCTGACGAAAGTTTTTTAGTTGCACCCTGTTGGCCCAAATATGGGAAGAAGAAATCTTTTGCCTGTATCAGCCCAATCTAGGGCTATCCCCAGGCAGCAGTCGCTACTGCGACAATCATTTATATATATATACAGTATATATGGCTAGTAATAGAGTTAAAAATCTGACTCTTGGGTAAGTCCATATTGTGCCAAAATAATCACGCTCACCAAGAGAAGTTTAAAATGTTTAAAAGCAGTTAAAAGTTTAAAAGCAATTAAAACACTGTTTAAAAATAACAGCAACCAAGCTTTCGTCGGGCTCTCCCGACATCATCAGGGTTGACAAGGCGGTTTTTAGGGAGGGTTTATATGCTGCTTCCAAATGCCTGCATCCGGCTACAGGACCGCGTGATCAGGCCCTGGTACGTGCGCTCCTGCGCTGTGAGTACCCTTGTTTTACCCGCACGTAACCCTTTTACCTTCATTTTCCGTTTGTCATTACACGGCTCTTGAGTATCTCTATCACGAGCTGACCGGGGTACAGTATATATATATATACACACACACATATAAAATATTCAATTTATGACAGCATAATTTAACATATCAAGTTTACTGTGGCATATGATTTCTAAAAAAAAACACATTGGAGGATCAGAATCAAAAACACTATGCACACTTGTGTGGCATTTCTTAACACTAGAGTTTAGTAATACACTCTAATGCATATAGTTATATACTCCATCACATTTCTGAAGTGACTTTGATAGGAATGACACTTGACCCACCAGTATCACTTTTAGAAGCAGATAAGTCATCCACATAAGTCAGTGACAGTAGAACATCTGAACATAATTCATCATTGTGTATATTTAAATAAATGTGTATATGGCCTCTAGTTTTGTTTCTTTGGTTTTTTTTTGTTATAATGTGGTTTTTGTGGTTATGCCATCTATTTGTTGCACTAAATACACATGCTCCAAGTTTATCCTGAGGTGCCAATTAAGATGCTGACTTTCACTTGACAGACTTGAATGACCGCACCTTCACATATTGTATGAACTTGCCAGTTCTTCAAATGTTGCACACACCTGTTCTTGTACCAGTGCCTTCAGAACCTAGCTTTGGAGAAACATACAAGTAGAATTTTATAATGTCATTTTACGATAACCAGAACTCTCCATCCCACAAACTGAGGTCATCTTCTTTATTTGCATTCTGTTGGAGAGTGAAAATGTGTTTCTTTCTGAAAGGGCCCTTTAGTCTACTGCTATATTTAGTTTTGTGAAATTTTGCCCTATATGTAAATTAGGTTATTTTCATACTTTAAAACATATATACTGCATGTAGTTCTGAACTTTCAGAGAGTAAAAGAAGAGGATGCATTTGTTAGAAAAATGAAAATGTTTATGGCTTAGTCATATCCCATTTCTTAGACTACCAGCTTTTTCCAGCACAAGGTAACAGAATCTGACCAGGCTGATGACATCTCTCAACAAGAAGGTTGCAATTTGGAAACAATGATGATAGCTGGATGAAGAACTCATGAAGCATAGGAAGAACACAGGTTGAAGCTCTGTCCTCTCTAATTTGAACTATCTACTCAAAAACTGGAGCATTGTTGCCTGTCAGAGTAGAAAACACTGCCTAATCTGGCAGTCTTTCATTTGTTGGTTTGCTTTTATAGTGTGCACCCTAGGCTGCAAACCTGATTTTCCCAGGTTTACTTAAAGACTGACTTATGATATCAACTGGCAGAAGGAAGATACATAACTTTCTGAGCTCCCAATGCCTTTACATGATTGTAAGCTAGTTAAGGACCATTTGTAAAGAAATAGTCATTGTTCCTACATTCATTTATATATTTTTTTCACCAAGAAGATTTTATTGGACTAGAATAGGCAGAGGTTGTGAGAAAATTGCTTCTGTGATGCTGCAGGGGAATGTGATAGAAATGCATCAAGAACTCTGTTTTCTGGGAATAAAGCTCTTTTATCACACTTTCCTCTTAATTTTTTTCTCACAGTGAGCATAGTCTTGACAACTGGAACTGAACTCTGTAATTACTGTAGGAGGTTTACTTTCAAAACTTATTATGGCTATTAAAGGCCAGTTCTAAAAGTTGCTAATTACATTGCTCAATAATTTTGCCACTCTTCTATGCCATTGTTGACTTGGAAGATACAAGAAAGGCACAAAGACAATAATGCTTTTCACCTCCCTTTAATTAAAACTTTTTCCTATTTCTTGCTAATTTTCTTGGGAACAAGAAAGAGCAAATAAATTGAAGTGCTTTTTCTGGTTTGATTTGGTTCTTTGCTTTCCCTCAGTACAATGTAGTGCTGTTGTTCTCATCTATGTGTAAAAAGAATCAGACATTTAATTGGCCAGAGGTATTGCTAGAAATAGTAGTTAGATGTATTAGTTGCTCTGCGAGTGGCCCAGTTTCAGGTTTTGTTGGGGAAATAAAGAATTACATCAGTTTTCATGTCATTATAGTGGCTTTTATTACTGTCAAAACAAGCATTCACTTCTGATTAATTATTCTTAGAACCTTCCAAATCCCATAATAATACTCCCTTCTGGGTCTAATTTTGTCAGGGGTGGTCATCATCTCTTGTTCTTTTTAAGTCATAATTGATTAGTTATGTGCCATCAAATTGCCAAATCTTAGCAGCCACAAAGACAGAAATTCTGCACAATGATCCGTCTCTATCCTCATCTTTCAGACCTTTCAATGGAACACCATTGCCACTGTATGAAAGTTTAAGTCATGAGAGAGATTTAAAATACAGAATGGGTGACTGCATTTTATTTCATCATTGTTACTAATCCAACTCAGAAGTATTTCTCACCATGGCCTGGATGTGAGGACTACACAATGATTACCTTGACATACCCATGTAGGTTTTTTTCAGCAATGATACAGACTGTCTCCTTCCAAGATGCGTTCCATCCCAAATAGGGCCCAAATAGAGTTGGCTAGGTGGTGCCAATTGTTGACAAAGAGAAGGATTGCTTTAAATAATATGGTTTGTGCAACATAAATGTAAGTAGTACTAAATATTCTTCAGATGTGACTTAAAAAGTAATAAGCAATAGCACTCAGAGCAATCCTGCATATTTGTTTAGGTATGATGGAAAATAGTAAACCCACGAAATCTGTATTGTACCGGTAGTAATATAGTAAGCCAAAACTAGTCTTGGTATAGTTTCAAAATGATTCCTTCTCCAACTTTAATTCAGGATAGAGTTAGAAGGGACCTTGGAGGTGTTCTAGTTCAACCCCCTGCTCAAGCAGGAGACCCTATAATATTTCAGACAAGTGGCTGTCCAGTCTCTTCTTAAAAACCTCCAGTGATGAAGCATCTACAACGTTTGAAGGCAAGCTGTTCCACTGGTTAATTGTCCTCACGGTTAGGAAATTTCTTCTTAATTCCAGGTTGCTTCTCTCCTTGATTAGTTTCCATCCATTGTTTCTTGTCTTGCCTTCTAGTGCTTTGGACAATTTATGGTGGCCCTTCAAATACTGGAATACTGCTATCATGTCACCCCCTAGTCTTTCTTTTCTCTATACTGGCCATACTCAATTCCTGCAACTGTTCTTCATGGAGAACTTCGTTTAGAGTTATGGACTCTCCATGAACTTCATGAGAGTAACTCATGAAAGAGTAACTCCATGAAAGTCATGGATTCAATCACTTTGCCTCATTCACAGAGGCTCAATTTTCCTCTCTTCCCCAAACCTGTGGACAATCCTTACATGCATAAGTTTGGCCATTCCTGTCCTCAAGAAAGGATTTTGAAAATCGTAAGTAAGTATACATTATTGTTTTTTTCTAGTGGTAGTAGTTAAAAAGTTTATGTTTCCATTTATTCAAAGCATTTACCTTTGAGCTAGTTGCTATTAAAATATAGGTAATCCTCAACTTACAACCATGCGTTTACAGTTGGTTGTGAACAAACAAATGTTCAGAGATACAATGACACTGAAAAAAATAACTTATGACCATTTTTCACATGTACAACATTGCATTTTTTTAAAAAAAATATAAAAATGTAAAATAAAAATATGCAAACTCAGCAAATAAGGTATGGATAATTGTGCCTATCTTGGGTTGTAGACGGAAAAATTAAAAGGCCTATAAAATATTTAGTTCATTAAATAAAGTCTCTGTGGTCAAATTAAGGAGAGGCCATAGATTGTAGGAAAATACAAATTGTATCTTTTTTTTTTATGGAACTTACATTCACAGAAAGTAGAAACTGATTTCAGAATAATTTATTTGGGAATGTAAGTGAATTTTCTTTTTTTAAAAAAAAATGCTTTTTTTTTTAAACTTCCCCATCTGCCTCAAAAAGAAAAGAAATGAAATCCAATCAATCGCTTGTCTTCCTTCCTCTGTTTATTTTGTTTTCGTCCTGGGTCCTGCAAATGCCCTTTTTGTTTTCCCTCCACTTCCCTCTCCCAGTAGACTGCAGCTTTCCTTCTTGCTTTTGGTAAGAAAGGGACACATATATGCTGATCGAGGTAGGCTGGATTCTCCAGTTTATTCACTCAGAAGCAGCAGCAACAGCAGGCTTTGGGACATTCTTTGCCAGCATTTGCAACAAGGCTTGTTCTGGCAGGAATACCCAGGTGGTTCAGTTTGCAAGGGGAAAGGAGAAACACTTTCAGTGGAAAGTAAAAATGGTAACAAGCTGAAAAAAGAAAGTTTAGTGGATGAGGAGATTAACTAAATTCTCCATGAAGCCCTTACTTAATCCTAATGTCTTTCACCCCAAACACCATGAATTCAAAATATGTGGAGCTGCATTTGCTCATATTTATCTCAAGTTGTTTCTGCTTTTCCCTCCACTTTTTCCCTTCAGATTATAAACCCTTTGGATCACGATACTGTAAAGCAGCACGTACATTCAGGGTTCTGTTTCGGCGGCTGCTGCTGATTAGATAATCAAGGCAATGTCTGCATTACTGTATTGAATGTACTATAATGCTTATAGCATGCATCAGCTATTTCCCAGATCCACCCAAAGGATTTTGCATCCTGATGAATAGCTCCCTGCCTTGAGTAGTAGACAACAGATGTAATTTGACTGAAAGATTGGAGCTGGAAAAACAGCTGATAAATTCTGAAAAGTATCCAGTTGAGATTAGATTGGTTTAGCTTTTGAGCATCACAAGACTTGATTAAGAGGTGGACATAGGACCAGAAATGTTTCTGTGTTAAATAGTTTGTTGATGTGATCCTCTTTATGATGTCATTTATAGTTATTTAATATCTTCTCTGCATCTACAGATTTATATCATAACACCACAATGGCTTCCCAAATGGAAAGCTGTTGTGTTTTTTTCATAATTATAATACTTTCCCCAAACATGCTAGTAAAATATTATTTATAAAAGAAGGACAAGAAAGAAAGAGGGAGGGAGGGAGAAAAGAAAAGAAGAAAGGCTTCAGTGATCATAATTAATAACCAAGGTCATGGGTATATATGTGGCTAAAGACAAGTATGCAAGAAAAGTCATTAAACTATTCATTTGTGGTTTCAGGGACTAAAGGATAGCTGAATTACAGCTTCCAGCGATATCAGTTAACGTGGCCAATCGGATGCTAGCAGATGTGGTTCAGCCATTGCTTGAAAAGCCACAGATACCTATTACTATACAGCTACTTCTGATCTGATAGTCCAGCATGGTTTGATTCTTTGGGTATACTTCAGATACCAACAGAATAGCTTTGGTAAAGAGTTATTTTTGTTGTTGTTGATTTTAAGGATGTTTGCATTATTATTTTTTTTGCAGATAATTGCAGCATCAGGAAGCTGCACTTCACTGTCTAAAAGATATGCCTCAAGAACTCTTTGCATGCAGCTTGATCATTGTGTTTCAGCATTATCCTGAGGTATACTTCACTTATTTCACATTATATAATATTTACTTCTTATATGTTTATTGTATATTGTATAACTTATTGTACAAATGTACACATTGCCTTTGTGCACATTCTGGGTTTTTGTTGTATGACATGGCCAAGCCCAGGGATAATTGGCCACAGATAGCTAAATATCTAGAATCTGCATAAATTTGAACTTGTTTGATATGTTAATTATTATGGGGTTCTTATTTGTCCTATGTTTATAGGGCAAATGTTTTAAAGTTGTTCTAGCTAGGAAAGTTATAGTGTATCTTCCATGACACTTAAAAAAAATAATCTTCAAAAGAGTTTCAAATGTTACATACCAGTCTGGGAAACTTCCACTCTTACTGATCTGTAACTTCCCAAGTTCCCTGAATTCATATCACTTGATTTGATCTGCAGCTTTTTAAACTCAAGATTGACATTCCTGAAGCATCATGCAAAAAATTATTCTACACACTGTACATGATATCGTGTCATAGCAAAAAAAAAATAGTTAGAAAATGAGTGACTTTATTTAAAATATCTGATATAAATATAAATATAAATTTAATCCTAAAAAGATTAAATTTTCATCATATTAAAGAGGAACATAGTCCAGTATGAAACAAACATGTGTCTGAGAGCTCTCAGCTTCAAAAAGGAGGAAGGTTTGGCTTTGGCGCATTTTAGTTTGGGACCCTACTACTATTTTGAATTTCTATTACTGCAATCCTACTCCCCAAATCATTTTTTCCAAACCTTTTTATTTCTCATTTCCACATCAAATAAATTCCCAAATATCACAGCAATTAGCCTGGAGTTATGATTCTCCTAGTTGGTTGCATTCACCTTTGAGAATGTAATATGTGGGAGGGGAACATAAATGTGTCTTTTTCTTCAAATTAGCTTATTTCCACTGCTGGAGATTGAATGATATGTTGCCCTAAAGAATGTGTAAACCGTGTACCTGTGCTTCTTAGAGCAACTCACCATTTTAACCTAATTATCTTTCTGACATGCCCACACTATAGGTTTGATCTCAGCTGACAGCAAAAATGTTCTGTGTCCCCCATAGCAAAATTAGCATTCTGGAATGAACATAAAAAAATATGAAAGCCTATAAATTATCTCTCCCATACATGTCTGGGCTACAAATAAGCTATTGAACTATCAACTTTTACCTTGGGGTGCTTCTTTCAAGGTCAGGTTTAAGGTGTAGAAGTAGAACTGAAAAATGTATTGCCCATCAGTGGAATGTTCTTCCTCCATTTGCTTGCCCATCAAGCATTATGCATGCTTTCTGGGATCTATGTTTCTCTACTCTTTCCTGCTATTGTGCTGATGTAATTTTGTTGTGCATTTCTTACAGTTAAGACATTTATCTTCTTTGAAGAATGAACATTTTTTTTTGTTATCTTTAAATATCCTTCTAGTTATTTTGCAGATAATGTGTTATAATATACAATGAGTGTGAAGATTGAAATGAACAATTATTGTATCATTTCTTTGGAAATGGATATAGTCAAAGCAACCTATGGCCAACAATATGTGATCTGTTTTGCCAGTCTAAATGTGGAGGGAGGGGCATTCATTTTCTTTAGGTAGTGGGAGAATGCCAAGCCTGCAGACAAGGAGGAAAAGGATGTTGCTAGCAAACCAAAAATAAAATTGGACTTCATAGACTGGTCCAATCTTTATGCATATCTGAAAATTTATTTTCATCAGAACTGGGGTCAGAAAGTATGGGAATGTGTATGAAACCTTCAAGAAAAAATAATGTATAATTGTCCATGAGCATGTTCTCTTTGGATAGAATGAGAAGAACCCACAATCATTTTTTTTAAATACTGTCCAGTTCCCAAGTTATGACATAATACAAATTGTGCCAAAGATAGCTGTGTCCGAAGAATGCAATTCAAGAAAATGTCAATATTCAATTATCCACTAATTTTAGATGATTTTCCCCCTTTATCATCTTAGCTATCATGTTGGGAAAGAGGTATGAAGACAGAAGTAGACAATTTATGGCACTCTGGATATTAACCTTCCTTTTTACAACCGAACCAGCATTTTCAGCACTGGCCATATTTCCAGAGATGTTGGAAAGTTCCTTATTCCTGCTTTAGAGGGTTATAAAAACAAATTTGTTACCTAAATTTATGGTCATAAAGCATGGAAGATTAACAGTAACATGAATAATATTGAAAGAAACATTTTTTTTCCCAGTCATCAATGGAAATGCATTAATGGAAGACTGTAAAATGCTATAGGAGCATAATAATCTAACCATGGGAATGGTTTCATCTCTGCAGTTCCAACATCTGGGGGATCTATTTCCAAGAAAATTAAAAAGTCGTATCTAATTTATATCCTTCCCTATGTTATGTGGATGTTGTCATGGAAGAAAGAAATGCATTCTAAGGAGTCAACCTTGGTATTGCATGTCCAAAACTCTACATACGATCAGATAAATTACTTAATGAGCTGCTGAGGGACTCTCTCTCTCTCTCTCTCTCTCTCTCTCTCTCTCTCTCTCTCTCTCTCTCTCTCT
>NW_015386432.1:1907022-1931600 GCF_001527695.2 Protobothrops mucrosquamatus
TCTGTGTGTGAAAAAATCTTTTGCTTGCCCCTAGTAAAATTCTTCTATTATCATTTTCTAAGAGGTTCCTGGAGTGGTAACCAGCCCTATTTCCTAACTCCTTATGAATATGGGGTGATAAAATGTAGACTGAATTAATTATATTAATGAGAGTTGAGTGCAGAAATGCAAATATCTTGTCATTCACTTTGATAATCTATTAAAAATAAACAACTATAAGAGATGCCCTGCGGGATAGACACACCTCTTCTTATGTTAATTAGAATGTTTCTTTTGAAAAATGAATAATGTTAGAGCTGCAGTTATAGTAATTCTTTGAAGGTGCTAATTTTTAATTTCCTTAATCAATAGTATTTTAGGAGGAGAATGTTTTTGTAATGGACAGCTTCCATCTCTGTGACTGTCCATCTCTGTGACAGTTTTTATTCTTTTAAGGTTTTGATGGTCTTCTTGACCATCAATATAGTATTTTCTCATGAATTAAAAAATGGGTTCTTCATTCTATAAATAGTTCTTTCAGTAACAAGCTTTACTGTATATGGGCAAATATGCTCAAATTTCTGAGTTTCAGTATGAAATAAGAAAAATGCAGGCCATTTATCTTTGGAATCAGATTACATAAAGAAAGGAAAATGGAAACTGTAGCAAAATATAACCCTGCCGTCAGTTATTTTCAAAACCTAGTAATTTAGGAGACAATTTGTAAATGTATGACAATCCCTTTCTTAGCACAAAAAGAGTATACAGCAAATGTTGGCTATTGGCTGAGCAAGTCAGGTGATTGACAAGATGACTTCAACAATAAAAATAAGAATCAGTTTCTTGAGCAAAGGTTATATTATCAAACTAACAATAAAAATGCTTGTAAATACATTGCAAATGTACTAAATGTAGCAAACATTTATTGAATACTGTTGCATTCAGTATATGAGAAATATATGGGATGGTCATAGAAAGGTAAAGAAAGATTGCTAGCTTGAAGAGTTCACAATTTGAAAACTCTTCAGACATACAAACCTCATTCAGAAATATAACTTGGTATGTTCTTTTTATCATTATTATAATAGACCATTATAATAATGAATTGTTCAGTTCATGTAGTCACCATATTTTTCTTCTTCTCTAGAATGTATTGCCTAGTCCACAGGTGTCAAATTTACGACGTCACGTGACATGTCGTGATGTATCGTGACTTTTTTCCCATTGCTGGAAATGGGGTGGGCATGGTTTTGGTGTGACGCATCTGGCCCATGGGCTGGCAGTTTGACATTCCTGGCCTAGTCCAACCTCCTTCACAAAGTGGCTGAGTTCACACAAATTGCTAAATGAGTTAGGCAGTTTGTTGTTCATCACATTATGGAACTCTATTATTAATAGCATATTGATGAACCAGGCCATCAACACATTAAATTATATAATATGGCTTATTTGTTTGAAACATAGCACATCATATGAACATAGAAATTTTCCTAACCCAGAGTTAATGTGTTGTGTGAACTGAGTTCTGTTTTACCATCAGTATGGAGGTATACATCAGTATATGTACCGTATTTTCTGGTGTATAAGACGACTGGGCGTATAAGACGACCCCCGACTTTTGAGAAGATTTTCAGGGTTTAGAAAGTTATCTTATACGCCGGAAAATACAGTATTTATGTAAGAAGTATTTTCAACTAAACTTCTATAATATTTTTCTGTCCCAGAAAATCTGCTCTAAATGTTTAATTACAACTCATGCTCCTTCCTAAACTCTGTAGGGAAACTGGAAACACCTGCTGAAACTCTACTTGGCTTCAGCTGGTAATATTAATGCCTCATTTTCCTGAGCATTACATTTAAATGTTGTTTTAACCTTTCCAAATGAAAGCATGAAGTTATAGAACATTTCTACAACTAGCCAGATTGTAATGACATGCCACAAAGAAATAAAATAACAGGCCAGCATTTAAATCAATCATATCCACTTCCATTTGGCTTGAGATAATGTACCTTTCCACCTTGTTCCTATATACTTTTTTTAATGAGTAATCCTTATTGTTGAGAGACAGAGGGAAGCAAGAAAGACTGACAGTAAATCAATAATATAGAAAGAAATATTTTCTTCAAGTCATCGGTGCCAATGTAGAATGCATATTATTTAAAGAGTATGTGAAGGAAATTTTCAAATTTAGGAAAACTATTGTGGAAAGTTGACAGACTGCTTGAAAATTGAACGATTGACCGTGACACCAAAACTGATGTGCTAATATTAATTTAATACTGCATTCAAGGGTTTGTATAAATATAAAACAATGAAAAGTCATTTCCTATAAAACAATGCAGCAATGTAAATACATTAATGAATCCAAATTAATTCTGAGTGAAAGTTGTGTTGGAACTGTGACTTCAGCAGCACTGAGTCTTCATCCTGCCTTGAGCTATTGATCTCAAGGAGCAGTAGGTGTAGACCAGGCATGTCAAACTGCTGGCCCGTGGGCCGGATGCGTCACAACAAAACTGCGCCCACCCCATTGCCAGCAATGGGGGAAAAGTTGTGATACGTCGTGTGACATCATGTGATGTCGTGAGTTTGTCATGCCTGGTGTAGACAGTGGTTTACAGGTTGACCATGTGACCTTTCCTTGTCTATCACTCTGCCAGCTTTGTCTATCAGATTGGAACTTTTACATCACCTCTTCCTGCCTTTGTTTCCAGACAAATAAAAATAGAGCACCTGGGTCCCAAACTCTCCATCCATGGAATGCAATTAGTTAAGTGCTAGGCTTTGTCTGTGTCTCTACTATCCTTCCTATAAATCTTACCTTCCTATTATAGTAATAAAAACTTTTTCAGGAATCATGGCTCATATTAGTTCTCCATTCCTATGAACATTCATATCTTTGCACAAGTGCTTTCCCTCCAACATTCACACTTATTATTTAAATCAAGATTTTTCCCCATAATTTGGTTTATTCTCCCATTCAGATCTAAAGAATGTTCATGCAGAGAATGCATCCTACTATACCTGCTTGCTTTATGCTGACCACAAACTATTGGGCCCATATTTAATTAATTCCCTACTTATTCTGATCAATTTTATTTACAATGCAGAATATAGGATTTATTTACGGTTTTATTGCTTTAGTCCACTTTGATGTTTCCATTACTTTCGAATTTGCTGCAGGTTTTTATTTTTACAGTTTAGCATTCTAATTACAGCATCCTACAGGCAATAATACAGGCATGTTCTTTTATAGATTTGCTCTTGCTTTTCTTCCCTGCAATAAACATTATCCCTCATGTATCTCTAAAGTGACATCACCTTTTTCTGTCCAGAAGATCGAGATCACTCTTTTAGTCTCTCCTAAAAGTATCTGTGACATCTGTGCATTCTAATTACAGCATCCTACAGGCAATAATACAGGCATGTTCTTTTATAGATTTGCTCTTGCTTTTCTTCCCTGCAATAAACATTATCCCTCATGTATCTCTAAAGTGACATCACCTTTTTCTGTCCAGAAGATCGAGATCACTCTTTTAGTCTCTCCTAAAAGTATCTGTGACACATAAAATCCACAGGCTCTCAAGTATGTGCAGCATATTCCCTCAGTACTGATGTGCATGGTGGCCGCAGGTTTTTTTTGCAACAGGTCATTATTATTAATGAGGATAGGGAATTGTATGAATGTATTCAAATACCACTCCTTCTCTTATGCTGGAACCCTTGACTAAATTCACTACCTTGGTAGAGGAAGCCTTACTTACAAGCATTCTTATATACCGTATTTTCCGGCGTATAAGACGACTTTCTAAATCCTGAAAATCTTCTCAAAAGTCGGGGGTCTTCTTATACGCCCAGTCATCTTATACGCCGGAAAATACGGTATTTTCTTCTGGTCATGGATAGGTTCCCTGCAGAAATCTGATTCCATTTGGATAAAAGTTGGTCTGCCAGGTTGAATTCTACATATGTATTTCTGTTTATGCACTATTTACTTAAAAAACCCTCAGTTCTTAAATAGTTTCAAATACAATGCAATTATTGAAGGTAACATGTCATGCTTCTAAGATAAGAATTCAGTAATGATCCAAAATGACCACTCCCTTAATATTCAAGACCAGCTGTATGGTTGTGCTAAAAATGACATGGGTGCTTCAAACAAAAGTCAGGAAATTTAGGATATCATGATGCAGGAAAATATTTTAATTATTTAATTTATTGTTATTGCATATTTAATCTCAAATACAGTCACTGGTAGAATTTCTCTATTTTTAGAGTCAGAATTATTTATTTGGTTCCATATTAATAGTTATCCAGATGCTTTTGAAGCTCAGATCTAGTAAGCTGTAATGTTGGGGGAAGAAAATAGGCTGAAGAATCTGGCAAACTGGTAAGAAGTCATAAATGTGAAATAAATATATAGGTTATCCTGATAAAACTAACCATATTTCCATAATTCAAGAGTGAGCAACACTCTTGATTCTGAAGCTTTAATCCCACCATCCCACACTCAGCTTTTGTTTATTATGTTATCTTGCCAGTAACACTGACGGTGGTATTCTCATATTCATTTCTTGTAGACTATGACAGTTTCTGAAGCTCATTTGAAGTCCTAAGGTCAGGCATAATAACAAGAATGAAATTTTCTACAGTTCTGGGCTGTTGATGCATATGGTTCTAGGATGTGTAATTTTTTTAAAAAAAAAAATCTTCAAAATGGCTACCAAATCCTACTAATGTTGAAATTGACTTGAGCATGAGTAAACTTAGTTGGAATCATCCAGAGATGATTCTTGTAATTCAAGAGGAACTTGCTCTGAATCAAATTTTAATGTCACTTTAATAATTAACATGCTATTTCTTAGTTCTTAAAATACTTACATTTAGATTGATTTACAAACAGTATGATGCACAAATTGCTTAAAATGGGTCAAAGGAAATATTTGTTCTCAGAGGCTTTTTCATTAAGTTCATTAAGTTCAGCTTCCAAATCTCTGCCAGAAGGATGCAATCTTTATATAAATCCAAATAAGACTTTCCAGAGATTTAAAGAAGGATACAGAACTGAAATCAGATTTAGAGAGCCATTTTATAGCCATTGGTCTCTTTCACTCATACTAAGAACAGTAATCCAGAAAATAAAAGGTATTCTTACCTGGAAATCTCAGAGATTCAGGTTTGGATCTTCTGCATACAATTGTATACCCTAATTGAGTTATAGCCACTCTATCCATTGTTAACTGAGTTGCTAATCTAAAGGCACTTTCAAGAGTAAGAAATACTTCCTATTCTCTTCCTCTCTGGGTGATTAGCTTCTTATTTTCTCCATTAGCCTTAAGAGTGGTTTAACACTATTTTTGCTCAAACAGGATGAAAATGTTGCCCTTTATCCCTAGTTATATCATTACTAATACACTGATGGCTCTCAGAAGAGGAGGTGGAGGCACCACAACATTAATGGTGATCTTTTCACATTCTATAGCTTCTTTCCTTTTCAAGATACTGTATTAATGATGCTTACACTGATTCTGCCACAGCCCGTTCATAATAAGAGACGGTAACACAGTAATTTTCTTGAAAAATAGTCATGAATAATTCTGAGAATCAGACCAGGAATAGTCATGAATAATCCTGAGAATCAGGAGCTATATAGGCCAATGAATCCAGCCACCAGCCCAATGGAAAAGTTCAAATAAAAGTATGGGACACCAGGCTATCTACTCTGTCCTTGTTCAAACCCAAGAAAGGAGGACTCACCACTTTTTTAGGTAAGTTTCCATTATGAATCTGTTCTTATCATAAGGAAGCTTTTTTTTCCTGACACTCTGATTTCTTATACTTTATTTATTTATTTATTAAACTTGTTTGCTTCCCATCCCACCACGATGTTACAATGTTAAAAAGAATAAAACAATGCAATAGCTATATAATAAGAATAAAATGGTACAAAATACAAATTATCAGCTATAACTAAAAGATGGAGAGAGAGGGAGTAGGATGAGCACAGGGTGAAGGTGGAATCTGTTATTAATCTATCACACACACACACACACAAACATATGTGACATTCCTTCATTGGAGCCCCAAGTCAATTGGCAGAGGCAGATCTTCAAGTTCTTACAGAAGGTCAGGAGGATTGGAGCTGACCTCACTCCAGGGGATAAGATGTTCCAAAGGGCAGGAACGATGGCAGAGAAGTCTTTTCTCCTGGATCCCACTAACTGGAATTCCCTGGCCATTGGGCTCTCAGAATGCATCCTCTGCAAGCATCAGTGGGATGAGATGGTTCCTCAGATAACCTGGATCTATGTCATGAAGGGCTTTAAAGGTGATAACCAGCATCTTGAATTGCACCAGGAAGCACACCAGCAGCCAGTGCAGTTCATGGAACAGCAGTGTAACATGGGCCACTCTCAGGGTCCCAAAAGCTGCTCATGCCACCACAAGCTGCACCAGCTTTATACTTTAAATCCAGTACTCTGGGTAGAGTATTCTGGACAATAAAAATATGTCTTCTTCTGTAGAACAACCTTATATGTGTCTGAAGAGTTGTATCCTACCCTTTACTACTTCCTGAGATTAAAGATGTCTATGTCTTTCAGTCTCTCTTTATATTTTTCTATTTTTATTCCCCAATCATTCTTGTTCCTCTTCTCTAAATTTGTTGCAATTTCTATGAATCCTTCTTAAGTGAAATGAACATAATGTTTGAAGTGTGATAGAAGCTAATTCCATATAAATAGCAGTTGTGTGACCATGTTTCTATCAATTTCAAGCTTTAGTTTTATCCCTTCCCTCCTGCTCTTCACAATTTCTGAGCAGAACACACATTTTCTTGATGAAGAAGGTTGAACCAAAATAGAAGTTAAGTAGTTCTGTTTTTCCTTTCCTAGCAGTTACCACTTTGCTAACTTCACTGAACAGCTGGCATAGTGATTCTTTTCTTCCCATCTGAATATATCTACAGAAGATTTTTTAAAAATGTTAACATCTTTTGCAAATCTTAGCTCATTTTGATGTAATCTGCAATTTTAGCTAGTATGTACTCTTGACGACCTTGTTCTATTTATATCTCTAAGTGCATCATTTGTCTGTTTGAATTCATCTTCATTTCTTGCTTTCTCTAACATGAAGACAGGGCAAACCTACTATTTCTGGAGGATACAAAAGCATAGATGATCATCAACCTTTCCCTACCTTGCTGGGATAAAAACTGTCCTCTGTTTTTTCTTGTTTCCCATCAAAAATAGTGTTTTCTCCAAATCTGATGGCATAGTTGGTCCATCTGCTTCAGTTTATTCCATTTTAGGCAAATTCCTTCACTTCACTGGGTTGGTTATGTTATATACTTTCCATTCATTAGTTCATGTCCATGCCCATTTTTTCCTCTGCTGCTGGGCTGATGGTTCACTTACAAAAGGATTGTCACAATTAAACCTGTGCTTAGAGCAACTGTTATCTTCTTAGAGATGACTGGTGAACTCTGAAGTATAGAAAAAAAAAGGTAAGGTGCACCTTACCTTTTTCCCTTATTCCAGATAAATGACAGAATGGTAAAACTACCTTCTCTCTGCAATCCACTAAACCAGAAATAAAACTTTGACATGAAATTGACAATAGTTCTGTTAGTTTCCCTTTTTACTTCATGTGACAACAAGAAAGGAAATCTGTCTACAGTCTTCTTCAAGACCAATAAACCTGTATCCAAATCAAGGGGAGAGATGGGCTTCTTTGAAGAGAATGTTTTCAAAGATTTGTCAGCCCCATAGAAGCACCTCATTGCTTGGATAATCAGGCCTATCTCTACCAAGGTGAACTTTTTACTGGACATTACTTTTCAGAAAAGGATGATGGCTGCTTTGCTGGCATGGATTGGTGGGAGAAATAAATTGGAGACTTCACCAAACAAGACCCACTGTATCTACTGTCATATCAATACATCTGAAGGGCATTGTTGTCGAAGCTGAGAAATGATTTGAAATCTGGATACTACTTTCTTAAATCAACTTCATTTCCAGTCAGGTTTGGAATAAGAGACAATCAATAATGCTGTTGTGAGAATAAGCCCCTTATTTAAAAATTCTTATTACATCTTATCTTGTCTTTCATTCTTTTCCACATTGGAATTGATTGAAGTAATGTTTTTTTATAAATTGTTGAAATGGCCTTGAAGCATATGTTCAGGAACCATTAGCAAAGGGGAAGTTCTTTAAGCTTGGGATGGAATATAGTAGTAAGAAAAGTCTCAGGCTGGCTCCTCCCTGACTCATGGGGGAATAAAAGGGAGGAATCAAACTTGCAAGATCTGTTGCCATAGCCCACAGGTCAGCAACCTGCGGCTCCGGAGCCGCATGCAGCTCTTTGAGCCTTCCCCTGTGGGTCCCAGCCTCCTCTGCCATTTGCAGAGAGAGAGAGAGAGAGAGACAGAGAGAGGCACTTATGCTTCCCTGCTTCTCTGTCTCTGTCTTGTGTTTTTTTTTTTTTGTGTGTGTGTGTAAAAGAGAGTGGACTCACAGAGTTCTCCGGCAAGCTGAAAAGCTTTTTGGGTGGGGCTCCTCCCTTTGCTGCCTCTGCAGGAAGCAGGAAGGGCAGGAGAGAGCTAGCTAGCCCAGCTACGCTGACTCAGGAAATCTAGGAGTTGAAGTCCATGAGTCATAAAAGAGCCGAGGTTCCTACCCCTGAGCTTGTTGGAGAAAAGCTTGAAGCCACCTTGTCAGGTGAGCAGAAGATCAGAGAGAGGGAGAGAGGGGGGAGAGAAAGAGAGAGGGGGGGTAGGGAGAGAGAGAGAGAGAGGAAAGAGAGAGAGAAAAAGAGTGGGGGAAGAGGACTGGCAGACCAAAGTCAGAAAGAGACAGTGAGGGAGAGAGAGAGAGGGAGGAAGAGAGAGACAGAGAGAGACCCTTTTGACATTAAAATGAAGATAACACTGCATATATAATTTTAGATATCAAAAGGGTTTTGCGGCTCCTAGTGTTTTGTTTTCTGTGGGAAACAGGTCCAAGTGGCTCTTTGAGTGTTTTGGGTTGTCTACCCCTGCCATAGCCCATCTCAAAAAAGTAAGTTCTAATCTTCCTGTGGAGTTGGTTTCTGAATCTGGTCTTTTTCATAGACTTGACATAAATATCCTTTCCTAAAAAGCGAGATTAATAATCTAGATCTGTTGAATCCAATAACTGGTTTTTTTGAAGAATAACAAGTAGCCATTTCCTTCAAAACATGGGATATCCTCTCTTTCACAAACAAGCATTCCTCACTGATTGAATTCAACCAAATGATACCTTCTGGGAGGACTTAATCAGAAGAAGTATAGATCTCAAACAGAGGTGGCTGAACTATAAATCTTAGAATTCTTCATTAGGACCAACAGACTTAAACTCTTCCTAGATAACCAAACAACAATGTGCCTCAGGCAATTCCAAAGGACCTGTACAACCAAATTCCAGTTCTGCAAAAATCTGGATGTAAAAGAAACGAACTTGATGTTGTATTGCTTAACTGCTGCCCGTTTGTTGATAGCTCAAAATTGGAAGAGTAAAGTTTTACCTATAATGGAGGACTGGAGATTGAAGGTTTCGCATCTTGCTGAAATGGCAAAAATTTCGGCTTATCTGAAGAATCATTCAAATGAACAATTTTTATCAATATGGAGAAGATGNTTTCACCTACTTATGTAGAATAATATTTTGTGGAGTTAGGGATATTAATAGTAGTTTACTTTTAGTTGAATAGTATCCTGGGATTAGGTTTGGGAAGTCCGGGGGGTGGGGCTTTTATTATAGCATTGTGATGTACTTGTGCTTTTTTATGATGAAAATAATAAAAATTTATATTTGAAAAAAAAAAAAGAGAGAGAGACTGGATTATCTAAACAGGGTAATCACTGGCATTATACCATTGTAATAAAGATGGAAGAATAGCTAAGTTATGCCAACCAAACATTTTTACAAGATAATCTTCAACACAGGCTCTTACCCCTGCTAGGTTACTCTTCATTTTCTTCTTTATTTTCCTTGGAATAAGATTTATGCAAGAGAAAAGCTTTAATTCACATCTGATGGATAAGACAGGGCATTTGTTACTTTTAAGCAGCAACTGATTTCAAAGTTTTGAATCTGTCATATCACATCTATTTTAAGCACTGATACCACTGGAATATTCTAATTTATAGATTCAAAAACAATTCCATTCTCTCCATATTGGATTCTTGAGATAGAAATTTACTATGGATTACAGGAGAGAACATACTCTTCTATAGGTCTTATATTTATTGGGAAATTGTTAACAGTTTTTTCTTTCTGTATTAGATTCTGTGGACAGTCTTCCACATGGCCACTATGTTTGTGATGACACACATTTGTTGGACCAGAATTTCATTTATCTGACCATATGGCACATAAGCATATTTATTTTAAGTTCACATTCTCTGTCCATATGCTGAACAGTTTATTAAATTTATATCCCATCTTTTCTCTAGAAGCAAAGGCAGTTTACCTGTCGATCATATTTTTTTATTCTTACAAGAATTCTATGAATAAATAGACTAGTCTGAAGTTTCATGGAAGAAGATAGACTTTACTATAAGTCTAACTCTTCAACCACTGCATCACATTGGCATCTTAACCAAAGTTTATAAAGTAGGCTAAGCAATTTAAAGTCCTGCTGACAAGTCCTGCAAGGGATAAAGTAATTGGCTGGAGAAGAAGCAGGCCCTAGGAGTTTCTGTATAGAAAGTTACTGAAATCACAGTTATATAAATGTCAGCATAAATATTAAAGTACATTAATACTTGCTGATTTGCTGATACATTTGCTGATATAATTGCAGATTTTATGGGCACAATATAAGGCAGCCAGATTCTATGATTTGAACAAATGCAAAGATACAATCAATAATAGGAGTTTGGCTGTGGAATTTAGTACAAAGAATAGACAAAGAAAAGAGAAACCAGAAAATATATGTGTATGATGGACTATCTCAGCTGTTCAGGGGTAAATATATTATTTCCTGAACAGCTGTTGATTACAAAGGGTAAGTGTCTGATTGTTTCCTATTAAAAAACAGAGACTGATCACAAATTTTAAAGGGTATCTAGTGTCCAGATCATGAACAAATTAAAGGTAGTGAATAAAGAAAGCTATTAAATCATTTAGTTAAATGAGAGAAAGCTATTAAAGAATAATTAGTTAAATGAGAACCTAACAAAGGAACAGTAAGAAGTGAAATCCTTTCTACTTGTGAAGCCTTAAGAAACAGGACTGATGAGGAATCAATAAGAATTTGCGTTTATAATCTATTATGCTGTGACCTATATATATTTCTGAATGAAGACAATCTGGCATGTATTTTCAGGAAGTGCAAGCTTATAGCAGTTCTTGCAGGAAAAAAAACCCCTATACAATTAAACCATTTCAATACATAAAACCTACCAGATCAAACAAATAAAGTAGCCCAACAATAAAGTAGTAACACCAAATAAAGAACAGAACCAAAGAAAAGAACAAGCCCATGAAAGTGACAATCAGAAATAAGAGCTGTAGAAATTATATTTGCACTGAAAACTCGGAAAAATTTGAATATGCTTTGAGTTTGAGAAAGGGTGGGATGTAGGTATGAGACAATGCAAAATAGGAAATATGATAGTGGATTCCTGAGGGACAGACAGAATATGACTATGGCTTGCAAGTACATAGAGACAAAAGCTGAGGTAGTTGGCAACTCAATAATATAAAGAAAGCAACATGGGCTAATCAGCAGTTTGTGTAAAAGCATATAATCTGCCAGGAATATAGCATATGCATCTAACAAAACAATACATTTTTGTTTTGTTTAAATTACTTCTTAACTTAAATTATATGTTTTAATTACTTACTAAATTTATAAATATCAGCAGAAAAAGAAGCAAGAAAAAATATAAGAAAAGCAAATTGTAAATAAAAATTTTATAAGTAAAGCTGACGAAAAAATAAAATAAAAAAGTTATTGATATAAAACTGCATATTGAAATAGATCAATCGAAAAGATTAAAGGCAGGCTAGAAACTGTCTCCCTACTCTTAGGCTAGCCCCCTTGGCCTCTATACCACCACACTGACTAATTCTTCAACAAAAATATGGTTTTCACACTAGAGAATTCAATCATTCACTTAATAGTTGTACTGAGCCCATCTCATGTATTGTGTCCATTTCTGGAGACCCCATTTGAAAAGTGGATTAGATATAGAAAAAGAGAGTAGGGATGTTCAGAGAACTAAAATCATGAGTCCTATGAAGAGAAATTGAATGAACTGAGAAGATTTAACCTAAAAGAGAAGATGGTAAAGTGGGGAATACGATAATACTCTTCAAATACCTAACAAGAGAAGGCACATGTAAATGTCAAGTTTGTTTTCTCTTATGCCATAATCCAGGTTACATGATAACTGATTTAAATGCAGGGAGGTAGATTTCAATTGAACATTAAAAGAAAAAAATTGACAGAAGAACCAATTATCCAGAGTGATAGTGGGCTCCCCTTCTCTGGATGTGTGAGGAACAGACAAAATTACAGCTCAGGTTTTTATTTCAATCCCTGCATGAAACAAGATATAATAATAATAATAATAATAATAATAATAATAATAATAATAATAATAATAATAATAATAATAATAATAATAATAATAATAATAATAATAATAATAATAATAATAATAATAATAATAATAATAGTAAAGTTGGAAGGGACCTTGGAGGTCATCTAGTCCAATCCTCTGCTCAGGCAGGAAACCCTATACCATTTCGGACAAATGGCTGTCCAGTCTCTTCTTAAAAACCTCCAGTGTTGGAGCATTCACCGCTTCTGGAGGCAGGTTGTTCCACTGGTTAATTGTTCTCACTGTCAGGAAGTTTCTCCTTAGTTCTAGGTTGCTTCTCTCCTTGATTAGTTTCCACCCATTGCTTCTTGTCCTGCCCTCAGGTGCCTTGGAAAATAGCTTGACACCCTCTTTTTTGTGGCAGCCCCTGAGATATTGGAACACTGCTATCATGTCCCCCCTCGTCCTTCTCTTCATTAAACTAGACATACCCAATTCCAGCAACCAAATGGATTCAGTGGCTTAAATGAGGTTTTCCATCTTCTATCTACAGCTTTATAATTTGGCAGGAAGACCAGGACTTTTAATTGGTCTCCAAAAGCAATAACAGAATAACAGAGTCAGAAGGGATCTTTGAGCTCTTCTAGTCCAATCCCCTGCTCAGGCAGGAAACCCTATACCATTTCAGACAAATGGTTATTCAACTTTCAGTGTTGGAGCACCCACAAATTCTGGAGGCAAGTTGTTCCACTGATCAATTGTTCTAACTGTTAGGAAATTTCTCCTTAGTTCTAGGCTGTTTCTCTCCTTGATTAGTTTCCATCCTTTGCTTCTTGTCCTGCTTTCAGGTAGGTTTTGGGGAATAGGTTGACTCCCTCTTCTTTGTGGCAATCCCTTAAAAATTGGAACACTGCTATCATGTCACCCCTAGTCCTTCTTTTCATTAAACTAGACATATTTATTGTATTATCATGTCTTTCAAGATCTCTCACATCTTGAATAGGAAGAGAGCAGGACATTACTCTCTTACTCCAGCTTCTTTGTTTATGAGATCATGTTGAGCATCTAAGATAGTGTTTCTCTTTTTTTTCCATTTATTTTTTTCACATTATACAAAATATAAATACAAAATACAAAAACAAATAATAGGAAATAATAAGAAAAATAGGGGGAAAGGGAAGGAAAAGTCGTAGAAAAAGGGGAAAAAGAAAGAAAAGGTATTGACTTCCAACTCCCTTTAGTACAGTAGGATAAGATAATAACATCAAACCTCAACATTTTACTTTTACATAATAATATAAACTAGCCATTTCTGTAAAAATAAATCTAATTGGTAAAACCCAATATCAAAGTTTCCTTTTTTTCCACCTCAAGCACAACGTCCACAAGCAGTTTCCAAGTAGAAACAAAAGTTGTTTTTTTTTTTTTATCAAAGCAATCAATTTAGCCATCTCTGCTAACTCCATCAGTTTTTGCAGTCATTTGCCCATTGTGGGGATCTAAGTGTCCTTCCATTTTTGTGCACAAAGTAATATTGTTGCTTAAGTTAAGATAGTCTTTCTCAAAGTGGATGATACCACATTTTCCCCTCCCCCCATGTTTGAATTATTCAGAGGGGAAATAGATATTAAAGGGGAGGCAGGGGTTATTAGATGGCAAGGGAGGGGCAATTAGGATTATAACACCAGAAGTTTATACACAATTTATCCAACACATTTTATTGTTAAACTGTAAATATATATTTTGCTAATTATAAATATTTAAAACTCTAGAATGCTAAAAATAGTATCACCCTTTGGACTGCCTCAACCAGATGCTGATTGCATGAATAAGATGATTGCCCTGAGTATTAGCTGAATTGTATGATTCACAAAAATATGAATTTCACACTTGGTTACACTTAGTTATTTTGTAATAACTAATGGCCATTGAGCTATTTTTAAAACCAATAGATAGTTTTAATTGTTTTATTTACATTTCTGATATCAGACCAATTAAATTATCAATTTCCATATAATTTATTTTTAAATTTTAAATTTGTAATGGAGTAGGGTCATTATTTTTAAAAATATGTTTTGTTTGCAAAAATTGTTGCAAAGAAATAATAATTTTTATAGCTCTATCTCTCTCACACACAGGGCTGAGGGTATCTGAAAAAAATGTGAACAACTATGGGGGCGTGTCCTAAAATACCCTGAGGAATGCTAATCTAAGGTTCCTCCTTCTGATCAGCAATTGTTTTTTGTGGGTGAAACAGAATATCCACCAGTAGCTTTTCTTAAGAGGTTTCACATTAAAACTGCAAGGACAGCACTAGTCACCAGCTATGTAGTCTCATGCTATGGCATTAGAGTAAAAGGAACATATTTTTTTTCAAAGTCCACAAAGACTATTTGAATGGTCAACCTGAGCCTGTGCTCTGTGAGTTATGTTTGTAGAAATGATATTGATAGGATTTTATTCCATTTATATTTTAATTTAATTAAGGTTAAATATAGTTAAACTGATTACACTCCAGCCATGCATTTAATAACTTCTCCTTCAAATTAAAAATCACAATTTGCTAACAACTTTTGAAGGTCTCAGAGAACAGCTCGGAGATCTCCTAAAGTCCTACAATTTCAGATTGTGCCCTTCTGCTGTATATTATGCTAAACCCCAGTGACTTTCAACATGCAATATTGCATATTTGCTGTATTTTATCAGAATATTGCTTGATTCATGTTATGAGATAACATTATTCTATGCTACCTCTGAAAAACATGTCAGAATTAACCATGCAGGCAGTCATACACATAAACATTTCTAAATACAATGTGTGTTTCTTATATATGGATGTTTCACTCAATAGATACTATGGGAAGAAATGTTTTGCAAATGCATCCTATTATTGTTTGGCATGTTTTACCTATGACAATATATCTGGAATGGTTTCAGTGGTCTTTTTATTGCTGTTATTTAATTTGATTCTATGCCTTCTAAAATGCATTAAGCTAATGAAACAAATATTATCAGGAAGTCCCATGTGTTTCCATACTGAGATGATGCCATGACTGAGTGTTTAAGAAAAAATATATTGTTTTAAAAGCCCAGGCTGCGGTAGTGATCTGAAGGAATGAAAATGGAAGGAATTAGAGACAGAGAAATACAATGTTGCTTTAGGAATGCTGCCATCTCCTTGGCTCATTATCTAATGCAAGAATGATATTAACTATCTTGTCTTCTGTCTTTGTGTAACAAGAAAATCTCTCCACTGATAAGCTGAATGCATTGGACAATTATGAAATTCTATACATTTCGTGTCTTTAAAGGGATTGTCTCTTAAAGAAAGAAAATAAACAAGATTCTAAATTATTCCTAGGTAGGGATAAGTCAATCAGTAGTTCTAAGAAAAACACTGAATAATTATCTGATTACAGCTATAATTTTACTGTAGGACCTACCAGGGTTAATACAACTAACAGTGGCAAGTAGCTGGAATAATAATTGAAGTTGAAGATTTTTTGTGCTGGTCCCTTTCACCAATGACATGTTGGCAAGCAATTTGGGTAGTGCTTATCCCACTTAACATTTTGAGATATCTCACAGGTTTCTACTAGCTCCCATTCATCTCCCATTAAGGATGCATAAGTTATGACTTTGACATTTTACTATTCTTTTCCTCTTGGGTTAATTTCAAGCAGCCTGTCTCAATTCTTATTTAGAGCTGTGTATACATGTGAATGCTAGCATTTCCTAGCAGTTGTGTTATCCCTCTGCATTAGCAACCAGAAACAGACTTTGGAACTACTTTACCTTGGGTCAGTGGTTCCCATACTTTATGGAACATCAGGTATTAAAAACAAACATGAACACTCTCACAAAATGGCTGCTATGGAGGGCATAACCTGTCATAGAGGGCATAACCTGTCATGAAATGCCCTTTTATATAAAGGCAAAATCTGGTATTTATTCTCAGTATTCCTACCATCTTAGCTTATGTTCCTCTTCTGTTTTGGGCAGGTAGATGCATTTACAAAGTAAGCCACAGTGAATCATGATTTTCTTTTAAATTTTATTCTTATTAATTAATTATGTTACACCAGACAGTTCATTTTTAAACAAATATACATAGAATAAAAGCATAACAACTCATCCCTCAAAGAAAAAGTGGAAAAAAAAGCATATGAAAATATAAAACAAAATACTATGACTACAAATATTTTTTGTAGTTTCATTTTATCATAGATATATTATTATTTGACTTCATTTTAATTTAGTTTACTTTCTAAATAGATCTCTGGACATTGTGGCAGACGAAGGCATTCTACAAACAAATATACTGGAGGCTGGCATTTTACTAGCTGTGTTAGATTCCCATTTAATGATATTTAATTAAAATATGAGCTATCAGAATGATATAGCCCTCTTCTCTTAAACTCTCATAGCAGAAAGACAGAGATGTCATATTATGTCATGGCCAAGTTTTTACATGACTTCTACCCTTGTCCTTTTGCTGGTGGGCATAGTTTCTATGTTTACACAGTTATATTGACCATGGTAAATACAACTATATCTGGTTTTCCAGAAAAGGGTTAAGACGATTAGCATGGAGGTCTAAGAATGTGATGCAACCCTGACTGATGGCTTGAGAGCACTCCTAAAAAGCTTGTTAAGCTTTTTAGCCTTCTGAATATTTTTAACTTTGATTTTTACTTTTAACTTGCAATATTTAATTTGTTCTTAATTCTATTTTTAATCTGTGTTTCTTTACAGGTGTTTACATTGTTTTATTTATACTGTAGTGGTTGGAAACATGCAGAAGAGGCCTTCATCCTGCAGTGGATAGACAATGGCTAGAATGATGATGATGATGATGATATTGTTTTATTATGCTGTCGTAAACTGTCTAGTTTACAACAACATAATAAAACTGAGATGAGTGGTGTAGAAATGTAATAATAAATAAAGTAAATAAATGAAGTAAATAAAGGCCTGTGAGTTCAATTTCCAGGAAAGGCTTTGAATCCATAAAATAACACCTGGTTATCTATGTTTCATGAGCCCAAACTTGATCATATGTTGCCCACCTCCTGTAACTTAATGTAAATTCCCTATAAAATATATATTTCAGGGAAGTTGTTCTTCATGGTCATCATCCTGCGGACTAAGGCATTAAATGTTCAGAAAATTTATCTTACTCTGTTTTCTAGCTCATATTACATACTATGCTTTTAACAAAGAAAGATATGCACATAGACATTTAGAGAACTAGAATAAGGTTTGTCTAACTTATGACAGTAGTATGAGCAAGCATTAAAGTGCAGTGGTGGGATTCAAATATGTGAACAACCAGTTCTCTGTGTAGATGCTGCTTCCAGAAGTACATTCTGAACCTGGGCAACAAAAAATAGTTACCAGTTCTACCAAACTGGTGCGAACTGGCTGAATCCCACCACTGTTAAAGTGGCAAAATGTGTAACAGGCAAAAAGAATGATCTTGAAGAACAGGAGGAAGACCTGCTATCAAGACAATAGTTAGATAAAAGAACCTGGACCAAGTGATGTTACCTCACCAGGGACCTAGGACGATATGAACTCTGCCAGATCTGGGGGACAAGTTATTTCAACAGTAAGCAGAAAGAGCCTAATACAGATCTGATATATTTGGGAACTACAGTTTATCACCTAATCTGCTATTCATATATTTTTAGCCCAAATACCTTGTAAGGAACTTGAAGCTAGGAACTATTGGCACAGTGAAACCACAGTCTGGTTTATGAGTTTATTTTGGGAAGGCAAAAAGCCCAGGGTCATCTGACACCTCATTTTCTTTTCAATAAAACAGTCTTTTTCTCAGGATAATTTTGCCTTATCTTTATATTGGAGGGTAAGGATTGTTCCACACATTTTCCACATTTTTAAAATGTATTTGGACCTAATCTTTTGGTTGTTGTTTTGTAATTCATAGAACATGCAGAAAACAATCTATTATTGAGCATAACAAGAAAGATTTGAGAGGTACATCAGGTAATTTTATCATTTTCCTTTGAATAAATACTCCTGGCCTTGAATAAAAAAAATCCTGTTGTTAACCACAAAAACACAACCAGGTGCTATTTAAGATTTTTTCTTTCTTTCAAAAAGCAACCCTTTGTCCAATATTGTATGGGGTAGAAGAATCTTTTATTGCTAATGACAGTTATTTGGAAGACTGTATCAGGCAGAAAGCCAAAGAGAAATTGAGTGAAAAAGATCATTTTGATTATGTCTGCTTGGTATGTATGCAGCTCCTGGAGATTCCCTGGGTTTTTATTTATAAGAATGTTCAAACTATTTCACCAACATTTTGAATGTATTTTATTTCTTTGTTAAGATTTGTAAAACATTTCCAAGGCTTTAAATGTTCCATGACTTTCATGGCCAGTAGCTATGCAAAGCAGATGCAGATATTTAGGTAAAAGTTAATTATAAAATCAACACTGAAGTTTCCCCCTTTCTCTTGTTCTCATTATTATGGATTCCTTTCTTAGGCTGGACAGGAATGTGTACAAGATTGACATAAATACACAAAGCCTTCAGAAGAGACAAGGATGTCAGAGCTCTTGGCTGAGCCCAGCATTACAAAATTACCTGAGGAAGAATAAGGTGAGCCACCAAAGATGCTGTAGAACCATTGACTAAATAATTAATTCTGGGATGATACGTGCCAACTAAAAGCTAATTCTGCTAGGGCAGTGGTGGCAAACCTATGGCACATGTGCCAGAGGCGGCATGTGGAGCCCTCTCTGTGGGCACGCGCCATCTCCCCAGCACACGTGGTCTCTAAAAGTTTGCCATCACTGGCCTAAGGCCAGCCAGCCTGGAGCCGCCATTGGGGAGCCCACCATCCCACCTGCCAGAGACCCCCTGGATCTCCCCCAACCCTGCCCAGCTCCCACAGGTGTCCCTCCCCATAAGTAACATCAAGGTGGCCATGCCCATCCCAGCCATGCCCACCCGATCTGCCATGATTACTGCAGCCACACCCATCCAGAGGCCACACCCACCCAGTCTGCCAAGCCTACTGTAGCTGCGCCCGCCAAGTGGGCCACACCACCCAGCACCCGGCGATACATAAGTGGGTTTTGGGTTGCAGTTTGGGCACTCGGTCTCTAAACGATTTGCCATCACTGTGCTAGGGCCTTTCACTAGTCCTATACATATACTTAAAAATAAATAGATAAAGAAGTTTTAATTGAAATTAATTTAATTATTAAAGCTACTCCATTTAAATTCCAAGGCTTAGGATTTTTGCCTACATTTCAGATGCATACAATTGTTGCCAATAAAATGGTATACTTTGTGGTTGCATCTTAAAAGAGGCATTTCCTTGAATGAGAATAAAAATAATCATAACAATAACAATAACCACATTGGCAAATTCACCATCAGTCAATTACAAAAGGCAGCTTTGCTCAGAACAGATTACATTCTGCAACAATACAGAACTGCCTATCCCAAGACCTTGGAAAGGACTCAATAGATAGATAGAGAGCAGAATAGAAGAGAAAGAACTGGAGAAGATAACAAAATATGATTCTACAACAACTCGCTTCTGCCTACTTGGACCAGCCAACTTGCCACGGTCAACTCACCAAGGCCAACTCATGCAGGACAACTCACCAAAGACAACTCACAGTGGGACAACTCACTGAAGGACAAGAGTTACACTAATATTGAAGAAATAGTGAAATAGAATCATTAAAGAAAGGCTGCCACAGGAAGGACAAAATGAAATGTGAATAACAGAAATTAAAATAATGTTTTAAATATTTTAAATAATTAAATTGAATTGCTGAATTGTCTTTCAGCGAGTTGTCCCATGCCAGGTTGGCCATGGCAAGTTGTCCTGCAGCATGTTGGCCATGGTGAATTGGCCATGGCGAGTTGACTGTGGTGAGTTGACTGTGGCAACTTGGCTGTGATGAGTTGTCCCATTCTGAAAATTGAGAAACTAAAGTGCTATCTGGTACATATACATTCCAGATTTAACACTTGTCAATAAGAAAGATAAAAAATGTCTGGATATGGCAGTACCTGGAGATAGAAGAAGAGAAGGAACTGGAAAAGATAATAAAATACAAAAACCCCAAAATAAAAAGAGAACAACTATGGCAAAAGAACAGAAAGACAGTATGATAATAGAAATAGGGGCCTTGGATGCAACTGTAAAAAACTGCAGCACTATTTAAATACTATCGGCATTGACAAATTCATCACCAGTCAGTTGCAAAAAGCAGCTTTACTCAAAACAGATTACATCCTGTGACAGTATCTTTAACACTGTCAAACATCCACATCTGCCTATCCTCATTTGCCATAGTTATTCTATTTCTATTGGTCAATTTGATAGATGGATATAAATGCCAAATCATCTGACTGACTGTATGATGAACCACAATAATAATGACAACTTAGAGATAGTATTTTAAAACTAATCAATTAACTAAATAATAACAAACAATAATAACAATAATAGAGTTGAAAGGGACCTTTGAGGTCTTCTAGTCCCACCCCCTGCCCAGGCAGGAAACCCTATACCATTTCAGACAAATGGTTGTCCAGTCTCTTCTTAAAAGCTTCCAATGTTGGAGCATTCATAACTTCTGGAGACAGGTTGTTCTACTGATTAATTGTTCTAACTGTCAGGAAATTTCTCCTGAGTTCTAGGTTGCTTCTCTCTTTGATTAGTTTCCATCAAATAATTGATTTAGGCTGCAATCCTATGGTGTTTTATTTAGGGAAAAGCTGCTTTGTATTTTGTTGGTATTATTTCTGCTATAGAAATAACATAGGAATGAGGCCGCATAAGACTGCATGACTCAAAACTAACGCATGAAACATTTTACTTGGATAAAATGTTGCTTGGAAAGCTGTCTGATGGAGAAGGGAAATGTGATTTAAACATAAATAAAAGCTTTTATAAATAAAAGCTCACTCACATGCTCTCAGCAATAGGAATACTCCTTTCCCCCTTTCTTTGGGTTGGGATAACAATTCTTCACTATTATTATTTCATTCTCCTATGTGTGTTGATTCATTTCTAGAAGCCATGTCAATAAATAGAATTGAAATATTACTTCAATGGAGTAACATGATTTTTTTTTATCAGACTTCAAAAGTATATGATTATCCATTATAGTCCCAAAGGTGCTTTTTCAAGAGGCAACTGGACTTTCTTGTTTGTTTTTTTTTTGAAGATGTTTTACTTCTCATCCAGTCAGAGCTGAAGAAGCTTCTTGGATGAGAAGTGAAACATCTTCAGAGAAAAACAAGAAAGTCCAGTTGCCTCTTGAAAAAGCATCTTTGGGACAACCATGACCTGGATGTCTAAGAATCTCCATAGACATTATCCATTACACTTGCAGCATTGCTACTATGGGCAAATTTTCTGCTTAAGCTGAATAATTAGACTGACACAGGTACAGCCTTTGGATAACAAAAGGTAGTTGGTAGAAAGGATTTAAACTTAAAAAGAAAAGAGAGAGAGGAGCGACTTTGTTAAATTTCTTTACTTGTGCAGTAGTTTAAAATTATTAGGCATGTCAGAAAAAGCCTTTTATGTATTTATCCAAATAGTTTTGCTTCTGTTCCATTGTACCTTGCTCTAAAAATAGTGAGATATGTAAAGTGACAGACTTAATCTCTACCTTTCCAGCATGCCAACACATCTGCCTATGTCACTTAAATCTCTTCTATGGTAAATTATTTGATTGTGCCCCCTCCATGCAACAATATTCCCTAAGGGTTTTTGGTGGTTTTGGTTTTTTTTTTTTTTTTTTTTTTTTTTTTTTTTTTTTTTTTTTTTTTTTTTTTTTTTTTTTTTTTTTTTTTTGCTATTTTTAAAGAATGCAGGAGTATAATACATTCGATGAACAGATAAGATAATTCAGTAGTTGTGTGTATGGAGGGAATTAATCATGTAGTTGAACCTGCTTTAAAATCCTGGTTTTTATCTCACTGTTCTCTATTACAAAAGAAGACTGAAAATAGAAGGAAAATGGATAAAATATTCTAATAACAGGGCTAGTACCCTGGGCAGACTTGAGCCGTAACTGCACTAAACCATAACTTTCTCTGTGTAGTCTTGGGTAAACTACTTTTTCTTTCAATCTATATTCTCAGGTTATCTGCAGGGTGCAAAAACATCATCATGGCAACCTCTGAATCAACATTATATGAAGTATCTGAATCAACAATTAACCAGTGGAATGGCTTGCCTTCAGAAATTGTAGGTGCTTCGTCACTGGAGGTTTTTAAGAAGACATTGGACAGCCACCTGTCTGAAATTGTAGAGAGTCTCCTGCTTGAGCAGAAGGTTAGACTAAAAGATCTCCAAGATCCCTTCCAGCTCTATTCTGATTAATTGATCTGTAAAAAGAGGTGGGACTTCAATTGCCCAGTTGCAATCTCCATCTTTAATTGTTTTGATCTCCCCTGCTGTCTTCACTGTAAGATTAACTGGTAAGTACCTCATCTTCCTTTCTTTTACTGCAAATGAAATTAAGAAAACTATCCTTTGTAGGGATGCCACAATGCTTATTGATATTATAGCTGGATATACAATATGGCCAGAAATTCAAAAGAAAAAAAAAGATGTCCTCCTTGTAGGCATGTTTAAATCTCAGGATGACCTCAATAGCCCTCTTTCATACCTATAATTCTAACTGTGAGCATTATGATGACAGCAGATGGTTTTATGCACTAGTCTTGAAGTAGATACTACGGACAGTGCTTTTTTTCTAAAAAAAAAAAAAAAGGTGCCGGAACCCACACACATCATACAACCCGCCTTGCCTACCCTACAAGATTCGATCCAAAAAAGGTGCTGGAACTCCGTTCTGGGCGTTCTATGACAAAAAAAGCTCTGACTATGGATATGATTGAAGCTCAGTCTGACTTGGTTATCTGAGAGGAATTTTATGCTATGAGTCCTGAAAAAGTGGACAGAATTCCTGGGACCTCTAGGTTTCTCTCTTGTATCTCCCATGGAGTTGTCCAAGCTTCTTGGGAAGCAGCTTGTAGTTGGGTTCTGGAATTACTATTTTTGTCCTTCTCCTTAATAGAAGGGGTACTTTGGCAAGTACCTTAAAGAGTTAAGGTAAGTTTTAAGGTTTCTCTGCTCTTCAAGAAAACAATACTATAACCAACTATACTGAACAATCTTTGTCTGCTCTTTAATTTTTCAGTTTTAAGGGAAGGTGAGAAAGTAGATGTGCAGCACAAAACACTGAAGAAAATATATTATCTAGACCATTTTCAGTTGAGATTGGCATGAGACACAAATAGCAATGCTCATGCTTGTGGATGACCTCTGGCAGGAATGGGATGAGAGGGACATATCCTTGCTCTTCTTGACCTTTATGTGGTCTTCGATACCATCATTTGTGGTATATTTATGGATAGGCTTCAAGGGATGGGAAAGAGAAGCATTGTGTTGTGCTGATTTTCTTTATTCCTTCAGGTCTGGTTTCTGCAGGACACATAGATCAAGCCCCCATCTTCAGATTTGAAGATACTGAAGAAATATGGGCTCTCATTACTCTTTAACTGTTGTTAGCTGTATAGAATCTTCATATAGAGATGGGTGACTATATACATTCAAACAAATAGACTTCCAAGGAAGAAATGGCAAACTGAAGACAACTCCGCTAAAAGTGGATCTGATGATTCCATCAAAAATGAAAAGCTGAGATCAGAAGGACTATTCAAAATCCCTCTCTGGAAAAGGAAAGGATTTGGCATCACCCATAACTGCTGCTGATAGTTGGTCCTCATGAGGAGACAATAAAATAATATTCTGTGGTGGTTTGTCAAAAACAGATCATGCCAGACAAACCTTATTACATTCTTTGACCAAGTGACAAAATTAGTGGATCAGAGGAATGCTGTGGATATAATTTACTTGGACTTCAGTAAGGCATTTGATAAAGTAGATCACAACCTACTACTCGATAAGATAGAAAAATATGGGTTAGACAGCATCACCACCAGATGGATTCGTAG
>NW_015386432.1:1932070-1977195 GCF_001527695.2 Protobothrops mucrosquamatus
TTATTATTATTATTATTATTATTATTATTATTATTATTATTATTATTATTATTATTATTATTATTATTATTATTATTATTATTATTATTATTATTTAGAAGACAATGGGAGACAATGGAATGTCATTTTGACCCAGAGCATGGTCAGCCTCTTTCTAAAGGTCACTTAAATATGAGCCAGCAGTGTGCAGCAGCAGCCAAAAAACCAACACAATCCCTAGAGGGAACTATTAGTACCCCCTTAAAAAGCCTTAGTAAGGCAACATTTAGAATACTGCATCCAATTTGGGTCACCATATTATAAAAAAGATATAAAAACTCTGGAAAGAGTGCAGAAAAGAGCAACAAAGATGATTAGAGGCTGGAGGCTAAAACATATGAAAAATGGCTGCAGGAATTGGGCATGGCTAGTCTATTGAAAAGAAGGACTAGGGGTGACATGATAGCAGTATTCTAATATTTGAGGAGCTGCCACAAAGAAGAGGGGGTTAACCTATTTTCCAAAGCACTGGATGGATGAAAAATAATCAAAGAGAGAAGCAACAACAACTAAGACATTTCCTAACAGTAAGAACAATTAACCAGTGGAACAGCTTGCATTCAGAAGTTGTGGGTGCTCCTGTGGGAAGTCAGACACCCCCCCCCAGAGAAGGAAATATTAAAAAGGGCATAATATTATATTTCATCAAAGAATCTTAGAAAGGCAGAAAAGCATGCCCAGTTTTTCTTAATAGCCCCAAGTCTCCCTCCCCCACACAGAAACCAGTTCTGTAGAAATGCAGATATCGTAATCCTTTCAGAAAGACTGGCACCTGGAAGCTTAGAATTGATGGGATTAGAAACACAAAGTTCCATAGAATCAACAATCCCTCACACCAAAAAAATCCAACATAGGACATAGTCATCAGCCACACTCCCAGGGAAGCAGAATATGTCCTTTGGGACATAATAGGATTAAACCATCACAATCAGAATACCAGAAAGGCACACTTAGACTCAGGTCAAAGTTCATGCCACAGGAACAACTCCAAACAAAACCTGAAGAAGGTATAAAAACCCACCACTCCCTACTACATGTAGTCAGCTTTCCAAGAGCCATCTTTCTGTCTGGCTCTCCTCTTCAATAAACTACAACCTTCTTTCCAAAGCAGCTTCCATTTTTATTATTCCCACCTTGGACTGGACCCTGATGAAGCTTTTTCTTTCAACACTCCATCACTGGAGGCTTTTAAGAAGCGACTGGACAGCCATTTGTCTGAAATGGTATAGGGCAGTGATGGCAAACCTTTTAAAGACAGAGTGCCCAAACTGCAACCCAAACCCCACTTATTTATCACCACCTTGATGTTGCTCATGGGGAGGACGCCTGTGGGGGCTGGGCAGGGTTGGGAGAGATCCAGGGGGTCTCTGGCAGGTGGGATGGTGGGTAGGGGGCTCATCCTGCAGGGTGAGGTGAGGCAAGGCAGGTGGTAGGGCAGGGGTGCCATTGCCGCAGGGCAAGGCAAAGCAAGGCAGAGGTCAGGGTGGCTGCTGCCTGACACCATCGGCCCTCGCACCCAGAGAGTGCATGGGGGGCCAACTGTGTCCATCAGCAGCCATAGCCTGCCAGCCCCTTGAGCGGTGCACTCTGGAGCTCCGCAGTCCACTGCGAATACCAGGCCAGCCCTCCAGCAGCAGGCAGAGTAGGGGAGGGGGAGATCCGGTATACCAGTTCTTTACCTCTGCCCGGCTTGTTCCATGGCCTCATGGCAGCGACACTGGGCATGACACGCAAGGTGGCAAATTACAGTTTCAGCACGACGTGGCTGTTTGCTGCCGCCGCCGGCCATTTGCCACCTCGCACGTTGTACCCAATTCCGCTGCCATGAGGCCATGGAACAAGCCAGGGGGAGGTAAGGAACCTGTATACCGGTTTCTTACCACCACCTGGCTTGTTCCGTGGCCTCATGGCAGCAGCATTGGACAGGAGGTGGCAAACATCCAGTTTCAGCGCGACATGGCTGTTTATCGCCTTGCGTATTGTGCCCAATTCCGCTGCAATGCGGCTCAGCCGAGGAACAAGTGGGGCAGTTTCCTCCCTCACCTGCCCATTCAGCTACAGCTTTGGTGGCTCTGTAGGCAGAGCTGTGAAGTTCTCTTCTCTGACAGATTGTGAAATTGGAATTGATTGATTAACTTTCCCCCCCCCCCCAAAAAAAACCTTTCCTTTGTTTCCTTGCACGTGGTGATGGTGGATCATGAAGGAGAAACAGCATGGGGCTGGGAGTCAGGCAAGGAAAGAAAGACAATTTCTTGGGGGAGCGAGGATTTATTTCCTTGCCTGCCCCATTGTCCTGAGGCCGCTTTCTGCTCTCATTGGGTTGCTCTTGCCAATGGCCTGACCGTTCACTTCAGCACCCTCCCTTCCCGAGCCTCCAGCGCTCCACCTGCTGTTTTGGTTCTGCCCACCACCGTATATGGTCTCCTGCTTGAGCAGGGGTACTAGAAGACCTCCAAGGTGCCTTCCAACTCTGTTATTCTGTTATTCTAAATGATATGGGAAAAGATGTATTGGATATACAAATAAACCATCTGAAGTTTTTATGATTAAAAAAAATATACAAATAACAAACCAAAAAAATTGACCTAGAGTTTTCTATATTGGATGTTAAAAGAAAAGCATATAAAATTGGTTATTTTGAATCACGGTTATCTCTGGTAACCCTAAATGGACTTTTGCTGTCCAGACTGAAACAAGATTTTAAGGATATGTTTATAGATAAGATATGGGATATGGGAAGAAGAGATAATTTGTTCTATTTTAAGAGAAGGTGATAAGTTACAAAAAAATCTTATACCTGTTTTGATACAGGGGGAAGTTATTTCTTCAGATATATTTCTTTTCTTTCTTTTTATTATGTGCTTTTACTTTCTTTTTTATTTTTCTTTCTTTTTTGTACTTTCTTTTTTCTTTTGATTCTTTTAGTTTTTTCAGTTTGCATTCATTTTTCAGTTGTCATCTTTAATAAAATTTACCATAAAATTTTATTAGAAATAAATAAACATTTAATGAAAGTTCAGTCTGTGATGATCTGTGGGCCAGTTGAGATATTCAGCACTCAGTGCTTCAGGCAAGGAATCTTACTTTTACTGAATATCACATTTTACTAGCTGGAAAGGACAGCAGTAGAACAGGGAACTTTCTTTTTAATCTGCCAAACACTGTTATCTTGTGGGAGAGCAGGAATCTATATTTTAGATGTTTCATTTTTCTTACCATCCTTTCCATTTGCCATTAATTGTCATAAAATCTTATCCTTTGGGGGAGACAGTTCTTTTTTCCATTCCCTATTTCAAAATAACCCAATCTCTAAAATTGCTTTGTAGGCCAGCCCGGTAATAAGTGCAATATAAAAAAACACAACATAATCTAATGTGAAGTATAAAAATAAAGTAAGTGTTCAACAAGTTCCATATTGTAACCCACAAGGCATCCTTTCAAACATCAGATATCCCATATATATTTTCCCTTGCAGATTACAAAACTTACTTTCAAGAACCATATAATTTTTCTTTCCCTTAAATTTTTTCCCTTTTGTTAATCTGACAACATCCTTATTATTTTCAAAAAGAGTCAGAGTGAATGGGGCGGATTATATTTAATAGTGATATCAAGTTTTGAAGAAATGCTGTTCTCAGTATTGTAGTTTCCTTGTTTGCAGAAGTTCATGACCACAATAACCGCATTCATTTGGCTTAGAATGACTTTGCTCTCAATGAAGCAATTCAAAATGACGTTCCACCCATCAGCATTCTCATCTGTGGTTTTCACGCACTATATTTGAAAGTGCATTTCTGTCAGTGCATATAAACAATAATGTATTCCCCCCCCCCAATCGTCTAGAATGCCAATAATGTTTTCCTAAGGCTGAGTTTTGGTGGCATTTTCTCATTGAAAAGAAAAAATGTTTTTTGTTTTTCCACAAAGATCAACTTTTAAAAGAGAATGAATGTATCTCAGTAATAGAACATAGATGTTATATGCAGAATGTCCAAGCTTAAGTTCTGATTTCCATACAAAGAAGCAAAGCAATGACTTCTCTGCTTATTAGCTCAGCTTCTATTCCAGAAAAAAAAAACCACAATACCGCATTTTCCTTAGAGCTGCACTGTAAACAAATACATATTGCAGTGGTGGGATTCAAATATGTGAACCACCAGTTCTCTGTGTGGATGCCGCTTCCAGAAGTCTATTCTGGGCCTGGGCAACAAAAAATTAACTACTGGTTCTGCTGAAGTGGTGCGAACTGGCTGAATCCCACTACTGACCTATTGGCAAAAACTCCACCTAGAGTTACTTCCTGACTCCTGGGATTTTGCTGCTCTGTCCTGTCGCTAAGATACTTTTGTGGATACTTTGCTGCCCCCTCTTCCAAAATAACTGAAGGTTATTTTCCATCCTGTATTTTTATTGACCATGAAAATGTTGCAAGAGAAAGGTGGGTCAGGATTTCAACTTTCTGCTATTTTTTTCCTTTCTCATGGGCCAGTTGGTAGGACCTCTGGCCATCTGCATGAAAGACAAAACACAAAACTATTGATAATAGCACAGTGGCAAGAAATTATGGCAGAAATTGACTGTGGACAATAGGTGTGAAAGTAGACCTAGCACACTGTACAACAATATGTAGCAGTGTGAATCAGGGAGGAAAGCTTAGTTTGAAGTGCTAACCACCCATCTCTCTCATGAATGAAGGTGAATATACAGTAAATGCCCAAGGAAAATGCTGTAGGATCCAATTTGAGTTGGTCACCAGGACCAGAGATTTTGGCTTCCAAGCTTTCAGACTTGTGCTGGAGCCCATCTTCAGGGAATGAGAGAGAAGTTCCCTGAAGATGGACTCCAGCATGAGACTTAAAACTCAGAAGAGAAAAACTCTGGTCCCAGTGATTGACCCAAATTGGATCCTGCAGCATTATCCTTGGACAATTAAGCTTTCAGGATCCAATTTGTGTTGATTACTGGGACCAGAGGTTTTATCTTCCAACCTTTCAAATTCATGCTGGAACCCATCTTCAGGAAACTAGAGAGAAGTTCCCTGAAGATGGGCTCCAGAATGAATCTCAAAACTCGGAAGACAAAACTTCTGGTCCTGGTGACCAACACAGATTGGATCCCAAAAGCTAGTTCCTTGAGTAGGAGATTTTCTTCTATTTCCTCCATAGAGAAAATGGTAGCACAGCTTTATATTAGCTGTATTCAAAGAGGGAAGAGCAGCTAAAGTTTCTGTCACCTGTAAAGACCTCTTTTGAAATGTTCTACTGAAAACAACAGAACTCTGCAGCACTTTGGACTTAAAGGGACCGATGTAGCACTTGCCTGCAACTCCTTAAAGCAACTGCATCTTTTCAAGAGATTGCATGGCTCAGCTCAGTCCTGGGAAATGACATGTTTAATTAAGGAGCTGTCAATTGATGTTACCTGTGAAGAGACCTGTGAAGAGACTCTCTAAACACTCCCTTTCTTACCTGTAAAACTGACAGTGGTAGATACTATTATGACAGACCATTATTTTATTTAGTAGAATGCAGCTTATAACTTTATTTCACAGTTCTGATTGCTATACCTTTCTCCATGCAGTATTTTAATTCTCATATTTTCTAAAACAGGTAAATGAGAAGAAAAATCCAAGTGGAGCTAGGTTACATAACTGCTTACATTTTATTATGTTTGTTTTTGTGAATACTGAGATATGGGCCTGTGGTTTTACATAGTTGTTGGCACCTTATACAGACACACATTTATTATTTTGTTGTACATTTTCTCCTCTGATTTTTTCACAGTTTTTAGCATTTCTTACTCATACTGCTGTTTTATTTTATTGGATGTAATAAGGCTTTTTATGCCCTCAATTTTATTTAGAAGGGCCCTTCTGCATGACTGGCTATGGGTGGGAGGGTAACTTTTTCAGGAATGAATTGAGAAAGACAAAACGAACAATGACACCCTCACTTTGCCTCAATACCATGTGGGGGTAACCTCAACCAGTCCTTCCTGATGGGTCTGGAACAACTCACCATGGCCAACTTGATATGGCACAACTCACTGCAAGACAATTCAATTCTATATGAATAGTTTCATTCAGGTATTTTTACTATTGGTGCCCACGTTTTCATCAAAATTTTTGTAACTCTTGTATTTTTGGATTGACTTTATTTTATTGTTACTGGCCAAAATTCCATCAAAATTAATTTAATATTTGTATTTGTTGAATTGTCCCACGGTGAATTGGCTACATTGAGTTGTCTCATAGCAAATTAGCCACAGTGAGTTGGCCATGGTGAGTTGTCCCATTCTGCTCCTAATCCCCTTGAAATGTTAGATCATTGACATAGGTTCAGTGATTGACCTTCCTTGTTTTTAGTTTGGGACAAGGCTGACTTTATTTTCTTTTTTCATTTTTGAAAACTGATGAAAGTGTCAAAAATTCTACTAGAGGAAGAATGGTAAAAGTGTGATGTATTTTCCTTCCTCACCTCCACTCCACCCTAGTCTACAAATGAACATATTGAGCAGATATGTTGAGAAGGAATCAAAAGTATCATCAATGGAAACCAAAAGGGCTTTGATGGAAATCACATATCTTCAAAGACTTACCCGTGAAAAATGGGTGATTGTTCTGGTACAGTGGAAAGGGTAAAAAAGAGTGTAATCCACCAATCAGAAACCATAGTAGCAACTGTCTCAGAATTACTGATCAGAAATTACTGGTGCAAACAAAGAAGAAGTTATCTGGACAATTTCTGAAGGTGGCTTCCTTTCTAGAAGATTTCAGCAGCAAATTATTTAAGCTGCTGTAAGGAAGTTTAATGGGCTTTACTTCAAGATAGAATTAAACAGCATTCTATTCTTTGCAGTCCCATCTAGTTTTATCATGGAACTTGGATAAGTAAAATGGAGGAGAGGGTAGTCCTTATATATCCCCTAACTCAGGGGTGTCAAACTCGCAATGTCACGTGACGTGTCGCGATGTATCATGGCTTTTTTGCCATTACTAGCAATGGGGTGGGCACAGTTTCACTATGATGCATCCGGCCCATGGGCTGGCAGTTTGACACCCCTGCCCTAACTTAATGCTAGGAGCTTGGATTACAAATTCAATCTTTATGCCATTTACTTTCGATGCATACATAGTAAACTTTGACATGTTTTGCCATTTTGGGTTGATTTGGGAATCTGATCTGACCTGATGGTGGCACAGGCTGATCCACATAAATAGAAAAAAATCTTAGTTCTTTTATCATATTTTAAAGTGGAAACATTGGCTTTGGTTTTAATCTATAAAGTGGTCTTGTGGAAAGTAATAGTAACATCCTTGTGGCTGTGATAGATGGTTTAAATCTTCTGATGACTACCAGAATAACATATTTCTGAATATAAAAGAAAAATCTCAAAGACAGCATCCCTCAGTGTATATTTTTGTTACTAATTCTTAACTGAAACTAATGCAATGCTGGAGAAAATTATTTTGAAAAACCTTCTGTGTAGTTATCAATTTAATAATGCATCTAGCTAAAGAGTTGGGAGAAAGCCATTCATAATAATATAGTAGCTACTCCTGCAGGTTATGAGATAAGGCTGAAGTGTTCTGTCTACAGAAGATAAGCAGCAGTCATATTTAAAATAAAAAAAAACCAAAAGCATTTAAATACCAGATCAACAGTAAACTGAACGTATATAGTTGTGATTTGAGTAAAGATGTTGCAGGATCACTATTTTTGGACTTTCCAACAGAATTTTTTTTTTAATGCAGAGTTATGTTTCAAACTATATTTGTACATTTTAGGTCATTTTAGAAGCCAGATGATAAGATAAATTGTGAGAACTGTATGGATAAGCATTTGGAGCTAAGTTTTTCATTTTGGCTTTTTTAAATAAACAGATTGATCTAGTGTAATGGAATGATTGGATTGCTTACTTATTTATTAAACTTTCTCATTTTTCATGTACTGCGCTTTGGTAGTTGATATTTACTGTAAGAAAGAACAAAAATAAAACAAAGGAACATAAAGGAAGTTTTGAGCAATCATTGTAAATTCAGCCAATATAAACCTGATGAGCTACATTAGGAAGCTTTCTTTTCAGGCTCCGACTTCAAAGACACAATAATGCAAGATGGGCCTGGATTCTTCCATTAATTATAAAAATAAAAGAAAGACACCAAATATCCAACCAGTTTATCAAGTCTTCTGCAATTTTGTTGGTCATGTCCCTGAGATCTCACACAATCTCTCTGAAATATTGTAAGAGTTTAGTATTCTCATCAGAAGTGTGTGGGCAGGATCTTATGTGGGAAATCAAAAATCAAAAATCAAAAGATTATGAAATCCAGTTTCAATCTTATGGCAACAGTGAAGACACATTCAGGAACCCACAGCACTGATCTTAGGAGTTTCACAGGGGTGAAATTGCTACAGGGATCCAGTTGTATAACAGACAGTAATTGTCTAAGCAATTTACACAACATCTTAAGAGAGCTTGCATTGTTTCAAAAACTGCAGCCGATGTTAAACATTCTATTGCTTGTTTGTTAATAGTATGTGCTATTTTTCCACAGAAATGGCTTGTGCTATTGATTCTATTGCCATATTGTTATCTCAGGTCTGTTTATCCCAGGTTCTTGGAAAAGACTGATATAGATGGATGCCCAATCCAGTCAAAATATTTGTGCAATAAACCATAATAATATATGTGGAGGTCCCAAAGGTTATCAGCACACTGAGTAGCATAACAAAACTCTTAGATGTCACTTAGAACAGTGGTCCCCAACTTCTGGGCTGCAGCCCGCTACCGAGCCATGGTCTGTTCAGAATTGGACTGCGCAAGTGGCAGGTTGGAGTGTGCACATGCAGCTCAATTTGTGTGAGCACAGGACTGGCTTGCAATCACGTGCATGCGCACCAGCCTGCCACTCTCACAAACTGAGCTGTGCACATGTATGCTGGCCCAGTTCCCCTCTTCCCCCCTACTTGTGTAGTTTTGTCTTTCTAGGAAGTTTGGTCCTAACCATAGAAATTTAAATAGAGTTTGTTATTTGCAAAAACATTCCCTGAGAATTTACAATGGCACATAGGTAGTTTCCAAAAAGGAGGGCATCACCTCAGCATCCTGCTACTTCATCTCCCAGAGCTCCTTGAAAAATTAAGGAGCTCCCCAGGATCAGCATGTATGGAAGAAACTATTCAGGTATAAACTTCTCTAGCCTTTACATTCTAGAGACCAGACAGGACGTCAACTAGATCCATCCAATGGCCACCAGCAGCAATAAACCTGCACTGAAGCCATGGGAACCCTACTGCTAGTCCTGAGACACCATTCAGGAAGTGAACTGAGACCAGAATGACTGTGTCTTTATGTTGTTTTCTTTACAGCATTAGGAAAATGGTTTGCCATTGCTTTTTTTCCCTTTCAACTGCCCAGGCTAATTTACAACTCTGAGAGTCAAGGTTAGCTTACTAGTACCCCATGTTACAATATACTGTCATATAAAATAAATCCATGAGTATTTCACTCCCTGACACATTAGTAACCCAAAGCATTTCATCCCTAGAACAACAACTCCCACCAGGATTTGGGTGATTAGTTAAAACTACACCAACAACCAGACAGATCTATTTGAGGTGGAAAATATACTTGCTAAAGCATGCCTTATGAAAGTTTCTACCCCATGCAAGGCTCCTAATACTTTTTGTTCCTATGTGAGCTGTAAAAAGTACATCTTAAAAGAGACAACCAACTACACAAAGCCTGAGTTAACAACTCCCAATTTTCATTATTTACAGTTGAAACCATGGCTTCCATTTTAATTTGTCTGCTCCCCTACAGTCTTTTGTCTGCAGAAAAAAAGAAGCATTTTCATGTGCATCTCTTTTTCAAATATCAGACTCAGCATGCTCCCTTTAGTTTTACTTTAGTGCTAAATTGGGACTCAAAAGCGCCTGTGAATTCTTGTACTCTGCTAAGGACAGGCTGCTGCTGTTTCCTTTGTACCAGTGTAGATTTTTAAGCTACAAAACGGCTATGAATCTTCCGTCTTCCAGGAATAGCCCCATCACTGGAATTTCAATTTGAGAATGCCTACCTAGTAACTTAAGGTTGTATGGAGAAACTTGGAGCACTGAAAACTGACAAAGTATACCATGGAAGTGATTTTTATACCACCTCTCCAGCCCTTCATATTATCGTAGCACTTGAATGGGCCCACTTAATCATCCTTGTGATTCTGATTAATAGCAAATGTTGGAAAGTGCTAGCTGCATTCATTTGTCCTATAAGGAAGATAAAAGAAAATGAATTGCAGACCATATTGTCACTAGTTTCAAAGTTCAAAGAAGTGAAACTTTGAAAGCTCAACTGAGACTGTCCTTGGTAGGCCCCAATTAGGCTTAGCAATCCATTTTTCATTCGAGAGCGTGGATTCCTCTCCATTATCTGATGTTGAACAATGACCTTGATAGAAGTTAATTGCCTAGGCATCATAGCTGAGTCTGCAAACAACCTGCAACTGAACAGCTGACACCTTTGTTGTAATTGGGCCTGCCTACAGATGTATCAAAAGATCCTGCTAAGTTCATGGATATGTTAACACCATTGGCCAGGTATCTCACAAGCATGTATATTATTTTATATCAAAGTACATGATTACTTTGTAAAATCACACCCAAAAGATCTGCCTTTTAGAGGGCACAAATATACACAAATCAATGGATTTTCAGTAGAAACTATAGAACAGCTATAGACACTATACTGAAACTATTTTCAGTGAAACTATAGAATAGTTGTAGAAATTAGGTAAAGAGAGAGGAATTTAAGATGTTAATCCTGCTGTCTTAGTATTGAAAGCTTTGGATGATTCTGGATCAAAAATAAATAAAATCATTTAATGAGGCACTTTAAAAAGTGTATATCTTGGTTTGTAGAATGCCATATGGCAGCTACTGATCCAATATCCTGAATTATTCTGGCAGTAATTTTATAAGGATCTATAAGAGTACAGTAAAGCAAACTGATTCTCTAAGCACGTTATGCTAACATCAAACTATATATTACACCATATACATGTGTATTTTGTTTTTCTAAAGAGGAAACCATTTTGATCTGAATCTCTTAGGATTTCTCTTTCAAAACAAACAAACAAAGCAAATGAAAACTGTATATTCAAGTCACAGTGTCATTTTAGCCTAAATTATATGCTTAGAAATATATGCTCATATGAAGCAAGTGGGTGGCTTGGCTTTTAGAAGTACAAAGAAAGAGAAGAAGAAAAAAAACTGTAAGATGAAATTTTTTTTAAAAGTTTTTTTTTTTCATTCAGGCGATGCCTCTTGCATAAGGCAACAGTGGAAGACCCATAACATAACCATCAAGTTCCTTTGGCTGAATAGATTAGTTGCCATAATTTGTACTGTCTTTAAGACATGCCTGGCCATGGTTCATGAAATATTTCACTTCCCCTTTAATGCAGGAACTTTAGGGGGAATTCTCTCCTACCACATACTGTATATATCAGGGGTGTTAAACTGCCGGCCCATGGGCCGGATGCATTATGCAAAAAATGCACCCACCCCATTGCCGGCAATGGGAAAAAAGTTGCGATACATCGCAACATGTCACATGACGTCGCAAGTTTGACACCCATGGTATATATCATGAAACTTACATTTGCTTCAAAAATTCCACAATTGTCATTTTTCTATTTTCATTTTTAGTAAATAAAAATAGTCTTGAATCAATTCACCAATTTTAAAATCCCTTTGTATTGACTTATATCTATATTTCAGAATAAAAATATTATGGTTGTTGGTCTATAAACTGAGATATACTTCTGTTACCATTTAGCATGAAGAAGTCCAGAAGTTTCTTAGCACTTAAATGTTTAAATATTACAATACTAATTAATAATTAATTAGTTAAACAATTAACTATAATTAACTATAATTAATTAGAAGATAACTATAGACCCCTCACATCCTTAACATAATCTGTTTTGACTCCTCTCCTTGGGATGGCCTATAAGGTTAGGCTATAGGCCACTACTGTGTCTATTTGTTTTGGCACATAATGCCCTATAGTTTTTTTTCCTCTCATGCCATCACTCTGCTGAATGCCTAACCCTCACAGTACTGAATTATGTCTAAGTATATTCGCCCATGCTGTATGGCTGTCATTATTATTATCTTTCTCATCTTCTCTACTACCCCTTATTGGTATCATTATTATAATTATTACCCTGTTGTTTTGCATATACACTGAGAGCTTCTGTACCAGAGACAAATTCCTTGTGTGTCTAATCATACTTGACCAAATAAAGTATTCTATTCTAACTAAGCCTCCTCATTATTTTGAGGAGAAAAGTTTTTCTGTTTATTAAAATATGTCATCTTTACTCAACTCTTGATTTTTCCAAATGTGTATTAACTAACCAATTTTTACTGTTTCAGAACCATTATATCAATAGTAGTATCTGCCAGATGTACTATAATTTAATCTCATAATCACTTTGTAATTGAGACCCATAGCCAACATGACCAGGAATTAATTCTTGCAAAAATCATTGTTTGGTCAATTATACATTTGGAATCTGACCAATCAGAGGTAAGAGGGAAGTGGCTAATTACAGTGACTGGCTTCTTGAAATATTTTGCCAAATTACCACCCTCCAAACAGAGACTGACACCAAAAACTGTTTAAATGTGGATTTTGTTAAAAAAAAAAAAAAGCATACAACACCAAAGAGAAACACAAATAAATGTTGGGCTTAGAGAAGAAACATTAATTACATTTCAAGAAGAAGCATAAAGTCCCTGCATAATAGAGACTGAATCTTAGGAAAAAAGTGTTGGACAAAGTTTTGAGCATATCCAAAATGAAGTCAAAATTCTAGCACCGTCTGATTACGTTTCATATCTCAACATCTGGTGCATTGTATTTTCCTTCTAAAAAATCTGGAAGATTCACAGTCCTCAAAATGAATTTAAACTATAAAACCATCTGATTGATTGGGTTCTAAATCAAGACATCTGGGTGCATAGTAATTTTCTTCTTAAAATCCTGGAAGAATCACAATCCTCAACCTGAAGTATCTTTTCTGTTTTCTCCCATGCTGCCACGTTATTCTTTCCTTGGGAAACCTCTCACAACCTTCTTCCTCTTTAATGGTTGGGGGATTTAGTCAGGGGTGGTTTTTGGTGTGATTTATGAGAATTGATTGTTTATTTTTTTCTAAGAACTCCACCTGCTGGAGATGGAATACGTCCTACACTGCCAATGGTCAATTGTCCAGGTATTTCTAGGCAGTCATTACTCAACATAGAGGAAACAGTAGGTCTTAGCATAGCCTGGGATAACTGCATAGTTCCCACTGTTACTGTGGCTGGTTCCATGTTGGTTGGTGGTTCTTCTTCTTTTTTTCTTTTTAGAATCTTCTCCAGCGTTGCTGGGTATTGATACATGGTATATTCTGTACTCCATCTTTCTTCCACAGCCCTTTTCTACTTTAGATGATGACACAGCTGTCTTTTGTCTTCCAACAACCCAGTCATATAGTTGTAGAAAGCACAGAGGCTATTGCTTTGCTGCTGCTGCTGCTGATTCCACTTCTGCTGCTGTGACTATTACTATTGTAATTATCATAGCTACCACACTTCTTTCTCTCAGTCATCTAATGACTTAGGGGTGTATTGAGCATGAAAAATACTTATCTACTTTAGATAACCAATGTTCTTCTCAGGCTTCCTGTACACAGCTAGACAATATTAAATTACAGTCAATTAACGGTGCATTTTGATTCAGTGAGAACCCCTAAAGTTTTGACTGGCTAGATGTACCTTTTACAGACCTATATCTAGAGGCCTGATTCTGAATTCATATAAAGACCATATCCAACAGTAAAATTATATCATAAGGAATGAAATGGCTATTGTTCTTTTTGTCACAGAGTGACAAAAATAAAAATAAGATGCAATTGGTCCATTTTTAAAGACAAAATTATATAATATATGGAAGATCAATAACTAAATTCCTTAATCCAAATATAAAGGTTAACCTCATAAGGTTGTAATTGGGAAAGGGAAAGATAGAAAGAGGCAGATACTTGATTTTGTTTAGTAATTTCAGGAAGAGCATTTGAATAAATTATGTAACAATTGGCCATCCCAATTCAAATTAGGACTCATGTGTATGTATTTATGTTTGTTTGTTAAGGACTTTTATGACAGAAAAACCAACATTAGAAAACAACTTCTGGTATCCCAAAATAACCTTCCCCCATATCTTGCTGGGCTCCAGTCTTTCCTTGGGGGAAGAGCCAGCTCTTCAAGGTCTTCTGAAAGGCTAGAAGGATGAGGGTCTGCTGGGTCTCAGGGAGGAGATTATTTCCCAAGGTAAGGGAAGATATATTGCAAGTCCAGATCATAGACACTGTATGTTACTTAGCTTATAATTCACCCATATGTAGAAGAAGACATCTAGTATTGATTCTTCCAAAAGCATGGAACATTGGGAAAAAAAGAGATTTTTAATATGACTGTATGATGCTTTGGACTTGTTCTTCAATATGACTTTTGGAGAGTTCAGGACTACACCAGCCTATAGTCCCTGAAGCAGATGTATATTTTTCTCCCGTCATGTAATTACTCTCCATACAATTCCAAGAACTCTAAAGCACCCTTTGGAGAACAAATCTAAAATGCTGAACAGCCTTAATTTACAAGAATAGTATAGGAGTCACTTAATAAAATGTGTAATATTATTTCCTGCCTTAGCAATAGAATTACCTAGCAATAGAAGTTTTCTTCTCCTTTATCTAATCCAAAATCAATTTGTTACATTTGTCTCAAAGGTATTATTGGCATCTAAGCATTTCTTGGTTAAATTTACTGCTGAGAACAAAATTCTCTGCCTCGGTATTGAGTACATTTTATTCCTTAAATTTAGCAACCTGCAAAATTTATTGAGTTCTTTTAAACTAAGAAAAAGTGTAAATAATACATAATACATATAGTAGAACATAATAGAATGAATATCATATAATAAATAATAGTACAGAGCTATTATAAGTTGTTGTGATTTAAATTTCTGAATCAAGATTCAGATTCAGACAACATGCTAGGGGAAGAGTATCTAAATAAAACTAAATTGAATCAAATTGTTTTCTGAATAAGTGAACTAGATCCCAAACTGAATTATGTGACCAATATACATGATCAGCCAGAGATGTGCAATCAAAACCACTATTATTTTTATGTGTGTTAGCCATCTTCACATTTTGGATGGCTTCACCCCCATATCCCTCAGGACACACTTGAAGAGCTTGGTAACTTATTGGAATGATAAAATCAAATATCATTTGAAGATATACATAGAAGAAACAAATTTATATTCAGTAGAGTGTTACAGGAGCACAATATATTCAGCTCTTAATACCTAAATAAGATGCATGCTTTCCCTCCCACATACACCCCTACAGAAGCACAAAAGAAGTTATTTCAAAATAACTGTCACTGTAATTGGGAAATCACATCATTAGTTGTTGGTTTTTTTTTAAATAAACTCCTGCATTCCAAAAACATGACACTGTCCTTTAAACAAGACATTTGTACATTAGTATTACAAACATTTCATCTGCAGGCAATGGCTCAGTGTTATTTTCCTTCTGCATCTTTTAAAATTAATTATCTCATTTAAAATTAATCTAACCTATCTGAGTTTCAGGATTATAGATTTTTGTCTAATGGGGAAATATTTTTGATTTCAGAGTGACCTATCTGAATTATTCCAGCTTATCTGCATCCATGTACTAAATGAGCCCACAGATTTCATCAGACTTCAGTTTAGCAGTCATCTTACAATTGATTGGCATGCACCAGCTTAATATTTTCTCTCCTGCTTAGTTTTCAAAATGTGCATCAGTTATTGATTTCACAGGAGACAGCCCCATCCCAGGCCAGCACCACCATCTTAACGGGAGATAATACAGTATGTTTTCATCAAAAACAGCCATCCTGTTGGTAAGACTATGGCAAAGCAGGATGTATTATCCTAAGTATGTCAACACATGGTCAGAGACAGACAGTAATGGCTTCTAACAGATTTCAGCTATGGAATCCCAGAACAGCCTTTCCCAACCTGGTGCTCCTTAGATGGAACCAGAAGTTCCAGAATTCCCACCAACTAATTGTGAAGATTGTTTTAGGTCACTCAAGCTCCAGAATTTGAACAACTGAAACATGAGGTCTTATAGCTGGGTAATAGTAGCTTGACTGTCAACGCTGTGACAATGGATGTCCACGCTCTGACAACTGAGATTCAGCAGCCATTTTGCCTTTGTTTATAATGTGCCTTTTCTGTTCTTCTAGAGTTCAGATGTAGACAGGGGATGCGGTAAATGCTTGAGGGTTTAGCTAGCCATAACAATGCAGAAGTATGGGAACTCAAGGACATTGTCTGATAGGCTTTTGGCGGGAGCCGGAGAGAAAAGCCCGTGTTTTGTACTAATAGGGAATGTGATTTATGACAGCTTTTGTGGGGTGGGAATTGCAACTTGTTACTATGTATCTGGGGGGAGGGAATCTCAGTCTTGGGTTCAACTATGTAAGTGCCAATACTTTGTTTCTTGAATAAATGTTCTTTGAGGAAGAAATTCTTGCCTTGTTCTTTTAATTGGTTTCATCTATAGGAACCATGACCTAAGTCTTTGATAATTATATGGAATAAGAACCATTTTTTTCCTAGAAAGAAATATGTTTTTGAAGAGTTTATTTACATTCAAAGACTATACCAGAAAAACAGAAACACAAAAAGACAGATAAAAAGTTAATACCAGGAAAAGCCAAACAATTAATAACATGAATAATGAACCTTATTTGAAGAGGGATAAATTAATCAGGAAACATATTGAGTATTTCCCAGAACCTCAGCAATTAGCAAACACACAAAATCTGGCAATTCTCCTTACATGTTTCTAGAGACCAATTGCTAGCAACAAAAAAGGTTTATCTCCTTGGTCTGATCTACTTGATGTCAAGCTCTTGATACTTCTGGTGAAGTGAACTCACCAGAAAGATTCTTCCAGAATTTCTTTTAACAAAATTTCTTGATAAAGAAGAGGAAAAAATTACAGAAATCCCAGCAACTGGATTATTCCCACATTAGAATCCAATTTATCTCTGAGGTCACTAAGCAGAGTGTTGTCAATCATTACTCATAGCCTCTGCATGAAGAAACTGTTTTCTTAAACTAATAAGCCAGGAAAGTCTAGAAGGTCAATAGATAGTCCTCAATTTATGACCAGTGACTTAGCAACTCTTCAAAATATGATGGATTTCCTAGAGCTACTTATTTTTTTCAATATAAAATTTTATTGTTTTTATCATAAAAAAAAAGAAATACATCACAGATATTACACAATGTTATATCCCGTCCCCCCACCCCCCGGACTTCCCAAACCAAACCTAGGCTAATATTCAGATATAAGTAAACAAATATTAATATCTCTAACTCCAAACTCTAAACTTAAACAATCCATCTCCTCCGTGTTAATAAAAAATATTCATTTAATTAGTTCTTCAAATACCCAAAATCTTTACCATTTCAGCAATATAGTTTAACACCATCCCTTACTTATACAAAAAAAGAAAAGAAAAAAATTCCCATCTTCCATAAAATTAACAAGTTAATTCTGTCATTTCATGAGGCTACACCTATAAAAAATCATTTGGAACCCTTAATAAGGTTTACAACTTCAATTACTTAATTATCATTCAATTGTTTTCAATTATTACAACATTATTATATTTATAATAATCTTCCTTNAAAAAAAAAGAAAAAATTCCCATCTTCCATAAAGTTAAGAAGTTAATTCTATCATTTCATCAAACTGCACCTATGAAAAATCATTTTGATCCCTTAATAAGGTTTACAACTTCAATTACTTAGTTATCATACAATTGTTTATTAAATGTAACACTAACAATAAGTCCACCTCCTCAACCATTATTAAATCAAAAAAAAGGGAACCTTTAGGACCATAATTCCCATCCATTCATAATTAAGTCAAACAAATTCAATTATTACAACATTATCATATTTATAATAGTCTTCCTTCATCATTAAATCAGAAAAAAACCTTTAAGACATTTTTAACCCATCAGATAACATTTAATGTCATATTTATATCTAACTCTGGCTTTCTTTCTATGCCAAGTTAATATTAGAGCGTTTCGGTTATCAAACCTCAAGATTTGGTAACAAGACTTAATCACTTCAAACTGAACAAAATTTGCTCCCCTTTCTGTCAATATAATCTGGATATCAATCTTTGTTGTTTTTAGCAGTTGAAATGAGTCTTGATAAAGCTACTTATGACATGATTTTAAAGTTGCAACACTCCACCATTGTCATGGCATTTTGGACACTTGGCAACTGGCCCCCATTTACAGCCACTTCAATTGTTCCATAGTCACATGACTGTAATTTTCAGCATTTTTTTTGCCAGAAGGCAATGTTTACTTCCAGTTTCTGGCAAAAAAATTATCCCATTGGCTAAAATGGGTTTGCTTAATGACCATGGCATTTGCTTAACAAACACTGCAAAAAAGGTTGTAAAATCTGGCATGGTCATGTTGTGACCTGCTTAGCAACTACCACAATTGATGACTGTAATTCTGGGCTCCATTATAGTCATAAATTGAGGATTCCCTGTACATGAATCTCTTTTAGGCTCTGAATGTACCATTCATTACATTACAAAACTGACATTAACTCTGAATTCTAAGCTTGATAAAGAGGACAACACAACAACACAAGATGCTTTCTCTTATATCTAGACTATAAAGTTGATTTATTCAATCAGGGATAAATGAGATGAGTTGTTATTTTGGATTATTTTTGGATTTATTGATATCTTACTGAATTTGCCTAAAATGGATATGATATAAAAGCTTTTCCCCATGTAGTTAGTTCATGTAATTCTATTTTATAGTACCTAAACTGGTTTTACATATAACTGTTTTTCTTTAATTAAAGTAAAGAAATTTGAAGAAACTATTTTTTTTAAAAGGAAAAATATTTCTTTTTAATATGTTTAAGGGTTTTATTGTCCCTATTAGGATATAGGTATTATTTTATCACTGGGAAACGTGGATATAAAATGTGCATTTGAAGATAAGATGTTATTTGGAATATTGTGTACTGGGGCTTGTCTTATATAAAGGGGAAGTGGACTCCTTTTGTTATGTTAAATTTGGAGTTTTAAAATTTTGTTTATATTAGGATTTTGGGACAATTTCATGACTTGGGAAATGAAATGGGATTTTGCTATAGTTGTTATAGTTAAGAGGTGGGATTTTGAATGCTGAGTTTTTTATATGTTGATTAACATTAAAATCTTAGAGCTTTGTAGGGATATTTTTGCTGACAATTGGATTGAAGATGTTACTTACTTGTTTTGCCTACTCTTAAGAAATGGGTTATGGAATGAAAAGTTTTATATTTCTGAGCTAAGAAGACTGGAAGAGATTAGGGAATTGTTTATACGTGTCATAAAGAAGATAGGAAGTCTTTTTGGATGGAGATCTTTTTATACATTTTTTACAATTCTTTTTTCTCTTTTTTTCTATTATCTTTTATTATTTTATTCAAATTTCTAATAAAATTATTTTTTAAAAAAAGATTTGGAGAGAAACACATCTGTGCAATTACAACGAATGTGAGAAATGCAGCTCTTGAGATATCTAGATTTAATTAATGCAACTGTTCTTGTGACATCTGGACTTAATTACAGATATCCATATCCTGATTACATTCCATCTTGACTACTTGAATGTGTTGTACCTGAACCTGTTGAAAGATATCCAGAAACTGAAACTGATTCAAAATGTGGCATCCTAGTTTCCTACTGGTGCGAGATATAGGGATCGTATTGTCTCTATTTAAAGATTCACAGTAGTTACCAATTGCATTCTGAGCACAACTGCAGATGTTACTGTTAACTTGAAATCTTTAATGGCTTGTGACTTGATTATTTGCACAACTGTCTTTTCTGCAATTCTTTCAGCAGGAATTTCCCAGACAGTTGAGTGCCACAGGAAGATGTGTTTGGTGCATACGCTCTACATATTTATAAGAATGGCAAAAAAGAAACATAAAGAAAGATGGGACATCCAGAAAACAACAACAAAAACAATAAGTTGCATTTTTTTAAAGAAAGGTTCTGCCAGGTTTCAAAGCTGAACCTTTCTATTTGCAAAGCACGAATTACAGCCATTGTGCTATTATAGCACAATGGTAAATGTTAATTTTAGATGGCATTAAACATCATGGTAAATACTGACTCAGTTTAAATGATATTCCCTCTTCTACAAAGAAGCAAATTAGCCAGAACAGAAAATCACACACTGAGGTTGTTTTGACAGTGGGTGGGGAATTAATAGAGGGAAACATTATCTATTTCTGACCTCCAGTAATATTTGCAGGGCAGGGTAGATAAATTCAAAGTCTTTTAGCACAATGAAACAGTTTTGCTGAATGCTTACTGAATTCTTGGATAAACTATATTATAACCTCAGAGCCTGGGAAAATTATCAAATTAGAGTGTGACTGAGCAATCTTTAAGATTTCCCTTTTTAAAAACTGATTTCCATTCTAATATTTCTTCCTGCTTTCTTCTCCTTTTCTGATTTAACTTCCATTACCCTTTGTTCCACTTTCAGTTAACAACAGAATCTGAACCCTAATACATTATTTTTGCCTTTATTTTGGGAGGATTCTGATGCTGCCATTATGTAATGTAATGCTTATTCAAAATAAAAAATGGTGTATTTTGGAAATAAAAACATGCTTAGAAACATATATTTCAATAAGAATAATTTTGTTTGAACATTATATCACTTTTGCAGCAGTGCTTTTCCTTATTCTTAGCAAATTTAGTGCCAATACAATCATTTACGTTATAAAGTGATATAAGCCCAAATGTTATAACAAAGAAAAATGAAAATTAATCACTGCTGCAACTCTGTAGTGCAATTGTTCAAATTTGTAAGTTATATAAACCTTTAATACTTAAATAGAATTACTGAAAAGTCTTATCAACTTCAGTGCTATTTACTTTTAAGTAAATGTTTTAAGAATTGGAATGTAGTGTGTATGTGTACACACACAGGCACGTGTGTATGTGTGTGTATGAGAGACAGAGAGAACGAGAGAAAATGTGAGTCCAACATGTACAGGTAGTCCTCAATCTACGACCACAATTGACCCCAAAATTTCTGTTGTTAAGTGAGACATTTGTTAAATGAATTTTGCCCCATTTTACGACATTTCTTGACACATTTGTTAAGTGAATCACTGCAGTAACCTGGTTGTTAAATGAATCTGGCTTCCCCATTAACTTTGCTTGTCAGAAGGTTGCAAAAGGTGATCACATGACCCTGGGATGCTGCAACGGTCATAAGTATGAATCAGTTGCCAAGCATCTGAATTTTGATCACATGATCATGGGGATGTTGCAATGTTTGTAACTGTAAAAAATGGTCATAAGTATAACTTTGAATGGTCACTAAATGAGCTGTAGTAAGTTGAGGACTATCTGTATTCCTATAATGTTAATGATCTTTCATTTATTTTTATCCAGTAAGAATTCAAAGACATAAGAAGGGCCACACAAGGAATTTTGGTGCATCTGTCTATGCTTCACTACATTTTTCTGGTTGGCAGCAGGCAATGGAGTAGTTCCATCATACTAATTGCAGATGGAAGCCAACCATGAATGTGCCAACACATACTCCTGCCTTGTCACTGCTAGTTTTCTCATTGTAAGCACAACAAAGAACATGATCCAAGTGCAGCTTGATAAATACCTATGCCAGGCATAAATATTGTCTTTCAGGAATGATTCCAAAATTCCACATCCTTGTCCAAAAGGTTGTAATCACTGAGATGTGGTGTACAATGGCACAATGTTTCATTATTTTAAGAAAAGCAGTTGAAGCCATGGGTACTCATGGTTACAGTCACCAACTCATAGATAATGAGTACAGGAGAACATTTGGATGTTTATTGAGTAATAGTCTTATTTGTGCCACCAGATATAATTAATTTACTCACTTCTACATAATTTTCTGTAATCAGGTACAGTAACTTCTTCTACGCTAAAGTCTACATCTACAGGAAATGATGGAGTCCATTCACCTCTGCAGGATGAAATTCTTTGGAACCAGCTAGAAATGAATGAGGAAGAGAGGAGATAGATAGATAGATAGATAGATAGATAGATAGATAGATAGATAGATAGATAGATAGATAGATAGATAGATAGATAGATAGATAGATAGATAGATATGCTTTTCAAAATTTGGTGTCTTGCTACTTGAAAGCCAGCACATAGCCCATTTTGTTCCCTCTGTTCTTGACATTAATATTTAATTTGTTAAATGACTTTCTTTTTTTAACTTTGAAAAATTGATGATGGCTTTTCTTCTTTGTGAAAGTGTTGGAAGAGGCATTCATAATGCATTGACAAGCCAATTCTCATACACTACTTCTCTTTATTATGTATTGCAATTGGCTTTCCTCCTCCCTGAAAAAAATCATAAGTAACAATTGATAAAAGTGCTTTTTCACAGATTTGATTGTTAGCATACTAGATCACTTACTACACAGTGTGGCAGTGGATTGCTTCCATAATTTTTTGAGCCATCGATTTATGTAGACTAATTCTCATGCAGCTAAAAGCAATCATGTACACAATGGTTGGTCCAAATGGTCACATGAAAAATTACTTAGTGCTTCAGTCAAAAAATATCACTACTCTCTGTCTATAGTTTTATATAGAGATTGATGAATTCTCCTTCTGGAAGGCCATGAAGATTTGGTTCTTCCCTCAGGCATTGGGCCATGATGGAATTGAGCCCAACATATGTTGAATGGGAATGCTACAGCAGCTTGGTGATGGGAGATGATTTTTAACTTTGTTTTATTTTCCTATGTTGTGATAGTTAACTGTCAAGAGTTATATTATACAAGAACAGTAGCCATATAAATATTTTAAACAAGGAACTTTAAGATCTATTTGATAAGTTCTATGGAAGCTCACTGATTTTATTTCCAGTGAAAGAGTATCCATAATGATGGATTGTGAGCTACAGTATTTGCCAATTTGTATTTTGTTATTTCACTTCATTTCATTTCAAATTTAATTGGAAAATAAAAGTGTGTAAAGACTCCCTCAAGTTAAGTTAAACTTCTAATGACTGTATGAAGCCATCCAAGCAATTTGTTGATAATAGCCTACTTCTGTGATTTTGTTTTCAATTTTCCTATTTAATCTATATCCCTGGAATTTTCTGGCAGACTCCTATTCAAGTACTATTCAGCATGAAATTTTCTTACATATTTAGAAATCAAGCAGTATATGTGGTTAGTATTTTTCAATGTCTGACAATATATTTATTTATTTTTATTTTTCACATTTATATAGCCATCTGTCTCATATAGTGACTCATATATTTTAGTAAAGTCCTAATACTATACAGGCAGTCCCTGATTTATTTGTTCAGTGACCATTCAAAGTTACAGCTGTTGTTGCTGTTTCAGTACTCCCAAGATCATACAATCAAAATTTGGGCTCTTGGCAACATACCCATTATTATGACCACAGGGATGCTACAACTCCCTTCACCTACTCAACTCTCCCCAATCTCTGTACTTTTGACCACCCTGTATAGTGACACTGCTCGGCAGCAGTGGTGGAACTGGCAGCACTGGGACTGAAACTGACGCCTTCCAAAACCTTGTGAGGTGGCCACACATGCCTTTCTCTAAATTGCGTGCCTGATGCTTCAAATGAAATGATAATTTGAATGAGATCATTTGGAGAACAGCACATGTGGCCTCAAGAAGAAGGCCTGGAACAGTCAGCAGCTGCAGTGAGCAGTGAGAAGAAGAAGGTGACAAAGGGCAGCAGGGGTGGTAGAGTGCAGAGTGGTAGGGGCCTCTAAATGTAGATCATGAGGGCAATTATAGATAAGATAGGACTGGACTGGGATGTCTGAGGTTTCCCAGGGTGCTGCTGGAATGGCTGGGACATCCTGAGGTTCTGCAGCTTTGTGCTGTGTTTCTGGAATAGGTGGAGTTTTCTGGCGTGCTGTGACTTCTCACTATGCTGTTGGGGTGGTTGGAACTTCCTGGGGCACTGCAGCTTTGTGCTGCACTACTGGAATGTCTGGGGCTTCCTGGAGCACTGGGATTTTGTGCTGTGCTGTGTGTCAGGGGCTTTTTGCTGGGGCAAGCAAAGAAGCCCCTGAACCACAGTATGAGAAGCAGCCTCAGAGTAAGGCACCCAAGAGATGGATGAGAGAGAGATAGTTGAAGAGGAGGCCATTTCTTACCTTACCAAGGCTCAGGATTGGGAGGAAAATGGCTTGGATAAGGGTCTAAGAACTGCTGCAATTCAATTAACAATGGGAACAGGTAGTGCTGGGATTGTGATTGCTAAGCAATGTGGTCACATGATATTACACCTAGCAATGGAAATTGTGGTCATAAGTTGAGGACTACCTGTACTGTGGTATTTCTTGACACGATGCATATTCCTAGTGTATAGATAGGATACACCTGCCTCCAGAAGCGGTGAATGCTCCAACACTGGAAGTTTTTAAGAAGAGACTGGACAGCCATTTGTCCGAAACAGTATAGGGTTACCTGCCTGAGCAGGGGGTTGGACTTGATGACCTCCAAGGTCCCTTCCAACTTTACTACTACTACTACTACTACTACTACTACTACTACTACTACTACTACTACTGTTGTTGTTGTTGTTGTTGTTGTTGTTATTATTATTATTATTATTATTATTATTATTATTATTATTATTATTATTATTATTATTATTACTTATAAGATTCTACTTGGAAAACTATCAAGGGTAGACTTGATTTGGAATTTGGAAAAAGCCTGTGGCAACTTTCCAGATTTTATGCTTTTGCATTTCTCTGTCCCTTTTCTTTGAAGAACTCTCTTTTACCTGTTCTCTCTATGACACACAGAGGGCCTCGATCATCTCATTTTGTTTCAATCTGCAATTTATTTTCTTCTGTACACATATTCTGACTGTTTTCATTCTATTTTGCTTTTTTTCAGAAACCCTGATTCCAATCTGAAGAAAGATTACCTGGATTTTAAATACCATTGCCAAAGTCCAAAAATATAAGCTGCCCTTCAGAATCTATACTGACACCAATGCTTTTATCAAGACAACTTGAGCCTGACAAAATATTGTGAAAGCTTTTGAGTTTCTAATCAATCTCCATAAAGAAAGATGTTTTAAAAATAGGGTGAGAAGAGGAAGGAGGGCTGTGGTTTATAACCAAGTAATGTCTACATAGCTTCCCATTGTAGCAAAGTTCTGAAAAGTCTGCAGCCACACAGAATAGGTCTGTTTAAGTGCAAAAGAGAACAATTTTCCAAAGGCTTGTGAAAAAGTGGAAAGCAAACAATTGTTTGACTTCTTGCCTTTAGATATAAAATCTAGCTATTAAGTCAACCCTGTTTTTGTCTTATAAATACAGACAGCTTTCTTGGTAATAGGAGAAAAAAATCAACAAGGCAGTCTTTATATTCACAAAGCTGGAGAAAATTTTTGATGGGTTAATAGGTAAACACAGTCAACACAGGCCAACTCCTATTATTCTGTGTGACCTTGATTTAGTTTTGCCACTAGTCTTCGGGACAATTCAGTATTTGGAACAATAAATCAATACTCTTCATTTGGCTCACTTAGGACCAGCACTGAGAGAGAAACAGAAAAAAAAAGCTATATCCCATCATTGTTAAAAGAAGAAAAAGAAAAATCTACCCTAGCAGGCTCACTCTCAGTTTGGTTTCTTTTTTTCTTTTGTTGCTTGGCTGTGTTTCAAAGGCATGTCATAGGATGCTGATGCCAATCTGTACCAGGATTTCATCCAGCAGTCTAAATCGGACTCCTGTGTAGGGTCTGCAGGCAATGAGGTTGGCAGCTAAAGCCTAGCTTGGGCTCTGCCACTTAATTAACTGTTGATAGACCATCTGGGCTGCTTTGTCTTTCTGCATTCTGTTTGCTTTGATTCACCTTGGGGGATGTATAATTCAGGCATCTTTGCCCATTTCTGAATAAGGGCTCTGTTGGTTTGCACAAGCGCACCACGAACAATTTATAAAAGGCCATTTTATGAATGTGTTTGAGCAAGTAACCCTTGTGATCTCCCTGAAACAAGTCACAATAGTGGGAGGTTGAGGCCCAGTTTTTCTTTTAGATATGCCTTTAGTATTTCTGGTATTCCATTTATTTTGGGTTGTGCATGGGGCAAATGCAGTCTTTTGATTCTCTAAGCCTAAATGGCAGATGAGGCAGAATATTTCACAAATCACAGTCCCTAAATTGTATTTGTGGATCCAGGAAAAGTCACCTGGGTTGAAGATATTGGATACTAACCAAATGATGGTCCTCATTCATTGCCTGTACTAATTCAAGGAAGCCCTAAAAGCTAATTCAACACAGCTTTAGGAAGTTTGTCATCATCATAAATAATTTCTTGAGGACATTTTCCAAAAACATTCAGAAGACAAATCCTATCAACCTAGTTCTAAAATTCTGTTATATTTCATCATATTATATTGCTTTATATATCAAATATTTTATGTTCTCACAACAGTACATCTGACCAATATCAAAACATAAGATATGATGACAAATCAATTTTAGAAAGCCAGATATTGAGGACTATTGCAGATATATATCATAAAACAATTATACTCCTCAATGGAAAATAATTTTATGTCATGATTTTTCTTTGAGAGCATTACCTGCCTTTCATTTTTCAGCATTAAGTTCACAAATAATATTTGATGTTGGTCTCATAGACTAACTAGCAGGTTTTCAGTTGCTTTATGTTAATGGAAACTTAACTCATTGAAAAATAAACAGCTCCTTTCAGCAGAAATTTCTAGCTGAATGAACAAATTCATTTCCCATGCATATTGTATTAGCTTATGACAGAATTTATATACTACCATGTTTCCCTGAAAATAAGACCAACCCCCAAAATAAGCCCGGGGAGATGGCGTGGCCAGCACAAGAGATGGTAAGTGTGCGGGGGCTGATGGTATCAAGCAGTAGCCACAGCCCACTGGCCCCTTGGCACAATGCAGTTAAGTCCGAGTGTGGAGGCAGATGCAAGAGGGAGGGAGGCGATCCAGATGTGCTGCACAGCTACCTGGCTCATGGGAGGCTTGCACGACGGCACCAGCAACAGGTGGAGACAGAGACACAGGTGGGAGGCAGGTGATCCCAGCATGGCTTCAAGCAAGCCGAGAGACGGTGGGACAGAGTGGGCAGAGCCTGCCTCCCTCCCTGTGCCTCTGCCACACACTTTTCACCCAGAGGGAGATTGGAACCTTTGTCTGCTTGCAAATAGGGGTGCTTTGAAATGGAACTAATCGCTCCCTTTCAAAGTACCCCATTTGCAAGCAGAAGAAGCTTCCAGTCTCTGTCATTTCTCCTTCCAGGCGAAAAGTGTTTGGGCACCTATGGGGTGTTTTGAAATGGAGTGAATCACTCTGTTCTCAAGTACCCCATAGGCGCCCAAACACTTTTCACCCAGAGGAGACTGGAAGTTTCATCTGCTTGCAAATGGCGCACTTTGAAACAGAGTGAATTGTTCCATTTCAAAGTGCCTCATTTGCAAGTAGACGAAGCTTCCAGTCTCTGTCATTGCTCCGTCCGGGTGAAAAGTGCATCTGCCCTGGGAAGCCCTGTAAGCCATTGTGGCTGTGAGCAAACAGATGGTGGGATGGAGCAGATGGGTGGCCACAAAATAAGACATCACCCCAAAATAATACCTAATAAATCTTTTGGTTCCCCCCAAAAATATAAGACCTGATCTTATTTTGGGGAAAACACGGTAAATACTTTGAAATACTTTCAAAGATATAAGTGAACAAAAGGTTAGCCAATGTAAATTACAATCAAAAATGAAATTTTCAATACTTTAGAAATATAGCATATTCATTAAAGCATAATGATATTCTACAGCATAATTTTACCATAGCTCAAATAAAGGTGAATAAATGGGAATATAGTACAAAGGCCTATGAGATATAGTTATTGTTGTTTCAATAACTATGTAGATTGTCACTGACAATTTACAAATTAATAACTATAATTGTGCAGTAATTTTGCAAACTACTTGTCTGCTTTGGCATATCCCTAACTGGTAAACAACAGAGATTTTGAGCCAGAGCATCATGACATTCATAAGAAATGGAAAAGAATAGATGCACAACTGATATTCTGACTATATTGCAAAGAGTTGTCATGTTTTTAGACTGGAGTCAGTAAAATTGTGAATTGTCTAGTTCACCTGAAGGATTCAGCTTGAGGATGTCTAGAACAAAGATATTTGGTTCTTGATTTGATAAGAGCTACCCATAGTTTTAACTTGATTACCTGGATATGTATTTCCAAGGCCAAATTGCCATCCAGATAGAGATTCTTTATTTCACTGATACTCTAGATTGAAAATAGGCCTTTTTGCTTGCATCTTTTCTCTTCTTGGTTTCTATTTAGATCAAGCCATGGTACAGTACATATATATTTTTATATTATTTATAAAAGGATTTACAAATTATCTTGTAGCATAGAAAAGTCTTCAACTTTTTTTTAAAAAAAAAGATGTAAAAACCATTAGCAGATTAAGTCTCGAACAATCCCTTCCCAAGGAAAACAGCAAAACATATGTAATCCTAGATGAGAGACTTTAATAAAATCTTTGTTGTTTACATCAAGACAAACTATGCATGATCTTAGTATGCATTAAGTTGAACTTGTCAGTGAAGCAAGGAGAGTGCAAGTATGTGATTTATATAAATTCAGCCATCATTTTTGTAAGTGGGTCAGAGCCCATGTAACTACTGCTATTATGGCTGTCCTTTTTTATGTCCTTTGATCTCTTTATATTTATTTTTTTTAAATAGCAAATATGCAGAATCAGAATACATTATAAACCTAGGAAGCACTAACTTGAAGTAGACAAAATACATCTCAGTTCCACACTGGATTGTTTTGCATTTAGAAAAGGAGATATGGCACTGGTAGATATAGCACTTAAAATGTGTAAGACCTAGTTACTTAGTACACTAAGAAAAATAAAAAGAGAGAAAATGGGAATCAAAAAGGGTAGCTAAGAAGTGTTGCCTTTGGAATCAAACAATCTTGTAGATTTAGTAGACTTGCAACTTACCAACAACAAACCATCCATCATATGGAGGGATTTGTCACTGTATTGTAACTTGCCAATGTTTGTCAGTATGTTGTATGTTTATGCAACTTGATATGATCATCAAACTCTAAAAGTTTATTGAATCCATGGTAGGCCAGAAGGCATGATTACTGAGCTGCCATTAGCTTGTTGAATAACCAGATACCTTCAGGATTTAAATAAACACCAGGTTAATGAAGTTGTTAATACTGCTGTTTTTTTTGTTTTTTTGTTTTTGTTTTGTTTTCACAAGGAACTTGCTGTATAAAACATCAACCTTGTATCGTTTTAGATCCAAGGAGATCATTTGCCAAACTGTTATTTAAACTGTGTTTATATAAAAGTTCAAATATTCCTGGCAAATCATTACACCAGGAAATTGTATATTTACGGGCATGAAATGTTCCAGTACTTGAAGTGGGCATAAATATTATATGAATGGAGAAGGCTGCAATCAAATATTTAAAGTGGACTTAGGTGATTGTATTGCTCAACCTACCAGGGAGTAAAATATATCGTTCCTTAAGTGCCTTCCTCTTTGACCAAGGTAAGGCCATTTAGAATGCCTTCTTACATTTCCTTTATAGTACAGTATGGATATTGTTTTGGCTGTTATTATTATCTCTCCTTGTAATGCTTTTGAGAAACCAAAGGCCACAACAAAAAGTTGTCCTCCCCACTGTAGGTTTTCCAGAAACAGAAATATTATTATCATAAAAAGAAGATCTAATGCTGCATAGATTATTTCTCTTCATTTTGGAAATATGTGAGTAACTTCTATGCATTTTTAGACGTACACTTTATAACAGAATAACATAGTTGGACAGGACCTTGAAAACATTCTAGTCCAATACCCTTCTCAAGCAGGAGACCCTATAACATATCAGACAAATGGCTGTCCAGTGTCGTCTTAAAAACCCCTTTGTCTGTATATTTGTGTACTGTATGCAAATACATATATAGCTCCAACTGAAATGTTCAAATTGTATATTTACAGTCTGAAAGTTATTCCATTTGGAATTTCATTCAGAGGTTATCCTCACATTGTCATGTCAACCTGCCAACCATTACAGCACAGAACTAGATGAAAAGCTGTAACAATCTGAGCTCAAGAAAGTATAAAATAGTTTTTAATGTTCAATGTTATTGCTACTTTCTTCTTCTTGGATGTTGAGTGATAAATGGATAGAAGTAGAAATTGATCTAGTATATGCAATATATTTGGTTCAGTAAAATTATATCTGATCAGAAGCACATCTATTCTGGAAATGGCTATATTAATCTAGCTTCTTAAAAAGAGTGATTAGTTTGTTTTGTTCTCTCCCATCCTTTCTGTTTTTAATATATTTTATTAATTTTTTTAACATAAGCACCTTAATATATGGTAAATAGCATGTCTGGATTTATATTTAAAAACAATCAATAACAATTAATTTCTATAATTCCATAATCCACATAGCTTTCCTTGATTTTCTCTTCTTCCAGTAATATCAACCTTATCAACCTTAAATTAGTACATTTCTTAGTATTTTGATAGATAACAGTTGAATATAAACATCTTTCTAGTATTTCTATATATAACAACCACATCAATATAAAGCTTCTTTTCTAACCTATCATCTTAATTATCTTATCATAAATCCTGTTTTCAAAGTTCTTATTTAGATTTGTTTTCCCTATGTTCAAAACATTTTACCAGTTAAGATTTTCTCAGAGTTAATTATATTTAAATATTTAAATCTTTTTCCTCATATAAGCCATCCCAACAATTTTACATTTCTCATGTCTTAAAACAAAAACAAAAAAAGAGAAGAAAAAAAGAAGGAAATAGTATACTACTTGAGAAACATGACCTCTTAAGCTAAAATATATTTATATCCAAATGTTTTCTATTCTTTTTAATCATATTCAAATGTTTAATCTTTAAATATTCCATCTCATAAATCTAATCATCTAATATTTTAAATCTACTCAAAACATTCTTATCAATTGAAATGTTCTCAAAATCAATTACACTTAAGTATATAAAACAGTTCCCTCATATAAACCATCCCAACATTTTTATATTTCTCATATCATAAAAAATACTATATTACCTGAGGGGCCCATCCCTCTTAAACTAATACATTTATATCCAGAATTTTTCTATTTCTTTAACCATATTCAAGCAGGTGTTTAGATATTCCATCTGATAAATCCCATCATCTAATTTCTTAATTCTAACTTTAGCCTCTTTTTTTGCCAAACAGATGTTTTTTTAGGAATATTTCACTCCTTTGTATTCATTGAAAATCTTTTTCTTTCTTTCTCTCTTAATTTTTCTTATATTTTTTGTCTCTCAAGTTCTCATAGTTCTCCAGACAGCTCTATAATCTATTTTGTCGAATCTTTTTTCTTGTCCTCAGACTTATTTTGCAATCTTGAAGTGTAGGTTATCTTTTCCATGTCCGATATTTCCTGCAAGTTTTTCTCCACCTGGGTTAAGTCATAATTCCTTCCATTGTTGGGTTCCATCTTTAAAGCTCTTTCCTCTAGTTTATGTTCTGTTGTCTGCTTTATGTGATCACTCTCTTTTTTATTTTCTGAGAGTTTTTTCTGTTGTGAGGTTAAATTGAAGATGTGTTCATTAATATTTTCAAAGTTGTTTTTAATTTCCTCATGGTTTGAAGTCATTGTCATTTATATTAGTTGCAACATAGCATACATTTCCTCCTGGAAAATATTTGTTTTTTCTTTATATGTTCTTTCTGCAGATCTCTGATGTTCCATGATAGCCAAAAATCAAAGTTTTCCTTTCCCTGCAAACAGCTTTAAAGTCACAGTTCAATAAGTATTTATAATCCAGAAAGATCAGTTTTTAAGATAAGATAAGATAAGATAAGATAAGATAAGATAAGATAAGATAAGATAAGATAAGATAAGATAAGATAACCTTTATCGTCATTTTTTTTACTGTGGGCACAATGGCACACATCAAAAATGAAATTTAGTTGCCTGCTCTCAAAGTGAAACACATACATGACACACACCTAAACATACTATATACAACAACATATGTATAGACCCACACCCCTACATATACATAACAAATAAATATTAAATACTGTCCATCTTGAATATATAATGGAAGGAGGAAGCTTGAGAGTTCACAAGGTTAATGCTGTATGGAATGAAACTATGGCTGAATCTTGAAACCTTTTCCCTAAGGTTTATAATTCTCACTTTGTAGATAGCCTAAAATGTTTTCTTTTCTTTATTGCAGCTGTTCTCTGTTTAGTTAAAACATTGAAAGTCACAAAACCCTTTTCTGGGCTTTCTACCAATTCCTATATCAGAACAACTACAATTATATATTTTCATTCACCACTAGATGTCAGCACCAGTTCATTTTTCAGTTTTTTAAAACAAGCAATTTCTTTCTTCCGTTTTCATCAATAATCTTTTGAAAAGAAAATCTTAATTAACTCCACCAACGTCAAACTTATCCAGATTTAAGTCTTATATTCATTTCATTTCAATGTATTCAATGTATTTCTGTTTAATTCGCTGCTTCCACCTGTGGGAGGGTGGAACAAAAGTCCCCCACCTTCTCTTTCAGAGGATTTTTGTTTCTTGGGTTTTTTCCCTAGGAAATCAATTATCAAGTAGAAGAGAGAGAATCAGTATTCTTACCCAGTTCCAAACACGTTGTTTACGATGGAGCTTAAATTAGTGCTTTTTGGCTTCAGGTACTTGGAGCTTGGGCTAGACTCTGGAGTGAAGCTAGCCTTTCTTCTGCTGGTTTTTGGAAGGCTTTTTCCAGATGACCGGATCAACCGCCATCTCTCCATGGGCAGCAGAGCACCCCTTCTTCTTTGTTGCCTCTCCGGGGCAAGTTTAGGCCCATTTAGGGTCCCCAAACAGAAAAAAAAATCTGCCGTAGGGTGCAGAGCCCTGCGATCCCTCAGCTGCTATGGTACTGTGCAAACCCGGAAGCCTCTCCCATCCTTTCTTGATGGAACTCAAACCAATGTTCCTTGATCTCTTATCTACTGCCCTCCCACACTTTATCTTCAGAATTAAATTCAAGATAACTTAGCTCAACCAATTAAAGCATCAACACTGACATTTGCTCAAATAATTTACTTTGGATCTCCTCTATCTTCTGGCTGCCAGGAGAACTTTAGCACAGAATTCAGGTATGTGAGAAAAGTGGCAGTAAGATGTATTCTGTTGGTGCTCATGTAAGCACAGGAGAGGCAGCTGGCAGTGGACCCAAACCACAGTTTCATCAAAGCTGAACTTTATTTCACCAGAGATTCTATGCAGAGCTGCCAATGTCAGCTGCAGCTTTAGAACTTCAAAGGAAAACTTATTTTGATTCAGCTCACTAGTGATGTTTGTCTGGAACTGGGAGGCATGGTGTCTTTGTGAAGGAGCAGCAGGAGAGTGGAGGTTCCATTTTCACCATCCACCCTGAAAATTGCACTGGAGCCAGCATGGAAGTCAATTTAATTGGGCTGGCCTGTCAGGATGGCTGTGGCTCTGGCATCTTTGTAGTGAGAGGCCTCTATGAGATGGAAATGATGCCAGGGGAAGAGGATGGATGGCAGTATTGGAGAGGTGATGGGTCTGGGGAGACTTGGTGGTAATGAAGTTGGACCATTCTTGGGACAGGCAGCTTTGGTGTTTAGCACCAATGTCACATTCCACATTCCAGACCCCTGGGCTCAGCTCCATAATATGATTTTCATAACCTGGAGGCCTTGAATTCCAGCTACTGCTATTAATGCCATAATTGATCATTTATGTGTCAGAAATGTGCACTCCAGAGTTTTGAGTGTGGCACCAGCCGTGACTTTGGGGCAAGAGTGAAAGCATCTCTGGTGGCTTTAGGGTGGCTAACCAGATCTAGCTGGATGTGAAACTTTCTTTGGGAAATTGAGCGATAAGAATAAGTTTAGTTTGTTATTACGTTTTTCCTGCAGTGTGGCGATAGCCCTTTTTCAACTCCTGGGCTCCTGGTGGAGTTGCCTCACTGATGGGCTTGGGGGGACTTCAATTATCCTTTTTGGGGGGCTGGTAGTTCACTGCTTACCATGAGAATTCTTAACTTGGTCCCATATATTAGGGGCTCAACTCACGATTGGGATCACACATTAGATCTTAATTTTGTCCAGATAGTAGTAACATGATCTGAGGTTGCCTTGCCATTTCTCTTTTCTATTCTTTATCTGACCTTTTTTTGTAGGCCAGTTTGGACTTTCTGGTATTCAGTAAGCTTTCATGAGTTCAGTGCATTCTCTTCACTGTCCTTCAATGGCCTTTTTTTCTTTTTCAATTGTCTTGTGCATTGTAATGTGGCAGGTGTCTGTTGGTTTGAATTCTAAAGTCCCAGATTACTTTTATCTTCTTCATTTTCTATGACTTTCTCTTGCTTGCAGACAACTGGTATTTCTTGCAGATATTCCAATGCACCATTGTTGCTATTTCTCATGTTGTTTGTAGTCAGTCTGTGTGATTTTTTGGCAGCAGCTAACCAGGTTTCTCTAGCTTCTTTGCAGAAGCGGCACTTGTTGCCTATTACTATCTTCTCAATTCTGGCTTTGTATGCATTTCTTCTTAAAGGTCTTGTGCAGCCAGAGTTAACCCCTTTGACTCTTTCTTCAATTTTCCTGCTCTTAGCTATTGCCAGGTCTTTGCCTGCCCTTATTTGTAATGTCCTGGTCATGTAGTATTTTGTCTTCCCATGCCTTCATTCTGTTCTTCATTTCATTATTACCATATTTCCAGATATTTTTCTTATTTTTATATATTTGGTTATCTTTAATCATGAATATAGATTTAAATTTAAAATATGAGTCTCATTCAATATCCCATAAAGACACGGTTTAACTCTTTTAAACAAATAAACATTGGAAGGAACTCTAATATCCACAAAGAGGTTTAAGTGTGCTTAACTAGATTGCTGGACCATGGCCAACATTTTAAAGATAATATTTAGATATTATTTTGAGAAGCATTGCATCTAAATTTCTCCATCTCCTTTTTTTAGATAACGGAATGTTGATTTGCTGGTTACTCTGGAATCTTTCAGTTCTAAAGTGGTAGAAATAGAAGGAACTCTCAACCAGCTTCATTAAAAAACTTTTATAGAGCTGTTCAGGGAAACAGCAGGAAACAAAGCATATGAAACAGCTTTTCTAAAATAAATATTAAAGATTCATCTCCATAGATTTGAAGTAGGAAACAAAGCAAAAAAGAAAAAAAATCTCCTAACCTTCAATATAATTTTCTAAACTATGGCACAGCTGGAAACAGCTTTTTAAAAATCTTCTAGTCAACAGAAATGCTTTAAGGCAAGGATGGAGATAAATTGTCTTTTAAATGATTAGAATACACAGTATGAAATAAAACACACAAACACACAAGAGGGCATCATAAAAAAAACCTGTGTTAAACCAGCAGATTTAAAAGGAAGTTAATAGAGAGCACATTGAATAAATTTTAAAAGGAGAGAATCACATCCTATTAATATTTATATATTTTGTACCACCATAATGTTTATATGTTTCCCTATTTTTTAAACTGGACAATACTAATTAGATTAGAATTATTCAGCTTGATGTTGAAGGTCTCCAAGGTTAACTATGATTCCCTTCTGCATACATACAATTATCTATTGAAGAGGCTCAGGGCTATCCAGCAATCTATACTGTTAAGAGAAGACCAACTTTCTCAGTCTAAGCCCAACATTGTATCTACTCTATCAGTGTTTTTCAAAATTGACAACTTTAAGGTGTCTGGACTTCAACTCTAGTACTGGCTGGAGAATTCTAGAAGTTGAAGTGCATACATCTTAAATTTGACAAATTTGAAAAGTCCCACAATATACTGGAATATGTTGTTTACTCATAGAATTGCATCACAAGGAATTTTTCTCCTCCCCCCATTTTCCAAATAAACATACAAATTTGATCTCAAAAACTGAAATAAAACATAACATTACAACTCATATTAAAATGACAAAAATGACTATATATAACTATTTTGCAAACTTTAAAGGCCGTGGAACCTGTTCTAAAAAAACCCAACTCATAATCCCAAATCAAAACACAAAGCTGGGTTGTTTTCAAAGTTTAGTAAAAACAGTCAAGATGGCAGTCTAAATAGTTTGACGGAAGCTCTGCCCATCAGAGTAGACCATGTGAGGTAAAAAGGGAAAAAAAAGACAGAGCTTAAATTGCTCTGGTCTCTATCACTGTCTTCAAAGTGATTTTTCTTGAGCATTCATTGAGTATAGTTTGAAACTTCATAGTATATACAGGTAGTCCTTGACTTATGACCACAATTGAGCCCAGAATTTATGTTGCTAAGTGAAAAAAATGTTAAGTAAGTTTTTTCCCCATTTTATGACTTTTCTAGCCACATTTGTTGATGAATCACTTCAGTGGTTAAATTAGTAACACGGTTGTTAAGTGAATCTGGCTTCCCATTGACTTTGCTTGTCATAAGGTCACAAAAGATGATGACGTGACCCTGGGACACTGCAGTCATCATAAATATAAAGCAGTTGTCAAGCATCCAAATGTAAATCACATGATCATGAAGATGCTGCATCGGTCATAATAGTACTTAGACTTAGACTTATATACTGCTCCCCAGTGCTTTTACAGCCCTCTCTAAGTGGTTCACAGAGTCAGTATATTGCCCCCAACAATGTGGGTCCTCATTTTACAAACCTTGGAAGGATGGAGGGCTGAGTTAACCTTGAGCCACTGAGACTTGAACTGCCGAAGTGCTGTCAGCCGGCAGTCAGCAGAAGTAGCTTGCAATACTGCATTCTAATCACTGCACCACCAGGGCTCACATAAGTGTGAAAAATGGCCATAAGTCACTTTTTTCAGTGCCATTGTAACTTTGAGTGGTCACTAAATGAACTGTTGTAAGTTGAGGACTACTTTAAATGTCCTTTCTTTTCTATTTGGGTCTCCTAGTTTATATCTCCTAGTTATCAAGATTCACCAAATAATAATAAAAACTTAAAAGAACCCTAAAAATGCCTAAAAACAGCATAAAATTTCCAAGAGCACAAAATGAATCTGGAATGAGGAGCAGCAAACAATTATACTAAATATTAAAAGCATTACAAGCAATTATAGATCAAAGGCCTGAGAAAATAAACGGTCTAAGAGGGCTGTTGTATGAGCAGCAGACAAGCTTCTTTGGGAAGATTTTCCATATTTGGGATGTCTATTGGTATTGATCAGCCACGCACCACAAAATATTGTGCACTTAATTATAAAAGAAAATCTCTTGAAATCTGTTGGGTCTCCTTGTCTCCCTAGCTTTTAAATTCTCCCTTCCACATTGACATCCTGTTATATCATACAGAGCTTGACTTGCCAGGATGTAGTTCAAAATAAAGCCGTTCTCGTAAAGAATTTTATCTTGTAATACAGTCTGCACTCGATAACCCTGATTATTTGCTGGGAAGTGCTATACCATGTCCTTAAAATGATAGTTGAAAAAGAATACACACACACATGCGCACTCTCTCTCTCTCTCACACACACACACACGCACACTTCACGCTGCAAGTTTCTGGCGAATTCTACAGGAAAGCATCTCATAGAAGCTAGAGAAACCAAGCAACCATTTTGATAGGATTGGTCTGGGAATCAGTGGATTTAAAAATGTTGTAAGATGAAGTTGAAGAAATATTGCTTCCCATGCAAAGATCATTTTTATTAGAATGGGCTAAATCAGCAGGATCAGGAAATAAAATAGCCCCGTGTGTGTCGAGCAATTCTGAAGATATTGCAAATATGATTACTTTGGGGGAAGCCTCAGGAGGAAATGCTTGCTCTTACTTCATGGTAGCTTAATGAAGACACACTACTGGGAGAAGTTGCAGAAGACCAGGAAGGGCCCAGGTCTGTAGAGCTGGTCAACAGGGAGAGTTTCACTTGATTACCCTGTACAGACAGAGAGTCTCAGAAATGAACTCCAATTTTGCAAAAGTTACAACTGGGAGTGTTATCATACGATTATAGTAGGAACATCTAATTTATTTTCTCTGCTTTTTGCTATCCAATTTCCTTCCAGTCCCAGGAATATTAACAAAGTTAGAGGGATATCAGGGCACACTTTCTGCAAAGCTACTTCTGCTGAGGAATCATCAGTCCATTTTTTTTATATAGGCACATGGCCTTGCTAAAGCACTGGGGCACATTTTGGGGATCCATTTGTACTTTTGGCTAGGGTCTTGCCAACAGGGATAAAGATAGTCCTTGACTTACAACAGTTCATTTAGTGACTATTCAAAGGTATAACAGCATGGGAAAAAGTGACTTATGACCATTTTTCACACTTATGACTGTTGCAGCATCCCCATGGTAAGGTGATTTACATTAGGATGCTTCTCAACTGATTTATATTTATGACGGTTGCCGTGTCCTGGGGTCATGTCATCATCTTTTGTGACCTTCTGACAAGCACAGTCAATGGAGAAGCCAGATTCACTTAACAACCGTCTTACTAATTTAACAACTGCAGTGATTCACTTAACAAATGTGGCAAGAAAAGTTGTAAGATGGGGAAAACTCACTTAACAAATTTCTCACTTAACAACATAAATTTTGGGCTCAATTGTGGTCATGAATTGAGGACTACCTATAAATTGACCAGATAGAATACATCCAATACTCTTCTGCATTTGCACATCAAGGAGAGCTTCTCCAATTACATATATTATGCTCAATTTCTGAAATATCTTAAAGGTGCTCAATTTCTGTGTGAAAACAAGGGCTTGGTGATTGCTTATTCCTCTTCTAATTGTTAGGATGCTCTGTAGAAAAAAGGCTGCATTCTCAGACCATATGCAGCTCTGCTCCCTTTTCATGATTCTTGCTTTAGCAATAGATGCAGGAAAGCACCCACTGATATGAATATGACCCTGGGAAATGTAGAGCAATACTTATCTCACAGCTGGTCATGGAGAGGAGAGAGAGACAGAGAGAGAGAGAGAGAGAGAGAGAGAGAGAGAGAGAGAGAGAGAGAGAGAGAGAGAGAGAGAGAGAGAGAGAGAATGATATTTCAATTAGGATTGGGAATAAGTTGTAGCACTTTGGGCAGAGAAATATTTGTACCACATAAACACATCTTGACACATCATTTCCCCTCAGGCCTAATATGTGCCAGGTTCTGTGATAACATGGCTGAAAAACAATACCTCTGGTTGTCTCATATATCATTAAACTTTGTTGTAAGAAGTAGGCAAACACAATGCACAAGGAGATACCTCAACTACAAAGGATCAAAGCTAAAAAAACCCAACAACAACAACAATATCCATGAAAAATATATATAATGTATTGGATGTATGATATGAGTAGCTCACCTGTCTTCCAATGGATATAGTAGTATGAGCCATGGTGGCACAGTAGTTAGAATGCAGTATTGCAGGATAATTCTGCTGACTGCCAACTGCCAGCAGTTTGGCAGGTCAATTCTCACTGACTCAAGGTTGACTCGGCCTTCATCCTTCTGAGATCAGTAAAATGAGGACCCAGATTGTTGGGGGCAATATGCTGACTCTGTAAGAGAGGGTGTAAAGCACTGTGAAGCAGCATATAAGTCTAAGTGCTATTGCTATTGATATACAGTTGTCAGAATGAATAAATAGTTGAAGTTCATTATTGGCAATGGTGACTTATGTAAGTGATAGTGAGAAATACATTGTTAGGATATGTATTTGGGATATGAGAAGCCCAAGAAAGTTTCCAGAAGACAAAAAATATATAAATTGCACCATCCTAAGCTGGAATCTTTCATTTCTCCTATCTTTTCTTAAAAGAAATTGTAAATTTTACAAAAAAATGTTACTGTTACTCTCTGCTTCATAAATATGAACAAAATCATATTGGTAGAAATATAATCTCTATCACAATTCAGAGAAAAAAATATTTGATACTACAGTCTACTTTTTATTCTTTGTGTTTAATGTTATGCTTTTATGGTGTTTTGCCATGGTGAGTTTTCAACAAGATTATTATTATTATTATTTTTATGCAGATGCCGGTCTACATCAAATATACATTTTAAATACTAATCTGTGCAGATCTCTGGCATTGCTTGCCAGGTAAGACAAAGATAACCTTACTTCTATCATAATAGACATACTACCCAAATGTTATCTTCAGGCAATAAATGTAAAATTTGATTTAAACTACATCTGTTAGTTGTGGGTTTATTAATATCTTCCATACATAATGCATTAAATATTTGATTTAAATAGTATAACATGGTTAGATCGGAGAGAAAGGTATTTGGGAAACAGTATATCTGGAGTCTAGTTGAATGGAATATGGTATGATATATATTTTATTTTGAGCAAGTTGGAGAAATAATAGTTCTTTGTTTGTGTTTTTGCATGGCTACAAGATACAGGTAATATCTGTCAAAGAGATGCTATTAGCTAGCATCTTCAATCTACCCAATGGCCAATGAAATTTTTGTAGATCTGGTCAGGTTACAGATAGTCCTCAATTTGCAACTATTCATTTAGTGACCTTTCATAGTTGCAGTAACTCTGAAAAAGGTGACTTATGACCAGTCCTTGCACTTGTGACAGTTGCGGGCATCCCCATGGTCATCTGGTCAAAATTCAGGTGCTTGGCAACTGGCATCTATTTACAATAACTGTAGTGTCCTGGGGTCAGGTGATCACCATTTGCAATCTTCTTAGCTGGCTTCCAACAAGCAAATTCATTGGAAAAAGCTGGATCCTCATAATGACCACATGAATCATTTAAGAACTGCAGTAATTCACTTAACAACCATGACAAAAAAGATTGTAAAATCTGGAGAACTCACCTAACAACCCCCTGGCTTAACAATGGAAATTCTCTTCCCAATTGTGATCATAAGCGAAGAATGACTGATTATGTTCGCATAAAGATTCTAAAAGAAATTCATATGTTCTGGTGTCTGAAACAAGATGGTCCTTCCTTTGGCTTCTCTAGTTGCAAGGAGTGCAACAGAGCTCCTTCTCAGAAGGAGGAAATGAGATTCTAGGAATACTTAACATTCCAGCTAGTTGGTGGAACCAGACCGTATGCTTGTTGTTTCTATAAGCTAAACTGAAGATGTATTTTTTTCCATTTGTGTCTAGGTTATACATGTCATAGAACACAAATACTTTATATTGTAGGAATGTATGAAATGATCTTAGTCAAATAGTCACGTCATCTTCAGTCTTCCCATCCTGGCATCACCCGATGTCTTTTCTCCACAGTTGAAAATTAATGATCCTGCTAATCATAAAGTTAGGTTATGCTATTAACTTTGCCCAAAGAAGGCCAAAGGGATTGTTAGTCTCCATTAAAGCTGTCTTTTAAATAATTATTTTGATGAATGTAATAGCATTGCTTCATAAATTTGTATATATTTTGAGTAAGTGAAACTAATGAGGTGAAAGAGAAAGTATATCAAGTTCAATAACTTCAATGTTTTCCCTCCCGATACTAAGAAAAAAAATACTTTTCATCCTAGTTGTAAATCTGAAAATTATAGTGTTGCTGGTTATGTTTTTTATTGTTTATTCACAAAAAGTATATGAAAATCTAGTAATGCATAAAATTATTATTTCCTTTTTAAAATAAGTTTATTTTAAAAATTTGAAAAGGAAGATAAACACTAATAAAAACTAATATGAAGTAAAAAAGGAAGAGAAAAAGAAAGCAACCAAAGCTAAATGTATAAGAAAAAACAAAAATGAAAATAAAAAAAAAGATACAAAATGGTGGCTTCCAATCTTTACAGCAGTTATAAGTATCAGTATAAATTTACCTCATATTCTATGGCTGCAGCATAACTCTCTTTCTATAATCTATCTTGTCATCATAAAAACCACATTTTTTTTCTGTTTTATGGAAAAAATCCAGGAGGGGTTTCCAGTCAGCAATAAACATAGATATTGTCTTTTCTCTGATCAAAGAGGTCAATTTAACCATCTCAGCAATTCCATCATCTTCACCAATTATTTCTCCCTTGTGGGTAATGCCAAATCTTCCCACATTTCTGCATACAATAATCTCACTATCATATACAAAAACAAAGTTACATGAGTTTTCCCCAACCTGTTGCCTCTCGATCCCTCCAAAAAGGTTCAATTGTATATTAATCTTTTAAATCCTCTGAATCAATGTATATATTTGAATTCTGAATTTTCTAGCTTTTTATATGTCCATCAATCATGATAAAATGTCTCTTTTTGTTCACATTCCCAACACAAATTTAAAGTGCTTTATACCTCCTAGACAATTTCTCTGTATTGTCATATATGAACAGTACATCATTTATAAAATTCCTCTTTAAAATTATAAGATAGTGTAAATTTCAATCCTTTCAACCACATATTTCCATACCATTCCATCTGTATTTTATAAGCAAAATTTTAGCCCACTGTATCATATATTCTTTCACTTTTTCTATTTCAAATTTCAATAAAATGTTTATATATCTTAGCAATTATATGTTCACCATTTGTACAAAATTCAACCACAGTCTTACAGTGTTGAAAATCATAAACTTTTTTGACAACTCTATCACTCTGTTCCCAGTTCTTCTCTTGATTAGAGATATAAGACAAAATGAGGGTATTGGGTGAATAAAGTTTTAAAAAGAAATGTATAAGTTAAGGGCTTTTGCAGACAACTTGTTTTTGGAAGATCCTTTGAAAGTATTGAAACATTAATGGGCACATTAAAATAATTTGGTGCATTGGCAGGTTTCAAGATTAATAAATAAAAGACGAAGATCCTAACAAAACATGAAAATAGGAGGTCAAACAGAATTGATGAATGAAGTAAGATTGAGAAGAAGGCAAAATATTCACTATGACAAATAGGAACTGTATGTTATTTCAAAATAATGATGTTAAGACATGGAATGATGTTCAAAATGACATGTTAAAATGGGAGAAACTACAACTGTCCATGCTGAGGAGAATTTCTGTGATAAAAATTAATGTCCTGTCTAGAATAATATTTTTGTTTTAGACAGTATCTGTTTTGATAACTGATGCCCCAATTTAAATAGTGGTAGAAGTGTGAATCTAAATTTGTGTGACAGGTGAAAACACACATGCTAAATATAAAGTGTTACAAGATGCAAAGGAAAGAGGATGCTGCTGCTAAGACATTGAAGGACATGACCTGAGACTTCGTGGCATAGATATTTGTGGAAGAATAAAATCAAGGTTAATGAAGAGTTTAAAAATCACTTTGTTATATGTGCCACACTGAGAATACAGAACAGATATAAACCCAGGTTGTGCCCAGAACACCTTTGTGTCTCTCCCACAAGAAGTATTTTTATATATGAGAAATAATAGTCAAACACAAATAATTACAGCTGTGAGATACTAGAATTCTATAGGTGCAATACAAAATAAAATCAAGAGATAAATTATTTCTTACTAATAGCGATGAATTTATAGAGATATGGCCATATATATTTTTGAGTGAAATTTCAGAACTATGGCTGGTGGCCAACCTAGTCATATTTAGTACTGATTTGTTGAAATTGGTAGTCTAGTTTCAATGATTCAACACCAGTTCTAAATATATAATTCTATATCCAAACCATATATTCCTGGAGAATTGTGACAAAGAAATGAAAGTTGAATAGCTTCAAAGATGGAAGGATTTTGTTCTTATAATTAAGAAAAGTCCATTCTGAGACAGATAATGGGATTTCCTGAACTAAGTAACCATTGAGCTGAAGTGCTCTGAGGAAGAAGTATTTAAAACATTTCTTTGAGGTTAAAGTGTAGGCTGGGCAACAGAAGGAAATTTGCCATGTGCTTGGATCCAAAAATATCCAGGGATTCAAAGAAAAGAGAAGCACTTTAGTTTAGAAATAAATAGACAGCCAAATATACAGAAATTTTAGAACTGATTTAGATGTGGTCTAAATGGGAAAACACATCATGATTTCATTGATAGACCCTTATGAGAACACTCCCTCCCCCAAATTAAGTTAAAGCATTTTTAAAGGAGAGATGTTTTGTTAGAGGTAAGGCAATCAGTTAAGCTTATATTTTACCATCAATCTAACTATTTGAAGTGAAGGGTGGAGAGATGGTTGAATTATACTTTATCATTCAGACATGTCATGAGCATCTCTGGAATAATTGCCGAAGTGGTTTTGCAGGATTTAGAACTCAAAGCAATGAACGACTATAAACCCAAATTTTGGGCCAGGTATGTCGACGATACGTTTGTCGTCATCAAGCACTGATTTCATGGAGAAGCTTAATTCCATCCATCCTGACATCCAGTTCACAGCAGAGGAAGAAATGAATAACACCTTACCCTTCCTCGACATACTGATTCATCGTGAGCATGATGGCACACTCCCCACCAGCGTCTACCGCAAAACCACACACCAACAGAATCCTCCACAATGACAGCAATCACCCCACCACCCATAAAATTAGCTGCATCCGCACACTTTTTAATAGAATAAATACACATTGCAGTACAGCAACGGAGATATTCAAGAAGTATGTATGTGTATGTATATGTGTGTGTGTGTGTGTGTGTGTGTGTGTGTATATATATATATATATATATATATATATATATATATATATATATATATATATATATATATATATATATATATATATATCTTTCCAAAAACAAACTGTGAACACCAGGAGTATATCAAACTATACAAAGTTTAATAACATAAAACATAAAACAAAACTACACCAAGCTTTCGTCGGACTCCTTCCGACTTCGTCAGGGT
>NW_015386432.1:1977815-1993064 GCF_001527695.2 Protobothrops mucrosquamatus
CCATACCCTTTTTATGGGATTCGAACCTGGGAAGTTATACATACTAGGCAGTGATTTAGCCACTGAGCCACAGGTTCTCTTCCCCTCTTTGCCAGCAGAGTCAAGGGAGTAATTATAGGGAGTTCAGACAGATCGGTCTGATTGTGAACACCTTGACATTTTCAACTGCCATACTGCAGTTTTACTCTTTTTACAATATATCTTGCCTTGCCGCCCCCAACTAGGGGCATAGAGCAGGCTCAAGTCGCAACTGCGAAATATGTCAAGGTGTTCACAATCAGACCGATCTGTCTGAACTCCCTATAATATATATACTGCATATCCTCATGATGGGCATCAATAAATAATGAGTAGCAGGCAGTCAATTGGTGGCCTATATAGTTCAACAATAGGAAAATAGATTCATCTCAGTATTTTGGTCTGACAATTATAAACAGAGGATTTATCCATATTTAATCATGCTGTACATGCTTATATTGAAACCATTGATTAAACTAACCATCTACTTTTGCTAATCAGTCTAAGGCAATTCCTTATTTCTCATCTTAGCCACTAGATACTTGCAAGCAGGATATATTTTCTTTGCTCAGAATTTGAAGGTATTCTGACATTATGGACTAAGATTCATAGGTATGTGAAATATTTGCCATCAGTACAGGCAGGTTGATTAAATGGAATCTATTCTATTGGTTATCTTTTTGTTGGTTAAAGAAATACTCCCTTTTAAAATATTATTTTTGTACTGAAGTTTTTACTCCTCAGCTTTTTGATTCCTAACTCCTAGCAATTTTGAGTTAATCACTGTTTCCTGTAAAAGTGAATACTGGGAGGTGAAGAGCTGATAATACTGGAGCCAAAAGGCATGTCTAGTAAACAAGAGAAAGACATCAACAAGCTTGAATGAGTCCAAAGCTATGAAGTTTAAATTAAGCAGCCTCTACAAAAAACATGCATGGAGGAGGTATTCTGCAGCTAGGCCTACTTGAGCTTCTTACAAATTACAATGTTCTGGAGGAGGACATGGATGGTTAGTTGAAACCTTACCCCTTTTATTAAGCAGTGAGGTGTATACAACATATTAATACAAATCTCTTTTGTAAATGTATAATCCATTGCCATATTTTCTGATAGGTTGACTTCTCAGATTAAACTGGTGGCTTAATGGGGAGCCAAGAAGGAACATTAAACACATGATTTCTCCTATATAGAAGTGTTGTTCTGTTTACTATCCCACCTGAGTCCACAAAAATGTAATTCCTAAAAGCATTTCTGGGCAATTGTGTTCCCACTCTTGTTTCATTATGGTAAAAAAACTGCACAGAACAGACATGATTGCACATACAATTATTTTAATTATTTTTTTTACTAACATTATGTTTATCAATAAACCAACATATACTGACAAACACCCTGGGTATTTGGATGCAATTACGTGGACAGAAGGAAAATTGATTTTAAAATCCAAGAATCCAAATCCAGAAAGAAAGCCAAAGGGAAGAGCATTTATTTTTTAAGCACTGTCCCTCTTTTTAAGGGGTTTTGGCCATTCTGGTGATAGATGGACAATATTGAAAGTTCCTCTGAAGGAAGCAGACCTCTAAATCCTAATTCCAAGCTAAGCCTCAAATACTTTAAATGTCAGATCCATGCACAAATTATTTTAAACCCAGTGCTGCAAGTGTGTTGCCCTAAATAGGAGCCTGCTTTGCTGTAACTGTGTGCTGCTGAACAATAAGCCTAAAGAATGAACAGGCCCTGCAGGGAGAGACCATAAAATTGGTGGGAGGAAACCTGGGATGTTAAGCAAATAAGGGAAAGAAAATGGAAATGTCCAAGGTAACTAGGACTCTGTGGCGAGATATTAAAATATTATAGTTCTCTTAGTAAAGGGAATATAGTAAACTCATTAATGGTAGTGGACGAATCATACACAATTAATATGTTGGAAACACAAGGATCAATTCTTTTTAATGTTACAGCTCCATTATTTTCCTTAAGGGAAAATAAAATACACAATGACTTAAGCAAAGAGTATGAAATATAGGCCATTTTATTTATGGATCCCTGTCAAAGCTCACTTGTAGAGACTTAAGATTTATGACATCTCATGATTTATGTCATAGAGGAATAAATTCCATATTTCACCATAAAGCCATATCCTTTACCAGATGATGCTGGAATTCAGATGAAGGTCTGTAAGTACATAAACCACTGCAAAACATTTCAGAATGGTCAGGAAGGGGCCCTGTTCAGTCTCCAGAGCTTCAAAGGGCATAATAAAGCACACAGATGTTAAGCCAATTGGTTTGTCCTTGTCTGTGTCTCAGAAAGGTAGCCAAAATCTTCTTCCTATATACTTCCATCCTAGCTAGATGGTTGAAAGAGATAAGTATAATAACACTGCTAGGACATTAATTCTATAATTTATAGTTGTATATTTTTTGTTGTATATAATTATTCATAGTTTTCATGTCACTCTGTTTTACATACAGTGTGTTTTACAGTTTGTACTGAAATAATTATAAAAGCAGGCAGATTTGGGAACTTATTATCTTTCTAATAAAAAGGCACTTTCCATCAACCTTTTCCAATCTGGATAACAGCGGGAACTGCTGGAAGCTGAAATTTAGGGACATTTGACCAGCCACCACTCCTATAAGACATGCTGCCAATCTTAACTCATTTAGACTGCTTTTGTTGTGATCAATATTAATTCTCCTTCTTTCAATTCTTATCAGTTAGAGTGACAAACGTTTGCATCCTCAAATCTGCAAAGGGCTAGAACAGACTTTGACAATCTGGAATTCCAGATGCATTTGCATACCAAAATTCTCAGCCATCAGAATCTAATTTTCCAGTTTCAACAAACTGGCAATTTCCAGATGAGAGAAGTGTCATTCCAGTGTCATTCACAAGTAACATTTCTACTCAAAGCTGTTTAGGTTCAATCTAGCTTTACCACTTTATCAAGAACAAATCTTATTCTATAATACTTTACATTTCTTTGTGACATCTTTTAATTACTGGAAGGAGGGGATTTTGCAAGCATGTTTGACAGTACTAAATAAATTAATTCAAAGTGGCAGAGAGAAGGAGAGAGAATCATACATAATACCACTGATTAAAAGTTGCAAGCAGATTCACAAAATGTTGTAATGAGTTTGATGGAACACAGCATACCATCTTAAGAACCTGTGAGAAAGAACTATTTGAAAAACTGCAGCTGATTAAATAAGGATTACATAAAGATCAACAATTTCTTGAATTGGAGCTGGTCAGTGAAAAGCAGCGCTTATTTAAAAGCCAAAGTAAGCTTCAGAAATCAGTAGATCTGAATAAACTGTGGGAAAGGTGATCTATTCCTAGAAAAGGACTAGCCTGTCAACCAGCTATTGTGCATAAATGTAGAATAAAAGTAGTGTGTGGCAGAAATGTGGAGTCATGAAAAAGGGCTCCTTCCTAGCATCTAAGATACACCCTTTGATTAAAAACAATAGCACTTTGGAAAAAGCACCAAAGCAAGATATGCTAGAAATATCCACTTGCAGATTGTGTCTTAAAGCAAATGATATGTAATTAATTTGTAGGTCCAATTTCCTATTAAATGGAATTGTTGCTTCTTATAAGGCCAAGGAAAAAGTCAGCACCAAGGATGAGTGAGCTAATCAGAGTACTGTGTGACATACAAATCAGTGTTTGGCACAGGCACTCAGAAATTGCCATGTTGGCCAACTGGCTGGGAAAAATGTCTAGCAATTAGATTGGATAGTTACTTCTGATGCCACTTGCCAAATAAAATGGCAAATGTCAGAGATGGCTAAACAAAAGCTAAATAGAAAGTAGCAGAAAATGGGCTCCAAAAATCAACTACTTCTGGAATCACAGAAAATAAACTACAAGTGAGAGGGGACTGTTGATTCTCATTTTTCTTGTCTAGCCAGTGCATTGGAATGAAAGAAATTCAGAGCTGGAAGAAGCTGGCAGTATAAAGATTGTGGACAGTTTAGAAAGAAAGAGATTGATCAAAGGCAACTCGGGTTGATGGACTCTTTATACAAACCTGCTTTGGTGGAGGGAGATATTTTTGTCATTTCTCCAACAATGGCTTATGGAAACTCCATAACATCATTAGCCTGTTCTCATTATAGCTACTTCAGCAGAAAGACCCTGTGATGACTCTAGAAGATATTTTGTATTGCTAATGAGGAAATGACTATCTTAGAAATAGGAAGTAGATGTCAATGATGGTTAATGGTGAAGGAACTGTAGTAGAGATGTTGATACTTTTATTAATAAGCAAGTATAATCAATACAAAAAGCAAACCTGAATCTAACAATCTAATCTAAATGTGTAATGAATAAATGTATGTGTGTGTGTGTTTATGTATGATATATCATAATTTTATAACCTCGTAGCTGTTTTATTTATGTATAGAATGGGAATTTCAGATTCATAACTTAACCTAGAGTTAAAACACCAACTTATTTTAAAATGCCTCAGGGCAAAATTCTGAACAATAGGTGGTCCATTTGTATCAGAAAAAACCAATTATGATCAGACACCCAATACTTTTAGAAAAATCTTACTTGGGAAGCAAGAAATAAACCAAAACATCTGTTTATCATGAGGGCATAAGTGGACTTTATTTATTGTAACAAGTGCATCAGTAGATGAAGGGAGGAAGAACAAAGTTTAGATTAAAGTGTAGATTAAATATACCCACCTGCATGTTAGAAGGTTTTGACGTAATTTCCAAACTTGAAGTAAGACCATTGCAAATGCAAATTGCACATGTCATTTCTATGTCAGTGCTTTCCAACCTTGTGCCCTACATGTATGCTAAAACTTTTTGAAAATTCCTACTCATGCTGGCTGAGAATGTTGGGAGCTGTAGTTCAAACAGAGAACTGGCTGAGTTTTGCTAATAAACTAAAACCTGGGAAGTACATAATATTTGTAATGCTTTCACTAATACATTTATCATATCTGAATATGGGCTAGGTCTCATTTGTGGTGAAGACAAAATGAATCCAACAAGTAATGTTAAATTTGATTCTCTGAAAGCCATTCAAGGTGCAAAATAGTTTACTAAGGAATTGATGCATTTGACAAGACATTAAGTAACTCAATTTTCCAGTCATCTTCCAACACAATGCCTGATTATCTGCTTCATCACATATCTGTTCTTGCTCAAACCTGTTGAGTTATATGGATACTTTTGTTACTTAGTAGTGTGGGAAACACACCCATTTGCTGTGTTTTTTTACCTGAAGTCAAGCTTATATAGGATTTAGTTTCTGAGAAGGCTGTACATTTGGGGCACATGAAAGCACTTGTTTCTTGTCCAGATTCCCAGCAGAAATAGTTTTTATGTGGGTGGAAGCGGTAGCAATAGAAAGAACCACATTTTTACAAATTAATGTTACATGTGGTTATATATGCCTGTCTCTCTGGAGCTGTAGGGTTGGGTTTCAATTAAAATATATGCAGGGAAAATAATTAGCTAAGGGATTTAAACTGTCTTGATTTCATTGCAATTTTTTTTACTGACTTTATCTCCCTATTAAACTGGAAATTAGTGGTAAAAAATGAACAGGTTAAAATATTGTAAGATTTCTGAATGCAAACTGATAAAGTCTTGGCACATAATCCACCAGATTTAACTGTGGTTGAAAAGAAGGAAGTGTAGATGAAGCAACATGAGGGATAGTAGATCAGAAGACAAAGAACTGGGGAAGATCACAAAATATGAAAACCTGAAAATCAAAGTTGAAAGATTATGGCCTAAACCAGCACTAGTAATCCCCAAGGTTATTGGAAAACAGGGGCCATACCCAAAACTTTGGACAACACTTAGAAAATAAGTATATTGACAAAAGTTTGATCTGTCAGTTACAAAAGGCCACACTGCTTGGATCCACACATATACAACATTGATACATCACCACATCACATCCTAAGTTCTTGAGAAAAACTTGAGTGTGTCTGTCTTCAAGTTAGTTTCTGATTCTTAGCAAGCCTAGCCTAATCTTTGCAGTTTTCCAGGTAAGGTTTTTCAAAAGTGGTTTGCCATTGCCTCCTTCCTAGGTTGAGAGAGAATGACTGGCCCAAGGCCACTTTGCTAGCTTTGTGCCTAAGATGGGGATAGAATGCACAGTCTCCTGGTGTCCAATCTGTTGCCTTAACCACCACACTAAATTAGCTCTTTTAAATAAAACATATTCCTATGTTTTTCTCACAGTGAAAAATTGTAGGATTTCTAGATTCTCCAAAAAATTATTCCCTGTATCTGTAAAATATTTTAGAATTACAATATTTACAAATATTGTAGATATTTGTATTACACAGGAAATATATATTATCCAATATCAGGATCATTTAGTAGGAAGGTAATAGTGGGTCTTATGTGTGTTTGTCTAGATGTATGGATAAATAGCAATAAATAATGTTATAAAGATAATATGCTGATGTTATTCAATTCGGTTTTAGTTTACTACAGTTGTAGAACGGTACAATTATAAAATAACCTAACATCTATGAGTGAGGTCCACGATGCAGCCTACATTAAATTATAATGCAGACACTGAAATCACATGAAGTGTAATAACATGTAAAATTAGAAAAAAAGTGATATCTAGAATTTAAATAACAGGTAAATAGAATGAGTTGAATTGGACTGAATTGATGTTAGGATTTAAATGATGATACATGAATACAGACTACAAATAACTTAAAACAGTAGTAAATAGTACATGAGCTAAGATTTCATATGCCATTTTATATTTACTATGGATATGTTCCTTTGTAGTTATGTTCTATGCCATTAAGGGTAATGAAGAAATTTCAATTAAAAAAAAGTTTTAAAGATCAGCTCTAATACACACTAACTTTCCCTATGGGAGGGGGTTTGGAATTAAAATTGTTCAGTGGGTAGGTGAGTTCTGGAGGAAGTGACAACTGTGTCAGAATGCTGTATTTCAAAAACAAGCCCTGTTAAGTACTTAATTTGCTAATCTGCTCCCTTTTCAAATTGCAAATCATCAGAAACTTAACTCATCAAAAGCAGATTCAGGTCTGCAATTAACTGGGTACTTCATAACAAACTACGAGAAACAAATCTCCTTATCCATGTGCTGTTTCTTTTGCAACTTTAAGAAGTGTGGACTTTGACTTCTAAAACTCCCAGTCAGTAGTCCTGCCATCCCTACCAGGTAAACCAGACAGAAAACATGAATAGATGAGCTGATTCTACTTTTTTGTAAGACTACATTAACAGAATCTTGCAAGTCTGAAGGTACACCTCTCCTGCCATCAGATTTAACCACTAAATCAACTAGGTTGGGTCCTTCCTAAATTTTTTCCTTTGACTATTAAGCCACTGGGGATCCCCCCCCCTTTTTTTTCTGATAGTTTCCTAGGCAATAAATATCTCTTCTCCTTGTCCCTCAGTATCATTGTCACATATCATTACACACATCTTAAAGTTGCCAAGTCTGAGCACACTGCTTTAAACCTCTAGTTTCCAATATTTCCTAATATTCTAAGACTGTATTTGGAGTTTGGTTTAAAAGAAATTCTGGGCACAAATGATTCCAGATGGGTACAACAACAGGCTTTGCCATTTAATTTGGACCTTCACCAACCTTGGCTGAATTTTAAAAAGTAAGCAGGGTTGGACTTAGTTAGTGCTTGGATGAAAGTCCACTTTAAAATCTCAAAACATAGGGGTTTTATGTTAATATTAAGCTACAGATAGTCCACCACATTGCTTTGCAATTTTTAAAATTACGATGGATCCTCCCACTAAGTTTAAAGTTACAAGTTGCCCTCCCCCATGGTCACATGAATGCATTTGGGTGCTTGGTAACTAGCTCACATTTATGGCCATTTGCAGCACCTTGCAGTCATGTGAACATGTTTTACAGTGTTTTTGCGGGAACTGGCAGTTTGAATTGAATTGCCTCCTGAAAAAGCACCATTGGGATAACCAGCCATTTACTTCCACATTCTGGCAAAAACTGCCTCATAGCAAACCATAAGTTTGCTATATGACTGTGGCATTGACTTTATGGCCACAGCATTCACTTCATCCACTACTGCAAAAAGGTCATGTGGCAACCTGTTTTGCAACTGTCACAACTTATGACCGTAATTGCCAAACTTAATTATGGTTGCAAATTAATGACTACCTGTAAACAAGTAGCCTTCAAGTAAAAGGCTATTTTTTTTAAAAAAAAATGACAACTTTTATAAGGATATTGTTGTACAAGCATAGGTTCTTGATCTAGTTTAAAATAACAGAACACAAGTTGAGAAGATTCTGTGAGAATTCCCATGTACAAATAAAGGAAAAGACCCACAATTTTTTTTTTAGAACAACTGAAATGGAGAAATATCTGCCCAAACCGTAGGCACTCACTTGCATCTAAAAAGACAGCAGAGCACACAACTATTTCAATTATCCCTCGGAGATAAATACAGTACAAGAAAATTAAGGTCACCTGTGCCTCCCTTTGAAGACTCAATGGAGATTCTTAGATGATCATCTTCAGAACCAGGTCAATGCATGCAGAGCGTGTCAGACACTCCTTCAAGGACCAAAGTCCCAGGCCATGGAGCAGGAAATTACCTACTTTTTTTGAACGACTTTTAAGATATTCCTTTCATTATTTTAAAAGGGACAAACCACATTTATAGATTGCAAAATGCCATCATCATTTCCGTCACTGAAATCCATTTTCAGGAAATGTACTTTTATTTTATAGATGTGATACTTTATTTAGCCTGGCCCTGTAAATCTGAACCACAGCAGAGGAAAGGAGAGAGACATGAGTCATGACATAATTTCCAATTATTTATTAATAATGACACTACCAAAAACATTTTGTATGTATTATTCATTTTTTTTAAAAAAAGCCGCAAGACTAAAGTACAGCATAATGGCTTTTCACTGTTTTGCAAATAATGGCAAATGTGTTTTAAAAAGCTTTGACCAAGCAAAAGGTTGCCTCTGTCCCTCTGGCATGCTGAGCATACACATTTGTGAAACCTTGTTTGGCCTTTTGAAGTTGATTGGGGAAACTCTCTCATCGCCTGTTCCACAGTGTTAAAAAGGAAAACCCATTAGTGCAGTATTGGTATAAATATACTGATATCTTGCCAAATTCAGAGTTAGGATGGGAAGCAATGCCCTCAGCATACTGAATATGGAATGTGGATTTGATTTTCTAGGTCAGAGACTTTATTACAGGTAGTCCTTGAGTTAGAACCATAATGGAGCCTGCCCATCATGGTTGTAACTCATGACAGTTATAAATTGGGTCACCCACATTACAACCTAATTTTAGGATCTTTTTTGCAGCAGTTGTTAAACAAACACTGCTGTTGTTAAGTGAATCAATGGTTTGCTATGGGCTTTTTTTCTGTAAATCAGAAGTAAATGCCAGTTCTTGGCAAAACTATTGTAAAACATGGTCATGCTGCAAATAGCCATAAATGCGACCCAATTGCTGAGCACCTGACATGCTGTAAAATGACTGTGGGGGGAGTGGCCATAAGAACTTCAAATTTGGGTTGTAGGTATCCCCAGGGAGGTCCATCATAACTTCAAATGGTCACTAAGTGACCAGACATAAATTAAGGACTATCAGTATTATTCAACATACAGATGGAAAACAGGTTTACTTCTCAGACCAGTGATTTAGAATCCATTTTCACTGGAGGGCATTTCAAATCAAAATTTCCTATTTCTCTTAGAAATGCCTCCAAGAGACTATAGATATTGCCACTGTCAACCATAAGATGTGTATATGTGAACAAAGTAGCTATAAATGTTCTTTTCTAAAAGGATCTTGAACAGGGGTGTCAAACGTGCTGCATCATGTGCCATGTCATGACATATTGTGACTTTTTTCCCCTTACCGGGGCTGGGGTGGGTGTGGCTTCTGCATGACGCATCTGGCCCGCGGGCCGGCAGTTTGACACCCCTGATCTAGAACCTCACTCATATGTTAGTTAACATTTATTGAAGACATTTACTATGTAGATTTTTCTATTCTCTGCATAGTATATCTCCACTCTCAGCACTTCATATTGCTATTGATAAGTGTTGATTATACATAGGTGAAAGCACATGACTTTAATTTTTGAGGAAGGAATAAGTGAAATATGTTAAATGTTAAACAATTATGTTTTATACAACAATTAAAATGTTAAAATCCCCCATACCACATTGTTCAGAAAACCAGCCAAAACACTGCTCTTAGATTTATTTTTCCATATTTTAAAATAAGTTGTTCCAATGATTCAATTTTTATTTTTATTTTCTGGCTTAAACAACTTTTCACTCCCCCTCCCTCCACCTTCTCCACACAGATTCATATTCAAGCATATGAACACAGCAGAATCCTTTCGTTCTTCATGTTCCCTCAAAAAATTGATCATTCCAATAATCTCCAATGAGATCCTTCTAGTTATACCCAAATCTTTTCATTCAGGCAAATCAAAGACTTGTTAGTCATGGATCTACTACTCCATCCCATCTTTGGAGCTCTCTGATATTTTTCAATAAATTTCCAGTCAAATGGGATCCAACCATTATATGCAACACTTGCTATATCTTTTGGTAGATATAAACAAAACTGCACTGGACACTGGAAGAAATTAATTCCAGGTTCAATTTATGAGCTATGTGCTATATTAGCTTGGGTCATTTGGCCTCAATTGACAAATTTTGTAGTTGCTTCTTACAATCGCTTCCTTCCCCTCCCCCCAAACAAAAAAAGCTCTTTTTTCAGCAATACAAATACAAACTCTGATATAAAAGAGAAAAACAGGATCTATTCAGGATCCCATCTTATAATTATATTCCCACTTGGAACTTTGCAAACTCTGTGATAAGAGAAATCTTCTCAAAACTAATTGGCTTTCTTTCTCCTTATTTTTCACCTTATCTCTCCATTATTTCATGCAACAATAAATCTATTAATAAATTGCAAATTTTTTTTGCAAAAAGAGCACTGCAAGTTTTGCATGAAGCCATTAATATGAAATACTACTTTAGGTCATCAAGGATCATGGATTGATTTAATAATCACTGATCTATATTTGGACAGTAAACTTAATGAACCCGATTTACCTCTTGGTTTAGATTGTTCCAGTAAATACTTTGCAAGCTGATGTTGATATGATGTATTATTATGAGATAGTAAGCTTGTTAGTTTAAGCATATTTGGTGAATATTAAGGTTGTATCATTATTTGCTAAAATATTTTTTATTGAAATTAGTTCTCTTCCCATTTGCTTCTATTAGTACTTAAAGAGAATCAACTGATGATTTTCAGGGAATATTCCTCTACCTGTAGTACAAGGGTAATAGTATAAATGAAACTGAGAAGAAAATTTTCCAATGGCATTCCTTCTGAGAAATGCAAATATCCTTAGTGCTGTATTCAATAAAAGTTCCATTGTACCAAGCAAAAGTTTTTAGTTTATCCAAGCCTTCACCATTTTTTCATGTTTTTAAGTTTAATAGATTATTTTGCATTCTCTACTCTGGGAATATTTAGTTTACTTTAACGCCTACATATAATTTATCTTGTACTAATGTGTCATAATTTATTCAATATTTCATTGAATATAATCTGTGTTTAAGCTTTGACTAAATTACTGTAGGCCACTTTGGAGACCCAATTATGGATGATTCATAAGTATAAATAAAAGATGAATTGCTTCATTAGGAATCTGAGAGTGAGGAGTTCCCATATTACTTTGGCAATGATTATCCTTTAACTGAGTGACCTTAGGAATTATTTATTTTATTTAGCATATTTATACAGCCAGCCATCTCACAAACATACTGGGCAATGTGCAACACAACAGTTAATAGCTCCACCACAATCTAAAAAATAAAATAAAAAATAAGGTAAATAAACATAAAAAGATGACATGAGTTTTGCATAGTTTTTCTCTTACTCCAATCTGTGTTTGTAATATTCAGGAGCTTTGGAACTTCTACATGGTGGGAAGATTTCAGGACTGATGCATTAGCAAATTATAAAAGAAAAGGTCTACTTGTTGTTCAAATTTATTTCTGAATCAAACTCAATTTCACTGAGGGTCACATCAGCCCTCAATGGGCCAGATGGGCATGGCTGGGTAGGCATGGTTAGATGGTCACAGCTGGGTCACAATGACTAGGTAGGCATGGCTGAGTCACCACAACTAGGTAGGTGTGGCTGGGTGGGCATGGCCAGGTAGGTGCAGCCAGCCCAATCCCGATTCCCCGAGGGAGCTTCCAGCTTTGCTTACCTCCTCCTTGAGGCTGCTGCTGCTGTGCTCACTCTTCTTAGCCAGGTTGCTCATGGTAGGTATGGGATGTGTTTGTGTGAGGCTCACGGGCATCACTCTGAGGTGGCTGCTTCACCCAGTGGGCTGTGATGGTGGCTTCCCCTCTGGACTCGTGAACTTCATGGGGTGGAGGGGACTGCTACTTGCTGCCGGTGCCAGTGCTGCCAGGACAAGGCAAGATGAGGCAGGTGGCGAGGCAGGGGTGGCTTGGCTGTGGGGCCCCAAGATGCATGAGTGCAGTGCAGGTGAGGCAGGGCCAAGCATGGCTTATTGGACGCCCTGGGCTCACATCCATCTGGCTGTCACTGCTGGCCAATGAGAGGCCAAGGGACCAATGAACTATAGCTGCTGCCAGGCACTACCAGCCCTTGCATGCTCGCCGCCTCCTGTGCATATGCCCAGGGGGACCACCCAGCTGGGCTGGGGCCAAGGCGGTGGGGGCAAGCCCCTTGCTGTCTCCAGGGTGGCCCTGTGGGCCAGATATAAACACATCATGGGCCTGATCTGGCCCACAGGCCATGAGTTTGATATATCTGCCTTAGACATTGCCCCTCTCCCAATGATGATGTCAGATACAGCATTCCACTTTTTCTTAGTACAAATATAATTGCATTTACTCTCAGAAGCTGAAAAGTAATTGTGAGCAACCTTAAATCCACAAGGTTTTGACAGACCAGTCTTTGTCAATTGGGCTAAATGTTAAATATCTGTTGAGTAAGATAAGTTCAAAGTACATTTAACCAAAGAATAGCCTGCAATGTTATTAATTTTTCACAGTGATGGAAATGCTTTTCAGATGGTGGCAATTAATTTTGTTGTTATTCAGCTCCATTTATGTATTAAAATATTTGTCATTGTCACAACGGCAGATTTTCTTTATTAAGGTAATTTCATTAAATCTTTCTAAATCTTCCTAAAGTAGAATGATCATAAAGTATTGTAAAAAGAGAAGCATCCTGGAAGGAAGGAAGGAAGGAAGGGAGGGAGGGAGGGAGGGAAGGAAGGAAGGATATTTATCTTTAGAGAACTCATATGGACAAGTGGGCTTATTCTAGTGCTTTATTTGAGTTTTAAGCATTTCCCCATGTTCCTTAGTATACAAGAGAATATGGGGAAAGATTTAGGCTGAATGTTATATATATATATGCTTACCTGGAAGTAATTCAAATTAATGAGATTGAGTAGACCTATACTGAAAACTGAAACCAAAACCCCCAAAACCATTTGTTTCTTTCTCAATCTCAGAATATTTTTTCCTTTAGGATTTTCAGTTAAAATTCAATAGATTGTAAGCTTTAAACAAGAGGGCAGATGTTAGATTTGCATCAATTGGAAATGCACTGCCCAATTGCTGTAGATCATTTTTTGAATCTAAAATAACAATAGGAACAGCATAGAAGTCAGCTTGATGCAATGGTTTAGATGCTGCCTTAAACCAGGAGACTGGATCCTGTAAAAGCTGGCTGGGTGATTTTGGACCAGTCCCTGTCTTTCAATCCAACACTTCATAAAATTGTTGTGAAAAAAATAGAAGCAGGAAAGTTATTACAGCCTTGAATGTACAAAATAAAAGCAGGATACAAATCTAGTAAGTAAATAAAAATAATGTATCCCCATATTATACTATTAGATAAAAAAATAATGGAAAAAATAGTATTTTTTTTCTTTTTAGCAAAGATTCCTCCTATTTCCCCCCCTCTCTTCCTAATGTTTATCCACAATTGATCAACCAGAGTATTGATCCTTTTGTTTATGATACGAATTGTCCAACTGGCTTCTCACCTAAGCCTGTGGGCTGAGACAGAGTGACAAAATTTACAAGACAAAATGTTACCTTGAGAGAAGACATTTGCACAATGACTGCTCCCTTGTGGAAGGCCTCAAAGCTTGTTTCTCAACCTTCTATTGCTTAACATCTGTAGGAAGTCTCTGGGTGAGGTAGTTCAGTGAGGCAGGGTTTGTTATATAAAATCATCTTTTGGCTCTCATTGAATTTAATAAAAGAGTTAAAGAAGGAAGGAAGGAAGGAAGGAAGGAAGGAAGGAAGGAAGGAAGGAAGGAAGGAAGGAAGGATAGCCATAGCTCATGGAAAAAGATGATGAGAACAGGGGTAGCCCATATATTTTCTGTTGTGAAGTGGCAGCTTTTTAACTGTTACTATAGCTCCAGGTAGGCTTTTCCTTGGCTCACCAGGTGCTTCTCAGCTGGACAAGAAAAGAGATTCTCAAGGTAATCATAAAATTACATTTAACTCACGTATTGCATGTTCAATGCTGTTAGGATGCAAAGGGCGAACACTGAACATCTGCCACCCTCTGACAATTGCTTCTGGGGTGTCGGTGTAGGATAACAGCAGACAGGAAAAGTTGGCCTTTCAAGGATATTTTGCAAATGCTGATCTGCTCCAACACTTTAAAACTTCAGTCAAATGGATTGTGAATTCTGACACTGGTTGATATTTTCTTTTCATTTTTGTGACATATATTTATGCAAGTTGATTTTTTTTCCCTTAACAAAAATTGCCCACAGTCAAAAGGAAAAACTGTCCAGATATGTTGTGGGAAAGCAATTAATATGTTTTACTATTCTTATTCATAATCTTTCATCCCCTTTCAGAAAACTGCATAGCTCTATGTTCACTCATTTCTGAGAGGTTTTTCACCTCCATTGTTCTTCTGTACTTCAGTGCTTAATTTTCTATTTTTGGGCTCAAATTTTTATAAACACATAAAGATAATAAGGGCTATTGAAATTGAAAAAAAACAACAAACCTCTGCACATCTGATCCAGAATGTAACTCCAGAAGGCAGTCTCTCCTGGTGACTCTTATGGCAAGAAGCCTAAAGCGCCATATCACTCTGCACTCACTAGAAACACACACACACACACACACACACACA
>NW_015386432.1:1996060-2019853 GCF_001527695.2 Protobothrops mucrosquamatus
TGGCGACCCCCAGGGGGAGGGCCTTCTCTGTGGGTGCCCCTGCCCTCTGGAACGAACTACCCCCCGAGATCCGGATTATTCCGGATCTCCTTACTTTCCGCCGCGCCCTCAAGACATGGCTCTTCCAACAAGCGGGCCTGGCCTAGGGAGGATTTTTAAATTGGGTTTTTTAGAAATTTTAATTATCACAACACTAAAACATTGGTTTTAATTTGGTTTTATTCGGTGGGGTGTGTGGGTCTCTCTTTGTTTTTAATAATGTTGTGAGCCGCCCTGAGTCCTTCGGGAGAAGGGCGGGATACAAATTGGAATAATAAATAAATAAATAAGAAAATAAAAACCCCTTCTTCCTTCTCCCATTTTTAACTTGCACCTACCCACATTTACTATTCTCTTCAACCCTTTTATATTGTCAATCCTTCCCATTTGCTCAGCCTATTTTAAACTAATTACAATTATAACTAGCTTGAATCTCATTAACTACAACAAGAGTATGTGTTAGCCTAAAAAGCCTTTTCTAAAAGCTCACTGATATAAAAGTTGAATGCCTTGTTATCCACTTGCAAATACTCAGGTAGGAAAATAAAACAATGCCACATATTTACAAATCTTAAGTCAATATTTATTTCTTTTTTTTTTACATCGTCCACGGCTATTTTTCAACCACTGTGCAGCTAAGGCAAAAATAATGCTAGCACTTTATTTCTGTTGATTAAAACATAAATCTTCCATAATGCTTGGTTTAATGGAAATTTTTTAACCCAAGATTAAAGTTGAGTGGTAATGAAGAATTATTGTAGGAATACTCTGTTCAAAATTTTTGTTTCCATTATAAGAAAATTGCTTCTAGATTAGAGTTTTGATTGGTTTGAAGTGATACCTATTTTTAAAGTAACTTATTGCATGCATATTTAATTTGTTCAGTTTGTAAATAATATATTACTTCTTTAGCTAAATAGGGAGGTAAAAAATCCACATTTGAATTGTCACTCTGACAAAGTAACCACAAGAAGATTGCTAAAATCTGTCTGAAAATAGTAGAGAAAAAGGAAAATATATATTGTATCTTATATTTCAAGAGATAAGCATCTCCTCTTACGATACAATACTTTTTTGTCTTTCTTATCCTATTTATTAGTATGATCACTAAACTTGCAATTCTCTGGATGGGTGACATAGGATCAAAATCAAAAACATTAAACTCAAACCATCAGACAGAAAAGAAAAATCATAACATAACTGATACCAGTTCTCAATCAGTCATTACCCATCTGTTATTGGAGGGTGGATCCTGAGTGGAAAATCTAGGTCTTCAGTGCCTTATGGAAGCCCAAATGCAGATAGTCTGCATTTACTGACTGCTTTGTTTAATGACCATTCAAAGTTATAACAGTTTTATAACTAGTCTTCACATTTATGACCATCATGGTATCCTGTGGTCAGGTGATTGCCATTTGGGTGTTTTGCAATTGGTGCACATTTATGACCATTGCAGTGTCCTATAGTCATGTGATTGCTATTTGCGTGCTTTACAATTGGCTTCCAACAAACAGAATTAATGGAGAACATGGAATTAAACTTACATATTTTTGGTCTTTGTTCTGTCTATTGTTTTTTGTGGTTGCACAGAATTTCAACTGGCAAACTGTGTGACCATGTAAATTGATTAAATAAATAGGTATACAATTTAAGGCTGCATCCACAGAAATACAAATTCTACATAATGAAAAGTAATCTTTCCACATTTTTTTCAATATTAGTCAGACCAGTTCTGCCCTCCTACCCCACACTCCCCAAATATAAGCAAGTTTCGAACAAACTGGAGCAAGTTTTTAGAATGGCAGCGTGGATAAAAAGGGAATTAGAAAGAAATATTGAAGGGTCTGGAAAAGGCTAGTCTTAAGAATTGAAGACAGAATGATATGATAGCATGTCTTCAAATAGTAGAAAATAGAAAATTCTTTGCAAATAGATTTATTCTTTGTAAATAGAAGGTTGCTGGCCAAAACCTGCTTTATATCACCCGAGAGTATAAAATACAAGCTCTTAAGTTTCAGAAAAGCCAATAAATACAACAGTAAGAGGATGTACAAGGACAGGGGAAACAATTAAATAATTTTAAGTCTTCTTTCCTTGCTTCTTTTTTTTAAAAGAAAAGCTTATATAAACATATTTTCATGTACATTAAACAGTCAGAATGAATCTATATTTCTTAAAATAGAAAAGTTTATGTAATAACTGATCCTGCATAATCCATGGTAGACAGACCAATACTTTATTTCATCATGTATTCATTAGCTCTAAAGGGTGATGTAGGGTGAGTTTGGTCTTTTCAAGTTCCGGTTTGCAATTGATTCATATAACCTTTTTTCTTTTCTTTTCTTTTCTGCAGCCTATGTGGGAAAGAAGTAGCTTATAAAATGCTCCCTAGCTCTTCAAAATTTAATTAGTGGGCAGCACTAAAATGGAATGGGTTTAATTTAGTTGACAATAGCTGACTCTACATGAATGTTTTTTATATTTTAGTCTGTCATAGACATAAAAGGTACTAATTGAACTGACATGGAATTGGCCTTGTGGTTTTTCTCCTCTTTGGTCAATATATTGTGTGAAATATGTGCACCACATTGTAAAACTGAATTCCATCAGGCTGAGTCAGCAACTTCAACCAGAAAAGAGTTCTTGAAACTGACCTGGGAGAAAGGAAGGCAGTTTTGCCTACTGTATATTCCTCATGCTGAGTACTAACCAAGCATTAGTTTGTTATGCTTCAGAGACAAATAGAAGCACATCGGCATCAATTTTTAACATGAAAATGACAATGTGGAAACAGTTACACCATGTTCCCTGCTTGTTCACCTGAAAGAGGCTCTCAATTGTTTGGTTTTAAATGAAAGGGAGGGGAAACCTTAAGCATGGCATTCAGTGATCAGATGGAGGTGCACTTTCAGTCTAAGCAAGCAGTGAAATAGCATATTTGAATCTCAAATCTCTTGAATCTCTTTAGGAGTGGCATGTTGTCATTTCTTGTCACTCCTCTGGGTTTCAAGAGATAGCTAATGGCAATTTTAGAAGGAGCTATAACAGGTTTTACAAAGAACCTAAAGGCCTGTTTATATCAGCATCCATGTCTCAGTGATCAACCAAAGGGTCATTGCAAGAATATAAGTATAGTGATACCAACATAGCTTTCTATGTTGGTATGTAGGACTGTCCGAGAACTACAATCAACCTTGACTCATGTTGCCTAGAGTAGGTTGCAATTTCTAGCTGACCTTGGCTATTCTTGAAGGAGACAAAAGAGTTGGATCTGATTAGTATTTGGATGATTAAGAAATCCTAGGGCTGTAGGTTGGAGTTTCTAGATGGTAATAATAAACCACTTCAGCACTATTGCCAAGAAAGCCCACATTCATTCATCTATGTGCTGTATATCCAGGCATATCAGGTGTTATGCTGAACCAAAGAGAGCCTTTACAATTTTAAAGACTGATATTAAGGCCATCTAAAACAAAAATCAACCTTCACTGAGTGAGCCCTTGAAAGACGCCTCTGAGAGCCAGTTTGCTATAGTGCTTAAGACTGGAAATCGAGAGACTCTGAACTCTAGTCTGGCCTTAGACAGAAAGCAAGGTGGGTAATCTTCAGCTAATCACTTTCTTTCAGCCATAAGAAGGAGGCAAGGGATTACTATATCCATAAACCTTGCCAAGAAAACTGCAGGGACTTGTCCAAGCAGTCTCTGAGAACTGGACATGATTAAATGGGAAAAAAAGAAATATAGGTTAAAGGTATGTTTATTGAAGAGTTTTAAAATGCTCTTTGATCAAATATATCAATATTCTATTGATATATTTCTTATTGATGTCTGTGTTAATTAGTGATTTCATTGTTCATGAGTCGAATAAGATTTTTATAATAGAAGTTTGCTTTATATAATCAATGTTTTATATATCTATTAGTATTTATGTAATGGATTTTTGTTTTGCTGCTGGTTTTGATTTTTTTAAAATTATTTAGTGCAGACCTGAGCATAAACTACATACAAAAATACCTGTATGATAATTTGTAATGCCTTCTGTCACTGCAGTTAGTTCATCTATTTTGGGAGAGGAAGACAAGGTTGTATTATCTTTTTGTTATTGCTTTTAGAAATTGTTAGTTAAATTAAAATATCAAAGGAATCAGATAAATAATGCTCACACATTATTTCACTCTGGTATAGATGTAATCACGTACCAATTAATACTTCTTTAGTACATTACTTCTTTTGTACATTATATAGTCATTATAGTTTTAAAAAATAAACTGCATTAAGCAAGATATGCAAGACAAGATGAAATAAAAAAATAAATGGAAATTGATGATTTCCATATTGTTTACATTGATATCCTATTTGTGTTTATATAAAGACATCTTGATAGAGTGCTGTTTATTTCCTTAAAAGAAATCTAAGGTAAGGTAGCATACAAACATAACAGAAAAAGGGTTTCCTTTTCTAATTATATAATGAAAAATATAGAAAACAAATGTTCGATTTGAACATGGTTATATTTAGATGCTCATAAAATAAAAAGGATTTCAAATACATTTAGTCTACTATAAATATGTTAGGCCAAGATCCAAGTCAGTGTCAAAAAGTCAATGAGCCACATCTACAGTTAATAAATTTAAAATAAACATTATTCATAAAAATGAGACAACCAATCTAAGCAGTACTGAAAAAAAGATACATATTTATAAAAAGTTCTGACTTAAAAACACGTTAAAGGGATGATTTTAAACAGCACACACAGACAAGGCCAATCATGCATCCCTTAATGATATATTTAATTGTCTAGGATTGGAGTTTTATTTTGATGTTGACATTTTTCTGGTATTAATTCCAGCTATCAGAATGCAGTTTAAAATGACTTTCTTCTAAATCTGACTTGGGTTAATGACTTTCATGCTGGTGCAAAGAGCATAAGCCCAAAGGTGATTTTAAAGTAACTCATAGACACTGACTTTTTGAAAACTCATAAATGCACGTCCACACACACTTTGGTCATGTACAGACATTGGTGTGCTATGCAGCCCAATTGTATGCATGGTTCTTTGTACTTAAAATTAATCTGACAGAGTTTATACTCCCAAGTAAGAGCTGACATCATGGTATACTCTTTACCAGATTGTGACCCACGCAAACAATTAAAGAACTGCAAGTTTCTGTCTTAACTTGTGAACCATTAAAACACAGTCTCTCTGTGTTTTAATTCCATCCTAAAAGATAAGAATATATTAGTACACCATCACAATAGTACTGTGACAATGATTTTTTTTCAAACAAATGAGTATCAAATATGCCCTTGGCCATGACAGATGTTGGTTCTCAGTTTTAATTTGATTTGGGTCATTTGATTTGTATTTGACTTGAGCTAAAATTGTGGGCAAATCCAGCCTCTGAAAGTTAAGGAGCTCATTCCAACAAGAAAGCCACAATCTAACTGACTTTGGCAAACTAAGAATAGCTGTGCTGTCTTATGCTAACTTCACTTGACAAACTTACACTTTCAGTAAAAGGGATCCATCCAGAGATAATCAGGATAGCAATGAGTATTGCATAGCTTAGAAATCAATCAATCAGTCAGAATAGAGCTGGAAGGGACCTTGGGGGTCTTCTAGTCCAGCCCCCTGCTCAAGCAGGAGTCCCTATATCATTTCAGACAAGTGGTTGTCCAGTCTTATAACCAACTTCCTGCCTTAAAAAATATGTCAGCTGTGCAGCTTCAGCTCTACAAGAAGAGGGAATTGGTTCTCTCCAAAAGATGACAATTGAAGATTGCCCTGACAGCAAATTCACTCAGAGGTGTTTTAACATTTTTTTAATAGTAAAAATAATAACAATAATAATAAACTCCAAAGTTCATCGCAGGATTTAAAAATATCAAGTGTCCAATCTTGTAAGCCCCCCAATCATTTAAAATCTATCTTACTTTGTCCCCAGCTCTCTTATCTTTTAAATACTTTAGTAGTTTGACCAAGTACAAAGTTTGAGGGACTTACAATAGGAGAGTTACATTTCTTTTGATTTCTATTTTTTTTCCTCCTGTGTTCTATTAAGGAGTTATGAATGTTAATTAACACCAATACTATTTTCTTAATCAATATAGTACAATGATATGAAAAGGGCTATAAAAAGAGGATCTTTTCTGACTAGAAAGGGATGAGAAGTGTATTTGGGAGGTTGGAGGTTGCGATTGTGGATTTAGGTGCCAAACAAATGGGGACGTTGACTCATTAATGCAAACCACATAAGAATTTCAGGCCTTTCAGATCTGCTCCTTATTTAAAGGAAGGTTTCAAGTTTATTTATATTTTAATTTATATGGCTGCCCATCTGAAATTCTGGGTGGCTGACAATGTTAAAAGAAAACGGGAAAATAAAGCAAGTCAGAAAAGCAGAAAAACAACACATATAGATTCATCAAACACAATTCAGCACAACCATGAACAGTCTCAGCTACACCTTTAGACTTACAAAGGCTTACAAAGGCTGACAAGGTAAGGGTCAATCTAATATTTGATAAATGATACTCCAGCCTTCTGGTGCTATGACAGAACAAGCTCTTTTCCTGGGTTATGCAGATAGGATTCCTTAAAAGATGGAACCTAAACCATGCCTTTTCTACTGGGCCCAAAGGGATGGGTATACATAATAGGGGAGATGCAGTCCCTCAAATAATCCAGCCCCTTGTTAGGTGAGTTTTCTTCCATTTTACAATATTTCCTGCCAGAGTTGTTAAGTGAATCACTGCCTGTTGTTAAGTTAGTAACACAGTTGTTAAGCAAAGTCAGTGGGTAAGAGATTCACTTATCAGAAGATCACAAAAGCTGATCACTTGACTCTGGGATACTGCAACGATCATAAATGTATGCCAATTGGCAAATGTCTGAATTTTGATCACTTGATCATGGGGATGCTGCAACAGTCATAACTGTGAAAAACAATCATAAGGCACTTTTCCAGTGCTGTTGTAACTTCGAATGATCAGTAAACAAGTGTTTGTAAGTCGAGGACTATCTGCTTGACCTTAATTTACCCTAGTTTAAGATGAGGCATTCACAAATACATATAAAGAAGTCCAGTGTGCTTTAAAACTGCTGTATTAAATGGCAATAATGTAAATTACCTTGGGAATCTGATTTCAACTGAAAAGTAAGGTTTTAGTTCACTATTTAATGGTGCACACTAACAGGAGCTAGTATGGCTGCCACGGAAAATTTCCAAATTAGAAAGATCACTCAAAGACAGTTTTTTGGGTTTCAGGGGGTTTTACCCTGTGGTTCAGCAAACTGAAGCAAAGAATCAGTGACGTGTCTGTATGCTCTGTCTAGTTTTAGACAGTTTGCATGCTTTGCTTGACAGAATATATTTAGTATGCTTTTCCTTCTCTCTCCCTTATGTATTTTGTTTCTTCAGTACATTCAAATTACAGTTATTTTCTAAACTTTTCTTGAAATGGTTCCTTCATCTGGCCTAGCAATAACATCATTTGCTTTGTGTGCCAACTTAACAACTTTTGCCATCTGAATAAGAAATTTTTCCTCATTTTTAAAGATATTTTAGCAGTGACAATACTTACACAGTATTTGCAGAAATAGTATTTGATGGCATTTGAAGGATATTTTTTGATGACAAAAAAAACCTGCCACATTAGAGGAGTGTTACAAATATAACTTCTTGGTAAAAAGTAGTCTTCTCTGAGACAAGCTGAATTCCAGAAACTTCCTCAACAAATCCCCAAGCCTTTTTACTTGGTAACAATATAGAAGTGGCTTGTTATTCATTTCTTCTCAAGGTTTTTTTTTTTCAAGTTCGCAGTCTATTGGTCTCCTATACAAATACTAACCCGGTCCAATCTTGTAGGAAGCTCCTGCCTTAATGCGGCTGATTGGAAAAGCTAAACAATGGTGGTTAATAATGGATAGAAAGTCATCAGGATTGTAGACTATCCTAGAAAGTTGAAAAAAAATCTAGGGAAATATTATCTGTAGAACTCCTAGCAGGATGGGGGAATCAAACAAATACACAGATTTGTTCATGAAGTCACCAGAGATCCAGCCTAAGTGAAAGGGGACTTTACAATTTTCATGATGCTCATCTGGTATTTTCATTTTATCATCTATTCCATGGGAGACTGGGTGAGGTCCCCCAGTATCCAAATCCACCTAAATCAAATTTAGTGTGGCAGCCAGCATTTATCACAGTCCACTGTTACTTGATGTATCTTTTCAGGTGCTCACTCAGTATAGTATACTTAGCACCATTCTGCTTTTACTTATTTGGAAGGTTAGGCTGCAAAGAACAGAGGTGAATGAAGATTTCAGTTCAATCTCTTTCCTGACTAAACTTTTTGCTTCTTTGAATTAAGCTGCTTTTTTGGTTGGGTCAGACCATTTTTCTCAATTACCTATCTTAACTAGCAGTGGAAGCAAGGGGCAGAAGGTTTTTTGATTTTTTTGTCACAATCCTGACTAAAAAGGAGAGCTATATTTTTGTTACATTCTTTTAGGCTTCTCATTATTATTACTTTTCTTCAACAAAGCTTCTTTATGCAGTAGATACCGTTTAATTGTCCAGCTCCCCTGATTTTGTTTTAGGAAGAACTTGTTACTTATTTTTATGATATTGTATATATTATGACTTTCAATTTAGTAAGCAGTAGAAAGGGATCAAATTGTGTTCCAGATGAGAAATGTCATTGGCTTTCTCCCTGCAACATGTAAATAAACTTTTTGCTAAATAAATAACTTAATCAGATTTTGTGCACAATCAGAACACACATAATCTTGAATTGTACATTTCCCTACATAGTGTGGAGAATTTCAGCCTGCCAAGCTATGTTTACAAGTAGTTGTATTAGTAGTTCAGCTGCTGAAAGAATGTTGAGTTATACTTCTTTCCACCTCCACAACATAGAAAGTTGTCTTAAGCTACTAACATAATTTCTGTCATATAAAATAAGCCCAATTTTATATTTACAGTTACTATAGAAAAGTCATCATTAGCCTATCTTTTCTTCTCTCCCATTTTTTGTCACCAGCTGCTATTTTTTTCTTCTATCCATGGATGTGTTTGGTATGGTTCGTAAGCGTTACTATTTCTGCCTATCAATATTTTCAGAATCCATGTTTTATTAAAGAAAAAGAAAAGAAACACGTGTGGGAGAGAAAGGAAAGGAGACCGAAGGAGGAGCAGCTGTCCCTCCCTCTTCCCCTCCCTTTTTCCTAACTAGCAATATAATATTCCATAAAAATAATGTGTGCAATTTGCGTGCCAAAAATGCCTTTATGGGCTTGAATCACATTAATTCTTTTAAATCATTCTAAGGGAATTAAGGATGTGCAAATTGCTTCTACTGTAAGAGGCAAGTTGAGCATCTGCAGCTCAAATCAATCTTTCAACTCAAAAATTCTTAAGATCAGAAAAGCTTTTGTCAAAACAGAAAGAACTCTCTTGACTATTGTCATCCTGAAGGCAGCTTCTTTTACTGGCTTTCTGGAGCTTCCTTCAGTATGCTTGTTATTGTTTTTAATAATACCCTGCCTTCTATTCATATTAAGCATATCTCATCAGCCACCTGTCATTTATCATTTATTAGTTGCTATAAATGAATATAATAATTATGCTGCTTTCAAGCAAATGGGATCAAATGCTAGCATTGGAGCCCAGCAGGTTCTTAGGAGCTCTGAAATGTAATGGGACTTAAGCTCGCAAAGCTGTGTGTTGGATCATGGCCAAGAAGTAAGAAATACTCAGCGGCTTCTCCCTCTTCAAAGAGAGGCCTCCAAAACTTGTTCATTTCCAGCATCCACCTTTCAATGCCCGGCTCTAAAGCTAAACTTGCTCTCTACCAATTGTGCCCAGGAAAGTTCAAGGTTTTTTTTTATGGTACTAATGTTTAAGCCATGACTGATACTCCCTATATTAACCTATAAGTCAGGAACCAAATAGCTTTCATTTCTATATTTTTATTCTGAATTTTGTAATATACAGCCATTCTCACTGTATGCATAGCCACTGGCTTCACCTTAGAGGCAAGGTTACAATGCAGCAGCATTGTAATACTTCCAATGCTCCAAATTTCTCATTACTCTTTCCAGGTGAGGGATTGAAAAAAATGCTATACTAGAGCAGGGGTGTCAAACTCGCCACGTCACGTGACGCAACATATCGTGACTTTTTTATTCCATTGCCAGAAATGGGGTGGGTGTGGCTTCCATATGATGAAATCGGCCTGGGGGCCAGCAGTTTGACACCCCTGTACTAGAGGGATCTTGTCTCATTGCATTTGTTTGTGGTATAATTTCATTTTATTAATGGTAGTCAAATATGTTTTATTCTAGTCTTTTTTAACAGTAATGGTTTACAAAAATTTACAAAAACATACAGAATGCTTACTAAATGCAAAACATGGAGGAATGGGAAGCAGGTTTTCATGGGCGTCTTTTTCTTAAATTCTCTTATAAGGAAACAGTGGGGTTAGAGTCAAGGCTCATCTCTAAAATCAATTCAGAGGTCAGCATTCAGTTCCTAACTAGGATAGAATGTCCCATGGATTTCATTTTCTGAACACAACAACAGCAGCTGACAATTCAAGAATGAAATCTTGTCCCCTCCACCATCAAAAGGACCATTTTGCTATACTAAGGTAAAATTGTATTTGTATTAATTGTAAATATGATTTGTTTAGGTCTATGAGACCACAGTTTCAGACATCCAGATGATCACTAAGAGGTGCATTATTTTATGTACTTTAACTCTCTTCTATCTAATAGTCATTTGGATTTTTCAACCAGATTTTGTAGCCCTAGACTGAATGGACCATCTCATACATTTTCATTTTGTTAAAACTGATCTCTGATAATGTGTTTGATCTAGTAATCTAATAATACTAGCTGTTTTGAGACAGATCACCTTTATTGCATTGCCTTCTGTTTTTATAATAAGGAAATCTCCTTACTGTGTTTCAGAACAAGTTTGAGATCTACTGTTCCTCTGATTGCTATCAGAATTATGCCAGTCAACTTCAGAACCACAGATATAAAACCTGTAACTTCAGGTATAGCACTTAAACATAGAAATGGTTCTAGCATTTTCATAGTTCACCCCTTCTGTTGAGATTAACCTTTGAGCAATTTCAGTTTTTTTGTGTCATGATTTGGATTTTTCCATATGCTATTTCATTAAAATTTGGGACTATTTTAAACTTTTATATGATTGGATGTTAGTTGCTGGGAGCTCAATTAATTAGGCAACATACAAATTCAATAAATAAAGTAATTCAATGAGATGAATATCCTTATGTACAATACAGAGAACTTCCTGAGAAATTCCATCATATCAACATCTTCAAAGGAATAAAATTCACAAGAGAAGAAAGCATTAACATTTTACCCTTTCTGGGTATCCTCATCGACAAAGGGAAATTAAAAACACAAGTCTATCATAAAACCACCCACACTAACGAAATACTCCATTACCAAAGTAACCATCTAGCCTCCCACAAGAGAAGCTAGTAAGAATGCTATTTAGATGAGCACAAACATATTTCAGCAATCCTGAACATCAGGAAAAGGAAACAGATTGATACAATATCTTTCAACAAAATGGATACCAAAAGACCCAGTAGCCCCAGAAGAAAACACAATATAAGGACTGTTAACAGCCACTACGTAGGGCAAACAGGCAGAAGACTAGCAGAATGCATCCATTAATATCAATTAGCAGTCAGAAGACATGATGAAAACTCAGTCACACAACACATAGACTTCATCAAAGTTTCAATCTGTAAATTTTGATCATCCTAGATCAAGATAAATCCAAAACTGCTAAAGAATTCCTGGAAGTCTGGCACTCAGACAAATCAGTTATCAACAGGCACACAGAGATAAACAACATCTATTTACCTTTTAAAAGAGACAATCAAAAAGATAAAATGCCAGCAATCAACACTCAGATAAGCACCAAGGTTAACACCAAGATTAATACTAGAACCTAGAACAATACAGCTGGAAGGGACCTTGAAGGATTTCTAGTCCAACCCTTTGTTTGAGCAGGAGACCCTATACCATTTCAGCTAAATGGTTGTCTGGTCTTTTTTTTTGAAAGCCTCCAGTTATGGACCACTGGAGTGATGGATCACTAGACTAGCAAGGAATAAACAATACCCCAATCAAGGAATCTAGATATTAACACTGACAGGGCAAGGCACTTGTATATAAACAGAGAGCAAACCCCACTCCCTTCTAACACTGATGATGTTACCAAGTTGGGTAATGAGATGTCTGCAAGAAAACAATTAAGCTCAGAGAGCACCAAGGACTGCACAGTTCAAACTGAGTCACAATTTTTTTTTCTATTGCTAATTTAGTTTTAGTCATCCTTCTCCACTTACTCACAGAGACTGAGCAGATCCCTTCAAGACATGGTACACTCAAAGGCACAGTATATGATTAAACAAATTTGACTCTACCTAAATTTTCCCAAACGCCCAAGAAGTCAAATCATTATGAAGCATTTTTCTTACTCTCCACCACATGGCTGTTTGATCTTTCCTTTGAGTCAGACCTCCTCCATCCTGACCTATTTGTTCCAATCTGCTTCTTCTCTGGGCTCTTCAAGTGTTGATCTTCCCCCAGTTGATTTGCTAGGTGATTTCCTAAGCATATGAAAACCTGCCAATCTCCATTTTTTCCTATTGCTAAAACATAGCCAGCTAATACTATTCATTCTTTTGCAGTCTGAAGCTACTTCTCTTCTCTGGTAAAGAATGCTGCAGGATGAACACCATGTTTTTTTCTTCTTTTCCACCTCTTGCTTATTCCCAAGTAGGCTTCTTAAATAGGAGTCAAATATTCCTCCTAGCTTTTTGTTGTTATTGTGGTTTTGTTTTATTAAGCTGTCGGTTTCTTTCCCTTCCTTCTTGCCTAACCTTTTAGGAAGCATTTTTACTCTGCTTTCTTCTCCCAGGTATCTTTTCTTTCTTAACATTCTTAACTCCCGAGTTTCATTTTTACCTCAATTCCTTGGGGAAAAAGGATCCTTCTCTTCCTGGCAGGAGATCCTTAATTCTATCCTCCTTCACTGGCTCCAAATTGTCTAATCTTTTTGTTTACAGCAACAGCTCATCTCCTGTTAACCACAACTTAATCTCTACCTTCTACTCGCTGTTTATGGCAATGCTGTCTCCCCCATCCCAATGCAATAAGAATTAAATAATATATAAGGGGGACCATTGGATTCCTATCTATGTCTGACATATGCTTTATAATGCAATATATAAGGAGTCTAAATAGTCTTTATGAGCAAGGGAATCTTTTTGATGCAGAGTACAACATTTTCTATCAAGTTAAATACATATAAATAAACAGGACATTTGGAGCACAACATACTTAGATTCAAAATAGCCTTACTTAACATTTACTTGATGTTCTTTGACTTTTTTTTTTTTTTTTACTTATTTAGGCTTAATTTTGAAGAAAAAAAAGCATCCTACTAGTTTAATACAAATCATTCTGGCTACAGTAATATATTTTACAATTGCTTACCTCTTCAGACAGGTTTTTGTTTTTTTTTAACATAACTCACTTATGAGGGATCTGTCTTGCCATTTGGTAGAATGAGGCAATCATCTTAATAGCTATAACCTGGACCGGCAGTGCCGGCCCTAAATTTTCTCCAGCCTCCATCCACTGTCTGATGAGGGGAGACAGAGACATGTGCTACCTCTCAGGAATGCTGGGAGTTGAAGTTTATCTACCTTAAAGATGTTGAGGTTGAAATCATTGTGCTGCATATTTCATTCTGCTTCCTCTCCAAATAGCAGTCTGCCTTCAATATTGATATAAAATTAAATGGCCACTAAGGTCTTTCTTGTGCTGCTTGTTGGCCCCATCATCCATTTTTTCTCCAGTCACCTAAGAGAGGAAGGTTTCGCTCTCAGCTTCCAAATAACTTTTGGGCATCTGAAAAAAATGGTGAAGCAAAGGCATCTATTAAAAATAAAACATTTCCAGTAGGCTGGAAATAACTATGTGCATATATATATGTGTGTGTGTATGTGTTTGTGGGTATGGGTATGTGTATACAAACACATAGTGTTTTTGTTGGGTTTTGAATGAGTTTGTGAGTGTGAGTGGGTGGGTTTATACAAGCACATAGTGTTTTTGCTAGGTTTTGAATGAGCAACCTTTGACTTACAAGGCCCTTAGAAAGGACAGTATTATTAAGAGACATATGCATTTCAAAGTTTAAATTTTCTCTGTGTTTGTGTGTATTTTTCTCTGTATGTTTAAATATTTCTGTCCATGGGTGAATCCAGGGAGAAAAACAATACAATTTGCTTTTTTGAAATAAGTAGGTAAGATGGCCTAACAGCAGATAAGTTGTCTAATGGAAGGATGCCTAGGATACAGTTTGAATATCTTGCAACTCGTTTTGTAAAATGTCTGTTTGAGCATATTTTTTTGATTTTTTTAAAAACCTACCAAGATAGCTGCTCATGTTGTATTAAGACAACATGAGCAGATCAAATATTAAGTGTAGACACTCCCCCAGTTTCACTTTACTTCTTCATGTGAAACAGGAACAACCCTCTTTGGATCTCTGCCTGAGATGGCAAAATATCTTGGATTAATCTTGTACATTTGCCAGCCGTGGTATTACAACCTCTGGAGATCCATTAAGAAATGTGTCAGTATGGTGTACAGTTTTGCAGACAAAAGCCCACCCATCTTTTTAGCCATTTAAAACATAATCACTTCTGAGCATGTTGAAATATAACTCAGCAGCTGCTGAGCATATTTATTTCATTCAGGGCCAAATTTTTTACACCGTATTGTTTGGTTTAATTGGTCAACATGTTGATCTCTTTATACCTGCAGTAAATGTCTGAGAAAATCTGTCAGACTATCCTACTGGATAGTTGCATGTGTAACATTACGAATCTATTGTTTCTCAGCTCATCTTCTCATCAGTTTCAATGCACACAATTCATTTAATAAGAATCCTGTCTAATGAAGTGGCTGATATTTTTAATGTAAGAAGAATCTGAGTCAAAAATAATAGATTAGTTTCAATAGCTGCTGGGATAAGAAATTAGTGTAGTTCACCACAGCACTGTGCAATCTTTGCATTACAGCAGAACCAATATTAGCCTCACTTTGAACTGCACTTACAGAAAATTAGGCATTAAGTCACAATACAGTTGAAATTCCAGCATGATAAAAATGAACTTTAAGTCAGAAATTCTAAAGCTTTGATCTCATTTTAGATTCCTTCATATATCCAACCTTAGGAGTAATGTTATATATTACCATTAAGAATGCTTTCCTGAATAATGATCCAGTTACTGGGAGCAGGACAGCATATACATTTAAAATACGTATTATTACTGTTGGTTGCACAGTCAGCCAGGTGGATTTACCATTTTTGTCCATCTCTCCAGTCCTTCCCAAGGAACTGGGTTAGGCAGATGTTATTGTTCTATAGTGTTAAAGGTATTGTTTCAGGATGTAAGCTGTTCTAAGTAAAGCTGCCTTTTGCAATTGATCAATGTGATTTTGTCAGTACTGATGATATTCAAATGGTGCTCCAGATATTTTGGGATTGCTCCTAAGGGGCTTATTATTATTGGTATTATCTTTTATTTCTTTTGCTACATTTGTTCTATTTGCAGATCTTTGTATTTTGTGGTTTTTCTCCAGTTCTTTGGTACTGCAACAGCCACCACTCAGACTTTTTTTTTCTTCCTTATCAACAATTATTGTTTTTTTGTCTATTGCCTGGTCCCACTATATTTTTTTCCCCCCCAGGCTATCTCAATACACTATTGTTTCTGTTTTCTCATGCCTTTATTTGAAGTCAGTCTGTGTGATCTTCTTGTAGCAGCTAACTACTGTTTCTCCCATTCCACACTTGTTTGCTTCAACGTGGGAGCACTGATCTCATGGAAGACTGACATTTGTTCTATGTTAAAAGAAGGTCTACTTTTAATTGGTTTGTCAGAAACAGCAATAAAAATGAGCAACTGTCATTTCAGTGTTCAGTGTCTCTTGCTGCCCTAATCAAAATAGTTAGAAATAGTCAGTGCTCAATAGCTTATTGTGAAGGGGGGATGCCTTCAGCAAGTAGGCAATAGGAGGTGGACAAATTCTATTCCCCTTTCCATTCATCTCCAGTCTTACTATCAAAATATTATTGATTGTTCCTAAAGCATGACTTGCATCAGAAGAAGTTGCAAAACACCAGTTTTACAGGAGAACATCTAAAGATGATTTCACATTGCCTCCAAAAGGTAGCAATGTCACGGAATTATGTTCCTTAAAAGCTATTAGCAATTTTTTTGCAGTAAATAGGATGTGAGAATAAGCCCTAGGACTGGATCCAGTCCAGTATGTCAGTGCAAAACCTAGTCTTCCAAATAAATGATGCTCTCCCAACTAATGAGTGAACTGTTAGATTTCCAAGTTCTATGTGTCTCACTAATTGAGGCACATGCAAATAATAATATTTGCTGTTATTTTCAGAGCAGTTGGCGGCTTGATTGAAATGAGTAAGAAAAACGAAGCAAGAATTACAAAGAAGAAATTTTAGTTAAACCATTTAAATCATTTTGAGGTTGGTAGATTATGCTTTGAAGGATTCTTAGAAAAATATACTATTGCTCTCTGTCGTGCACCATTTAACTAGGTACTGGGTTCATTAACATTTTTTTTGTTCAACTTAATGTTCAAAAGATGTTCTATTATAACCATGCAGGCAATTAGGGTCTATAATTGTAGTGTTCCTATTTTCTTTAGTTAAGATTTTATTATTAAAAGGCCTGTCATGTGATGCATTTTACATAAGTCACATATTTGGAGACCATCTGTTGCAATATTATTCCCTACAGGGAATATGTATTAATGTCCAACTTTTCTTCTATTTATTGGTAAAGAAATAGAATAGGGAGTTTTAACTTTAAAGACACATTTTGATCAAACCACTACCCAGTGTGGGTCAGATTCTTTTTGACAATAGTAATTATTTTTATGGCAAGCTGATTTCTTTATTTGTAGGGTCAGTTATGCTACAGTGTTTTTATTTATTTCCTTACATTTGCATGGCCATCTTTTTAAATAATTCTGGGCAGCTCATAAACTCAATTATTTTAAGAAATGGACCTCAAGGATTGGGGGGGGGGGGGTGCGGGAAGGACAGGCATTTATGTGTTTTAATTTTTTTGGCAACTCTTCCCATTACTGACAGTCATTTTACCTGGATTAAAACACACACACAAAGTATTAAATTTCAAATTGATTTTCTCTCATCCTGGAATTAATTTGTATCATATATATATATATTAATTCTGCTTGTGTACATATAGAACTGACCCAAAATTCTTGGTGCTTTGATACACAGCATGGCATTGCTACTGCATGAAGCTGACTCAAGTTGGATGGTTAGATGAATGGTCCATCCAGAAGAGAAAGGAGGCAGGAGCTTTTTCCACAAGTCAGGATACAAAATGCATATCAGGTTGGGAAGCACACATAATTCATTTCCTATTTACTAATTATTCTAATAAGTGAGTGTGGTCCTAGATAATATAGTTCTATATACCATATGCAGTTATTGTTTCTGCAGCAAAGTGAAAATACAGGAGAGTGAGAAACTTTCTGGCATTAGAATTTCAATAAGCACTATTGTTACTGTCTCATGTTATTCTACTAGTTGCTATGGTTATTATTCTGCACTTTATTCAGTTGTATGGTAAGATTTAAATATTTGGGTGTTCAGCAGAAGCCACAATAATTCCATACCTGGATCTTGATATAACTGTGCAAAGTGCAAAGTATGCAATTAGTGTGACATTTGATGTGGACATAATTTCATTCAAAGTTAGTATAGACCAACATATACTTGGCCAATCCTTCTTTGGCAGTCATCAGTTGGCTTTGATGGGCCACTTCATTTTCATTTTAATAAAGTGAAAATACCTACATTATCCATAATTCTCTTAAAAATGTGTCTTCACTTAATAGTAAGATACATTCTATTTTGTTATCCAAATATCATTCCATAAAAAGCTTTTCATATGCTATCAAATTGGGACTGTCTAAAATATCTTTGAAAATTAAAACACACACACACACAACCCAATCTCTTTAAAAATGTCATTATAAAGAAGGAGAATGAGCAATTTCTTTAGAGGAATTACTGGAGAAAAGACAGAGGGCGGCATGCTACAAGAATCTCTTTGATTTATTTGCTGTTATACCAAATTGTTACTGTAATAAAGTATATTCTCCCACACTCCACATCATCCTCAGAAAAATACATCCTAAATTTCTTTTGAACATCCCTAACTTCAGCATTTAAAACTGCAACTATATTTTTTAGAAATAAATTTCAGTATCACCTGTCTTTGTGTGTGTGTGTGTGTGTGTTTTCTATTACTTTTTTAAAATTATCTCTGTATTTTATATTTTGATAAACTAATAAAATGTATTATTAAACAAAGAAAAAAAAAGATTATTCCCATTTCCATGATAACTTATGAAATAAGCCTGATCCCTAACTAGTGCCATCCCTCTTTAAAACCAATGGAAGCAACAGCTATTTACACAAGCTGAGAGAATTTTTTGGCTCAATGGCTTGGAATTATAATGATAGTAACATTCAGTGATGATTGCAGAATAGACTCTTTGATGTTTTATTAAACCCTGCTGAGGACTTGGCTTGGTTACCTCCTTTTACCCCCAAAGATGTCTTCACAAGACAATTTTTCCCATGTTTCTAATTCCAAGTTTCCCTTCCTTTCCTCTCACATATGTAATGTCTTGTAAGCTGTAGGTTGTCTTCTTTCAAGAATAACCAAAGACTGGCTATGCTCAAGGTGTTGAATTACTACTGATTATCTAATGTCCTATGATTTTTTCCCATTTCTTAAAGTGTTTTATATGAGAGCTCCTGGAATAATGAACAGATGTTCTTGTTCAAATGATGTCTAGCTGAGGTTGTTTTGTTTTGTTTTTTGCTCTATTTTTTACTTTGATTACTGGATTATTTACAATTAATTTAGAACCCATCAGCATGTATAAGACATGAAATTGCTCCCCTCAAAGAATATAAGTTCTGAGTATTCTGTTGTGTATTGCCCAATTAACTGAAACTAACAAAGACTTTAAGGTCACTCACATTGTTTTTGATCCTCCTTCGGATCATTATGAAATACATCAGAAGGAACCAGGCTTTCAACTGTGCAAGTATAACTTGGATGATTCTCTCTCTTTCTCTCTCCCTTTTCCAGTCCAGTGTGAAAGCCTCTTCATTGAAGACAATGGACTGTTATTTCCAGATTTCCAGTGCTGGTTGATAGATAGGACTTTGCCGTCTTTCCAGTCTAAAGCTGAGACGGAGTCTCTGACCAAGAATTCTAGCTGGCTTCCATGCTTATGGATAGTCTAGACTCCCATTCCTACTCCATTGTATCACACTGGAACCTATGTTATTAAATATAATAAATAATAAACTATAGTCAAGATTGATCCTAAAGCAATAATTTAAAGGATCAAGCAAAGGATAGCCAGCTTGCAGAGAAAGTAAACAATATTTTTAAGAGTCTCATCCTTAAGGGGACAGGGTTTGAGAGCATCCATAAGGGACATCTGCAAACAAGAAGAAATTAACTGGAGATGAACATAACAGACCAAATCACTTTGCAACGGTTGGAGTCCTCTTAAGTTTAGCTTTAGGTGAAATACAGGAGGAAATCAGTCAATGTATGTGTCATTCAACACTTGAATGTGAATTGAAAGGCATATGAGAGAGTTTGGCTAAGGATGTATCATAGTATAGCAATTTTGCTTATAAGTAGGGAACACACACACACACACACACACACACACACAAATAAGTCATTTTATGCATTGGGGTAGAAGGATTTCAGAAGCAAAATGGGTGACTTGAGCTTTGCAGATGCTTAAGATACCTATTATACATACCCCTTTAAACCTCTGCAGTAATTCCCAAAATGGACCAACCCACTCCACTTGGAGTGCCGTACTTAGCATCCATATAAAGTTTGGTGTGTTTCTTGAAACACAACAAAAAATAATGTCTCTTTTTACATAAACATGCAATGGCATAATGCATTCTTTAGCCCTATTTTAACCTAAACTATCATATTGTGCAAATCCAGCCAAATTCTGATAGCTAAAATGGATTTGCACATAGCAGTTCATCTTTTCCCTCCACATAAATAAATGAAAATGTGGGTTTTGAAAACCAGAAATACAAAACATAGCAAACTCACTTCTTAAAAGAAGCACCCACAGGGCAAAATAATAGCAAGAAGACAAAAGTGTCCCACTTCAACAGTGGACATATTTAATTTTATTTCCCCCCTTATATTTCTTCAAGACAGCTGCATGGATCTCCCCTCACATATTGGGACTTGCTTAATGTTGACAGTAAAACAGAAACATCTGCCTTTGGGCCACTCCGTTGTCTGAAACAAACCAAGATTTAAATCTAGAAACCTCCATATACACATGTACAAAGCAAAATTATCTCCACTTAGTTCAGTGCAGTTTGAAGCAGGTCTTCTAAGTTATGTTAGCCATTCTATCATGGTGCACAACTGACTTTATAATTGACAATCATTCTGTTCTGTTAGTTTTGAATTCTCTCCCATAATTGGAAAATCTTTTTTCCAGGCTTCTGATACTAAATCATGAAAGACAAAGACATTAAATACTGTCAGTCTGCTGGAGCTGAGTAGATCCTTACTGGCCAAGGTTAAATTGCCTAAAACCTTTGAACAGATGCTGCTGATATTCCACTTATAACTATAATTTCATCTTAGAGATGAGAACCGTATAATTACCTCGTACAACTAAGGGAAGCTATATATTAATTCCCTCTGTAAGATAGGCTCCTCAAAATCTTGAAAGTAATGGATAGAATACATGGCTAAACAACCCTGAGTGTCTTGTATATAATGAACACAGAAATTGTTCTGGCCTATCTCAAGCTGGCAGTATTGAGTTGCAATGGCTTGGCTGAGTAAGGCAGATGGAAAACTAACCCACTAATATATTTCTGTGTGCTAAATGGCAATACCTCAGGGTATTTCTTCTTAAAAATTCTTGGGACTTAGACCTATGGAATCCTATTGCTCATTAACCTATTTTGTAAACATTTCTCAGCTTTAAACCTTTTAATTGTTGCCATTGAAAGAAATCCCTATAAGCATTTTAGTTCTGATGTAACAGATCTTACCCCTAAAGATTTATTTATTATAAAATAAACAAGAATATTTACTTAAGGAAATATGGGTTTGTATAACAACAGCAGGATAAAATGGCTTAAGTGTGTTGGAAAGTAGGAATCAGAAAGCTAAAACAACACCATTTTAGAAGAGAAGTTAGTGTTTCACCATTATAGAGAAGTGAAAAAGATACACAGAGAGATAAGAAAGGAATAAGAAGCCATTATGCTTCTGGCAACAGAGATAAGATATATCAATTAGAAAATGAGAAATCAGGCTATACCTTATTTGAAAAGTTAAACAGGAGAATTCTAGAATTATACATGAGCAAACTAGTTACTTATATCAGACTATATATAAGGGTGTTACACCCCTTGCACAGGACTGACCGAATTCAATACAGGTAGTCCTCGACTTACAACAATTCATTTAGCAATCGTTCGAAGTTCCAACGGCACTGAAAAAAGTGACTTATGACCATTTTTCACATTTATGCCCATTGCATGATCCCCATGGTTACATGATTTACATTTGGATGCTTGACAACTGGTTCATATTTATGACAGTTGCAGTGTCCTGGGGTCATGCGATCATTTTTTGCAAGCTTCTGATAAGCAAAGTCAAATGGGGAAGCCAAATTCACTCAACAACTGTATTACTAATTTAACAACTGCAGTGATTCACTTAATAAATGTGGCAAGAAAAGTTGCAAAATGGGGCAAAACTCACTTAACAAATTTCTCACTTAGCAACATAAATTCCGGGCTCAATTGTGGTCGTATGTCAAGGACTACCTGTATTGAATTGCCTTGTGTGCTGAATAAATTTTTGAATGTGGAATTTGGAAATCTGGTGAGCATTCCTGAGGAAGGAAGGGATTATAGGGAAAATTCGCTTATAAAATGAACAGAACTAAAATTAAAGAACTTAAATTGTGTATTGAAATGTGGACTTCTATTGCGATATAATATAAAGGATAAAATGACTTACCGGTAAATGTCTGGTTCTTAGGTTAAAATGCTAAATTGCACTTTCTAGTAAGCCTTCAACAAGTTTTCATTCTAGATTTCTCTAATCTTTCCTCAAGCAAGGTGTACTGTATACATGATAACTCATATATAAATGATAACATATTGTATATATAAGTTTGCTAAGAGTTTAATGAAACTGATTAAGATGAGTTCTAAATTAATAGTAGAAAATAGTATAATCTTTATGTTTGATATTAGTGATTAAGTGTAGCAAAAAAACCCAGTTTATTTATTTATTAGTTGTGTACACTGCCAAATCTACTGTACTCACAGCAACTTTCAACTTACCAAAATGTAACTTTAAAAGTCAAAATATATAACTAAATGTGAAAAGGCAATCTTCAATTTATTAATTACTAGACTGTCACTGGAGAATATATCTTATATAGTTGTTTTCCTTTTTTAAACCTCTGGATGTTGATGAAATAATTATATTTGAGGATTCACATTTTAGACTCCTTAGTGGATTGTTAACATTTGCAAGTAAACTGAGATGTAACTCATGGAAAGTGCTACAAATCTACTTATTGGATTTTAATTTAGTAGACCTAGAACCCAAAAAGTAGTATATTACATTTATTCTGATAATCAAAGTGTAATTTGTTTTTTAAGACTTCAGTATGCCTATTAATCATTTTATGTCATTAATTCTACTTTCCCCCCCCATTGCATTTCAGTGATTTTCTGCAGATTTTTTAAAAAATGTATTATCTATTATTGAGTGTTATTATTGCTTTATTTTTCTCTACTGTTATACATTTTTATAAAATCAAGAAATCGTGTGTTTTTTTAAAAAAGGATTCACAGCAGATTCTTGATCTCAATAGTTCTGCAGAAGGCTGCAACTGTAATGTCTTATGAGGTCTTGAACAAAAGGGAAGGACTAAGCATAGTACAATATCTGACTATCTGCAGAAGGTGACACCTGGCTGAACTTTTCGTATGATCAGAAGTTAAACAGGGCCAGACTTCATTAGTATATAATGTCCCCAAGAAACACCAAAGGTTTTGGTTATAATGGGAAGTTGTTGTTTTTAAAGGACTTATTGGAAAAAGGCAATTGCTATATAAATTAATATGCCCAGATAGATTGAGGTGTGGCATCAGCTGAAATCAGTTCTTGACCTCTTGCAAGCTTTTGATCAGCTTCCGGAATTGGGAGTAATTGGGAGAATTGGTAGTGTGTGATATTGTACAGTGCTGGTTTACTTGCTTCCTATGGGGCTGATACTAGTCAATGTTGATTTGGAGTGAGTGGTCCTGCATTCTGCCTCTACTATATGGGATGCCACAGGGCTCCATGTTCTCACCATTCCTGTTTAACATTTATATGAAATCATAGGAGATCATCCATCATCATGGGATGTGGCACAAAATGCAATAGTATGAGTAGTTATAAAAGTTCTTAGAAGGGCATATATTACACCTCTTTTCTCTGAGCTGTATTGGTTTCCAGTTTGCTC
>NW_015386432.1:2020260-2021566 GCF_001527695.2 Protobothrops mucrosquamatus
GTCACTCCCAACACCGCCCGCGCGGCTGCATTCTGGACTAACTGGAGCCTCCGAGTGCTCCTCAAGGGGAGCCCCATGTAGAGAGCATTGCAGTAGTCCAGGCGGGAGGTGACAAGGGCATGGGTGACTGTGCGCAAGGCGTCCCGGTCCAGAAAAGGCCGCAACTGGTAAACCAGGCATACCCGGTAAAACGCCCCCCCTGGCCACGGCCGTCAGCTGATCTTCTAGTGTCAGCCGTGGATCCAGGAGGACACCCAGATTGTGCACCCTCTCCGAGGGAGCCAAAGTTTCACCCCCTATAGTCAGCGATGGGGTCAGCTGACTATGCCGAGGCGCCGGCAACCACAGCCACTCGGTCTTGGAAGGGTTGAGCCTGAGTCTGTTTCTCCCCATCCAGACCCGTACGGCCTCCAGGCACCGGGCCATCACGTCAAGGGCATCATTGGGGTGGCCTGGGTTGGAAATGTACAGCTGAGTGTCATCAGCATACTGATGGAAATCCACCCCAAAGCCACGGATGATCTCACCCAGTGGCTTCACATAAATATTGAACAATAGGGGAGAGAGGACCGACCCTTGTGGCACCCCACAAGTTAGGGGCCTTGGGGTCGACCTCTGTCCCCCTGCCAATACAGACTGCGTACGGTCGGTGAGGAAGGAGGAGAACCACCGCATAACGGTACCTCCCACTCCCAACTCCACCAGGCGCCGCAGCATGGTACCGTGGTCCATGGTATCAAAAGCTGCTGAGAGGTCCAAAAGAACTAGGACAGAGGAATAACCCCTGTCCCGGGCCCTCCAGAGATCATTCACCAGTGTGACCAATGCCGTTTCCGTGCTGTACCCTGGCCTGAAGCCCGACTGGAGCGGGTCTAGATAGACTGTTTCCTCCAGGCGCCGGGGGGAATTGCTGTGCAACCACACTCTCAACAACCTTCGCCACAAAGCGAAGGTTGGAGACCGGACGGTAGTTAGCCAATACATCTGGGTCCAGGGAAGGCTTCTTAAGAAGGGGCCTCACCACTGCCTCCTTCAAGGCTACGGGGAAGACACCCTCCCGTAAAGAAGCGTTTATAATTCCCTGGAGCCAGGCTCGTGTACCCTCCCGGGCAGCCAGTACCAGCCAGGAGGGGCACGGATCCAGTAAACATGTGGTTGCATTCAGCCTCCCCAGGATCCTGTCCACGTCCTCGGGAGCCACAGGGTCAAACTCCTCCCATATAATAGTCTCAAGACCTGCTCCCGTCTCCTCCCCCGGGGCCACCCAGTCAGAGTCCAAGCTTTCTCGGATCCGAGCGACTTTGTC
>NW_015386432.1:2022040-2026851 GCF_001527695.2 Protobothrops mucrosquamatus
GGGGGGGAGCGGTCCGGAAGTCCATCCTAAGGAGTGAGTGATCTGACCATGACAGGGGCTCTATAACCACCTCCCCCATTTCCAGATCATTCTGCCACTGGCCAGAGACAAAAATTAGATCCAGTGTGTGTCCTCCCGTGTGAGTGGGAGTCCATCAAATGGGACTCAGGACAATTTTGTATTCTATTTTAATAGTTGGCTTTATTGCACACCATGCAGAGTCATCTTGTGTGAGATATAGCCAAATAAATAGTGTTCGTGAATATGTCATGATGCGTCGATAAGAGACTTTGCTTACTTTATCTGCAAAAGACTTTGGACAGTTGCAGACACAGTTGTTGAATCACCACTAAGCCATGATTTGTTAAATAATAACACTTTAAGTCATAATGTGCAAGCAGAGTTTTCAGGTTTACCTAATGAGGTAGTCAAAACTGAATAAGCCATATTATCATTTAATACAAACCTAATCTATCTATTATTATTATATTGATAAGAGAGAAATATACTCAGAGGCACTCATTTAGAGCTATCCAAGATCCTGTTTGGTGTAACTCCCTATCCTCTCTTGGGACTTTTCTTTGGACTTTCTTTTGTGCCTAACCTCCACGGGGACCCTCAAATAGCAACAATCAGAATATATAGCGATAAATGAGAAACAAACCTGGTGAAGTCAAATATAAAAACCATGCCACAGGCTTTGTTATCAGGAAGTCTAACACAACATATATATATTTTTAATGAAACAGGTCCAAGATTAGCAAGTGATAGGAAAAATTGGGATCAGAGAATATTAATCAGCTAGTCCTGAATTTGATGATCCTGATAGAGATATTCTTCAGATAATTTTTTTTGTTTTCAGTTTTGAGGATTTCAATATCTATGAAACCAATATTTTGAAGTAGACTTATTCACTCACATTGACCAACTTTCACGGCTCTACATTTTTGAGCTATCATCATTTATAACATGGTAGACTATTACAAATTCATTATTTCCCTTTTAATACCACTCAAACATTAACACTCACCCTTCTTATCCCTGTGTCATCCTTTGGACAGAGAGTTACTCTTAATTATGTTTAACACTGTCATCTAAGGTTTATTAGTTCTACTTAAATGTTCACCCTCTTACTCTCAGTATATTTTATGCAGTTATATCTTATGATGCATACAGTTGTTTTTAACTTTATTTGTGACTTGCATTGAGGGTAATTTCTTTTATGGAAAAGTGGTAAATAAATATTACAAAGAAATATCATTTTTTCTTTAAACGAATAATATAGATAGATAAAACAATGCAGGCATTGAAATTGTCATAAAACCTATTGTGATGAAAGTCTAGATTAATTGACAACTCACTCCTCTATGAAAATAGAAGGTTAAATGTGGAGTCCCTGGCTATAGTCTGCAGGTATTAAGGTTCACCTAATTGCCAAATACATCAATAAGATTTAAATATACTCTTAAGTACTTGATCTGCATTTATTTAAATAGAATGTAGACCGCTGATTTTTTGACATGTTTAAAGAAAATTTTAAGACTGTCAATAGTAACATTAACTATTCTCAGAAATATAGTATCCTTGGAATAATATGTTATTTTTGGTGCTGAATTTATTTGTGAGTTTATTTGAGATATTAACTAGTCCTGTATATGTATGTGTCAAAATACACAAACATTGTTGATGTACAGAATTGTAAGATTTTTTTCTCAAAACTATGATAGGTAAGTTTAAAAGTTATTTAATATATCATGTAATACTATGTTTCCTATTTAATATTCCCTATTGAATCCAAGATATACATGAACTAGATTCTGTAGTTTCCTGGTACAGCTTCCTATCACAACTGAGGCAAGCTTCTCCCCCCCCCCCTAATATGAAGAAGAAATGAGACATTTACTTAAGAGGAGAATGATAATTTTAATGCAATGGCATTTTTCCCCATACTGTTTGAAAGTGTTATTAAATTTATTGAGCACTAGTAATGGATTTTTTTTCCTAAGAAAAAAGAAGTGTAGGTATCTGAGGAGGCTAGAAATGGCGTAATGTGTAACAAGAGGAAAAATATACAACACTCTCTTCCATTTTATAGTAGAAAAGTAAGCTCAAAAATACTGTCCAGAGAAATGCTAAAATGCTCTAAGAATGGGGTAAAGAGCTCTTTTTTTTGCTGGGGGAGAAACTAGAAGCTGTGTTTTAGAAGAGTTATGAATTTACTTAACTTTGCTATTAGAACAAGATATATGATTTATTTATTTTATGTTCACTCATCTCTCATGTTCCCTTCTTTGGCTCAGAAATGACCTAATACAGGTAGCTCTTCTATTTTACTCTATCTCCATCCTCTTTGAAAGCATACTTTCAAAATAGATCCTGTCTTATTCACAGAATATTATGGGATGAGAGCATGCATGGTTAATCAATGTTCTTTTCTCTTTGTAATACACTCGTATTTTCTTATTTCTTTTAAAGAAAGAAAATCCATTAAGGACAACATTTCTTTGGAAGTGATAGTATTAATCATCAGATAGTAGTCTATGAATCTATTCTTCATTCACCTCAGAATTGTTGTGAAATCTGAGTTAATATGGTCACCATTCTTTGGCTGTAGGTTCTCTTTCATCTTCAGCCAGAACAGACCTCATGTGTAGATTTCAAGCAGTTATGATTACATCTAAACATCTGCCCATTCCCTTTGTACTATGTACAATCGATTATGTTACAATCCTGTTTAAATGATAGTTTCCACTGACAAGGTCTTTCTTTGCCTACTGCTGGAACACTGACTATGAATCTGAAGAGGGTTCAAAGTCATTTTTATAACTAGCTCTGCCATGCAGCCATCTGCTTCAGAGTGCAGGGACAGACAAAAGCAAGAATTTGTGCTTAAGTGGTTCAGCAAAACTTTTCCGTGCTAATGCTCTGATGCAAGAAGGAGATATTTTCACATCTGTCATTTAATTAAGCACAGTCTTTAGATAACAGGTGTGAGGGACCTGTAGACCTTCAAATTGGACTATGAAACCTATTTATATTAACTGACCTCACCAGTCCTCAGGGATCAGGTAGACCAGGAGTCTTCAGACTTGGCCGTTTTATGACTTGTGGACTTCAACTCCCAGAATTCCTCAGCCAGGCACGTTGGTTGAGGAATTCTGGAAGTTGAAGTCCACAAGTCATAAAAGGGCCAAGTTTGAAGACCCCTGATGTAAACTCTCAACCATACAATATCTGGAGATCCAAGAGTACTCTACTTATGAAGCTTCAGAAAGTATTTGAGTATTGTGCACCATTAATCATTTAATATTAATTAAGTTTAGCGACTTATTGTTATGTATTTAGTTAGTCAGCTTTCCAACAGAACATGCAAAATAAAACTAAAAACTATCATTAATTATGTGCTCTTTTAAAAGTCATTATCGATTTTATTATTAATCACTAATTTTGTAATCCATCTTGAGTTTTTTTCAAATAAAGTGGCATACAATTCAGCATGTGCATACAAACCTGTTTTCCCCCCCTCTATTGATTGGGTGTGCTTAATTAAAGGGAAAGCTAATATGGTGTTTTCTGTGAACAAAACAATGAACACATATTGAATCAAAGATTTCATAAAAGCTAACCATTTATATAAAAATGTAATGATATTTTGTGCAAGTTTGTGAAAACTACTAACATTCAGTATAGAAAAATACCATGGAGATCATACAGCATATATATTTTTTAATCCAGAGATTGAAATTATTGAAAATAAATTACCAGGAAGCCAGTATACTATACAACAATGAATAAAGAGGCATTATTTTAAAATAAATAAATACCTTACATGAATTATTATGCAGATTAATATGATTTGGAATTTGCATTTCCTATATATAAGCATTCCATGGTATAAGGTCACTCATTCAGTGACTTACATTGTCTATTTTTCTGAATTAGAGATTCTCATTTCAAGTACTTAAAATGTTTACTAAGTTAATGTTCATCACATCAATTCTTCTCTTTACGCAGATCCAGTCTTTGGACTTATCTATAGATTCCACTCAAATGTTTATGATTTTTTAAATGTAATTGTCTGAATTACATTCATTCACCTTTTACTACAGATCAGTCAAAGGAACTGAGCAATAGACCACTGAAAATGTTAAGTGGCCTATACTTTTTCATGCAACATTCTGACATGGATTGTTTGCTTTTGTTACTTCATGCAAGAATCTTAATTACAACCAATTTTTTAAAAGTTTTCTGAAGGAATTACAATAAATATAGGAAAGTAAAAGGAATACAGTCCAGTATTCAGAAAACACTCTGAATTTTGAATGGCTAACTTTTCCCTTTGCTTTAAGATTGCACATCTCGAGAAGAAAACAGTCACTGTGACGAACTGATGGATACAGACATCATTCAAACCAGTTTCATGCATATATGAAGTGTCAGTGTGAATAGAATTTCAAACAAAAACATCTAAGCAATTACCCAAGCAGGAAAGAATTATATTTTCTGGGAACAAAGAGAGCTTTGTCACCTCTTGACTTCATAGAAATAAATGTACTTGTGTTTGTATGCACATTCATACACCTCAATCATGGTTGGATTTTACCATCTCAACAGGCCAGTCAAAATGAGAGAAAAAAAATGGAGCAAATGTTAAGAATGTGAGGTCAAGGTCATGTTGAACATTATACTTCCTTAGAGTACAAGGCTACTGTGTCTAGCAGTTTCCTTTTTAAAAAAATAGTTGCAATGTATGAACATTTAACATCAGACAGTACGTACCTTGCATTTTGCATTACATTTCTTTACTCATG
>NW_015386432.1:2027873-2029890 GCF_001527695.2 Protobothrops mucrosquamatus
GTAAAAGAGATATATAGAGGACACAGAAATATACCATGAAAATTAAATCACCATATTGTACACGGTATGTACTACTCATTTTAAAGCTAGAAATAAAACAACCTTAACATGCAAGGAAAAATATAGATGATAGAGAATCCAAAAATATCACTATTGTCCAAGAAAACCCGTAAAATTACTTCTCGCAAAAGGAGGTTGTGCATTATACCAGAATGTAGTGAGTAAGCAGCATACAAATTATTGAAACAAATTAGCAAGCACCCTTTTGACCCTATCTGGATTGCTTCATAGTCCAAACAAAATCTGCTAAATGTTCTAAGAAAATATGGTAACTGGAAAAAAAACACATATACTTTTCTGAACTAAATAGTATCATATGCCTTTAATTTTATTTCAGGGAAAGAGATCAATAGTTTCAGAAATAAGGCTCAGTACTTCTGGCTAAGCAGAGAACAAATATATTTGGAACACATTTTAATGCAAACTTATTTAATTTGGCATTTCCTAGACATTTATAATCTTGCTTTGTTATTCTGTTTAAGAGTTATTTCAGTTGCAGCTGTAATTGTTATGGGAAAAAACTTCAGACTGATAATTTTTGAAAAGATAAATTTAAAAAATACACAGAGTTGAGGATGATGCAGGTTTGGCATTATTAAACAATTCTGTTGTGGAAAAAAAAAAGCAGTGTGTATAACACTAAGGCTTCAACATTCCAAAAAAACAAAAAAACCACTACTGATTTATAAATATAAGAAATGTTTTTTAAAAGACAATATTTCTGTAGATCAAGAAATAGCTAAGAAAAGTAATCTTTGTTCAGAACTATATTACATAAGAAATATAAAAAGAAAAAAGAATAGAATAAAACAAAAGCTCAGAAATAATAAAAACTCCCTAATGTACCTGAACACTCTCTCTCTCTCTCTCTCTCTCTCTCTCTCTCTCTCTCTCTCTCTCTCTCTCCCGCGCTGTCTGTCAATCAAAACACCAGAATTAAAAAGTGATAGTGCCTGTCCACCCCACCAGAACACTCTCTCATCTTTTTGTCTTGCAATTTTTGTGATCTATTAAACATCTTTGGTTGATGGAGAAGTAAATGTAGAAATCTCATTCTTTGTAAAATGTTTCATTCCCAAAATTGAGTTTGTCTTGATAGGTGATAAAATACTAAATCAACTGATACTGCATGATAATGGGGTTGATTTTCAGGTGAATTAATTGAAATCTTAAATGGTACACATCTCAAATACAAGCTCTTATTCAGGCTTTAATGCAAATGTACTAAACACATGGGTTTATATATATCCACCCGGTACGAATGCAGGAGAAAGGGGGGGAAAGACTGACTGCAGCTGGACTAGACCCTGTAAAAATGATGAGTTTGAGGGAAAGTGTGTGGGAGGTGAAGTGGAGGAGAGACGTAGGAAAGAACCCCAGCTGGCCCATGATAGAGATACTCAAGGGCCGCGTAGTGACAAACGGGAAAAGAAGGCAAAGGAGTTACATGCGGGTAAAAGAAAGATACTCACAGCGCAGGAGTGCACGTACCGGGGCCCGATCACGCGGTCGCGCAGTCGGATGCAGACATTTGGAAGTGGCATATAAACCCTCCCTAGAAACCGCCTTATTAACCCTGATGATGTCAGGAGAGCCCGACGAAAGCTTGGTTGCCCGTATTTTTTAACAATGTTTTAATTGCTTTTAAACTTTTAATTGCTTTTAAACATTTTAAATTTCCTCTTGGTGATCGTGGTTATTTCGATACAACATGGATATACCCAAGAGTCGGATTTTTAGCTCTATTACTAGCCATATATATATGTCTTTAGTTATTCGGGTTTTCTCCCGCGTAGAATTAAAAGTACCTTGGCGACGTTTCGACAAAGTCACATTCGTCATCTTCAGGCTGGTGTCTTCAGCTTCGTGCTTCTCTTAGAAGCATGAAGCTGAAGACACCAGCCTGAAGATGACGAATGTGACTTCGTCGAAACGTCGCCAAGGTACTTTTAATTCT
>NW_015386432.1:2031471-2035537 GCF_001527695.2 Protobothrops mucrosquamatus
TGAGTTCTTGTGTTCTTCAATGTGTGCATTTATTCTTCTGTTGGTTTGTCCGATGTATGTGGTGGGGCAGGCGGTGCATGGGATTTCATATACTCCTTGATTTTCTAACTCAATTTTGTCTTTGGGGTTTCTTAGGATGGTGGATATTTTTCGGTTTGTGCAGAATGCTGTCTTGATGTTGTGTTTGTGGAGGATCTTGTTGATTCTGTCTGTGGTGCCTTTTATGTAAGGGAGGAGGGCTTTGCTGTTTTCTTGTTCTCTGTCTTGGATTTTAGTGGGGGTTTCTTTTTGGATTAGGTTGTTAATCTTATTTTTTTGGAATCTGTTGGATGTTAGTATGTTAGTGAGAGTGTGTAGTTCAGTTTTTAGGTGTGGTTTGTCAGCTAAGCATTTTGTTCTGGAGATGAGTGTCTTGGCTACGGAGTTGATCTGTGCTGGGTGGTGGTGTGAGAGTGCGTGCAGATAGCGGTTTGTGTGTGTTTTCTTCTGGTAGATGGTGTGTCCTAGGGAGCCATTGGATTTCTTATAAACTAGGACATCCAGGAAGGGAAGTTGGTTATTAGCTTCTGTTTCCATGGTGAACTGTATTTTGGGGTGTAGGCTGTTGAGGTGTGTGAGGAAGTTGTCCAGTTTTTCTTTCCCATGTGGCCAGATTATGAAGGTGTCGTCTACGTATCTGAGCCAGAGTTTGGGTTTGTGATCAGATTGTGATCTACGATCAAGGCAGAGGAGCCCTGAGAAGGGCGACGACCAGGAGTTGAGTGTAAAGGAAGGTGATGCCCGACGACAATGGACCGAACAATGGAGCCTCCCAATGGGATGGCAGCGAAGAATGCTTTGAGCATATGTGGGAGGAGGGTGATCGGAACGGACAGCAGATGCCTTGGTATGATGCATGGGAGTGAAGACGGAAAGGTGAACAACATGGGGGGGAGGAGAAGAATCTATAGTGCACCTCCAAGGGACGAATGGACAGGACCGAAGTGAACTCGTGATTCAGGGGGATACTGGAGTTAATCCAGATACCCCCCCACCCCCACCCCCTAGGTGTAACCGTATGCAGGGCAATGAAGGAGTTACACACGGGGGAGGGGGGAAGACCTTGATCCTGAATCCACTTAATTCCGAAGCTGCCAATCGAGTGATGTGTGAGGGAATGCGAGTTAGTAATAAAAGAATGTGTATTAAAGGAGGTAAGCTTGAGTTATACTCTGAACAGCTGGGGCCAATGATGCGCTCTAATAGCTGGAAGCAGACGCTTGATAACAGGATGCTTGATAACGGTATATAAGCCCCTCCCCCTTTTTACTTGCCTTTTAACCCTGACGATGTCATATGTATTTTGACGAAAGCTAGGTTGATTTATTAAATTTTATTTAAGTATTCTCTTGGTGATCATTGTTTTAACAAATATATATATATATATATATATATATATATATATATATATATATATATATATACACAAGGGATTGAACTGATTGTTGAAATGAATATTAAATACTCTGTCACCCAAATTTTGTCAATTCAATTTATCCTGAGTATCTTATCCTACCAAATCTTTAACATATATACTGTTACTTTAAACACCAACACACTTAGAGACAGAACCCATATTTCAAAACATATTTTATGGAGTTCTTCTACGGAGTATGTTTGCTTCAAGTCAAGAGCAAAGTCTATTATGATTGCAAGCACCTCAAAAATAGATGGATTTTCTAGACTTTCTGACTCTAAAGAGAAGAGAGCAGAGACATTTGGAGTTAAAATAACCTTTTGAAGTTCCTCAGAGACCAAAATTTCTAATGCAGAGATTGACACAGTCAACAGCTGCAGCTTCAAAGTCTATCTCACTTGAGGAGAGAGATGTGGTGCAGGAGAAGCAAGTTCTTTCTCTAGTGGTGTGTCTTAAGAACCACATTTCCTTCTCAAACTGCTATTAATGAAAAAAAGAAAAAGTTAATATTAGCATATATTTTTCAACTTATGAAGCAGTCCAATATTGGACAAAACCTTCAAAATCAAGAAAGAAATAGGGTTATAGTTCAGGCGATCACCATAACAGACTAGAAGTCCTTTAATCTGAGTTTTTATGAATATGGGGATAATGACAAGACTGTATTCTGAAACTGAGACAATCCAAACTGGTCTTCTCTTATGGATTGATCTCCCAGGTTTCATGTTATATAGCTCAACATATACATAATCATGAAAAGTATCACTCAAATGATATAGTAACAATGCCCATAAACTTAGAAACATATTTGTAGTATTACCTTTGTTTCTATGGTTCTGTAATGAATTAAGAATAAGGAAAGAGAGTATGACAAGGCTGCATAATGTCCCCTTATTTATTTAACCTATATGCTGAATACATATTAAGAAAAAATGGTTTGGAAGAAGATAAGTGTGATTTAAAATTGGAGGAAGGAACATCAATAACCTGCATTATGTTGATGAAACTATCTCAGTAGCCAAAAAACAAAAGATGTACAAGCCCTAGTACTAAAAATCAAAGTGCATAGTGGAAGAGATGGAGCAAAACTCAATTAAAACCAAATTACTAACAAGTAGGATAATCAGCTTTAGAACTGACAATGAAGAAATCAACATGGTAGATAGCTCCTACTTTTTAGGATCAATATTAAAACAGTAAAAGAACTAGTCAAGAAATACACTGTTGAAAGCATTTGGTAGACCAGTCATGAAGGCCTTGGAAAAGATATTAAAATTTCGTGATTTGTCTATACTTATAAAGATCAGAATGCAAGTCATGATATTCCCTATGAAACTCTGTGGAAATGAAAGATGGACATCAAAGAAGCAAGATAGGAAGAATATTTGTACCTTTGTACTTTGATGTTGGAGAAGACTCCTGAGAACAGCCATATAAACAAATAAATGGATCATTGGACAATTCAACTCAGAGTTTCTCACCAGACGTCCAAATGAACAGGATCAAATTATTATTCTTCAGAAACAGTTAACAAAGATGTAGTTCTCTCAAGAAGAGAATGTTGGGAAATAGAAGTAGCAATGAGTGTGCCATTGGAAAACCTTAAAGATCAGGGCTAGATTGTCAAAGAGAAAATCTATATATGTAGTTGCTAGGAATTAAAAAAAATGACTTGATGGCACATAATCAATCAATTACATTATAAAAACTGAAAAACTGCTGCACCACTATAATTCCACCCAAATTCATTGGATAAGATATTCTTATGAACCATCACAATTGATATGAGATATAAGCTATTTTGACATACGTATAACACTTTTTATAATTATTCTACTTAACAGTAGGAACTATATGAATGAGTTGCATTACTTTCTGTTTTGACAGTTCCTATTTACACTTTAAAATGATTTCCTAGGCTTAATTTAAGCTTGGGTATATTTTAAATTTTATATAACAATGTATATATAGACTTTGTAATGCAAGATATATATTTTTTGTGATTCAAGTGATCAAATGATAAAAAAAGCATGTTTTTCAGTGACATTAGTGGTTACTTTTCTGTAGTGGCTAGAAATGAGACAAATCTAAAGCTCTTGTTTTTGGAAAGAAAAAAAATCTATACTTTGCATTTAGCTCACTAAGACTATTTACAGAAGCCAAGACATTCCATGCCAAATGCTCGATTTCACCATTATAAGCTGTGAAATTCTAATATGTCAGGTATTATTCCTAAAATTCAATTAGTAGGAAAATAGTTATAGGACATAGAGGTATTTTATAGAATATGTGTTAATATAATAATATACCCATAGTACATGCAATCAAGATAAAACAAAGTAAGGCTTAAATAACATTGAAGATACTATTTTGATTATTTTAACAAGTCTTGAATCTGTATAATTTTATTTGGTTGGCAACATTCAATTATATATTTACATGCCAGAAACTTCAAGAATGATATGTCTATAAACAATCCAAGATTTTGTCAACACTGATTTTGATGGACACCTTATAGTACTTTCAAATAATTTTAAAGGCTTAAAATTTGCTTTGTTCATTTATTTTTTTATGCAATGAAAATAGACAGATACAAAGCCCCATATTATA
>NW_015386432.1:2036563-2038130 GCF_001527695.2 Protobothrops mucrosquamatus
TTCATAAACAAAAAAATAGCATATGCCATCAAAAATTATAAGTCTGTTATAACACCATCCTTCCAGGATGGACTAACAAATTCCTTTGCTATTTGTCAGGCATGCTATAATTCTTCATATAATGATACAGTATTCATAAATATACATCTTCTTTTAAACAAAATGCTTTTTCATTAGAAAGTGGGGCAGTTCCCATTCTTAGTTATTTTGATATGAGCACCATATCTACTTTAGCATTTTAAATAGATCAGGTATTGATCTTAACTAGTGATTCTCAACTTTGACAACTTGAAAATATGTTGACTTCAATTCCCAGGAATTCTTGGAGTTGATATCCATACATCTTCAAGCTGCCAAGGTTTAGAAACATTGATCTTAACAGCTTCACATACGCCAACAAATATTTGTTCCAATATAGGGGATTTGAAGTTGATAAAATGCAAAAAAGACAATTATCTGATAATAACTGCTGCAATTCTTTTGGTAAGTATTCCAAAATGTAAGTGTGCCATTGGGTTTATTCTTCTTAAGGCTACGCTAGAAACACTTTATTACTGAGCTGAATACTGTATTGTCACAGTTTGAGATCTGACTGGCCCCTTGGCATGATAAATTTATTTATTTATTTACTTTGAGTTTGAGTTTGAGTTTGAGTTTTATTGTATTTATATCCCGCCCTTCTCCTTGCGGACTCAGGGCGGCTAACAGCCTGATAAAACAGATACAAAAATACCAAAGTAACTATAGTTAAAAACATAATTAAAAGAAGATATTTATATTGGCCTATGTTAATTAAAATATTTTAAAACCCGGCTAAAAATTTCTCCTAGGCCAGTCCTGCTAGCTGAAACAGCCATGTCTTAAGGGTGCGGCGGAAGGAAGGGAAATCGGGATCACCCTGATCTCTGGGGGTAGTTCATTCCATAGGGTGGGAGCTCCCACCGAGAAGGCCCTCCCCCTGGGGGTCGCCAGCCGGCACTGTCTGGCTGATGGCACCCTGAGGAGACCCACTCTGTGGGAGCGTACTGGCTGATGGGAGGTAATCTGTGGCAGAAGGCGGTCTCGGAGATATCCAGGTCCGATGCCATGGAGCGCTTTGAAGATGATAATCAACACCTTGAAGCGCACCCGGAAAGCCACCGGCAGCCAGTGCAGCTCGCGCAGCAACGGTGTTACATGGGAGCGACGAGTCCCTCCCAACACCGCCTGCGCGGCCGCATTCTGGACTAACTGGAGCCTCCGGGTGCTCCTCAAGGGGAGCCCCATGTAGAGAGCATTGCAGTAGTCCAGGCGGGAGGTGACAAGGGCATGGGTGACTGTGCGCAAGGCGTCCCGGTCCAGAAAAGGCCGCAACTGGTAGATCAGGCATACCTGATAAAACGCCCCCCTGGTCACGGCCGCCAACTGGTCTTCCAGTGTCAGCCGTGGATCCAGGAGGACACCCAGATTGCGTACCCTCTCCGAGGGGGCCAAAGTTTCGCCCCCTATAGTCAGCGATGGAATCAGCTGACTATGCCGAGGCGCCGGCAGCCACAGCCACTCGGTCTTGGAAGGGTTGAGCCTGAGT
>NW_015386432.1:2039061-2072741 GCF_001527695.2 Protobothrops mucrosquamatus
CTCGCCACCCTCATTGCCACAAGGTAGGATCTAACATGCATCCTTACCTGTGCTCGGTCGGATTCGGTTCGGGTAGCCCTCCAACTGCTCTCTAGGCGTCTTTTCCGGCGCTTCATCTCTCTCAGCTCCTCGGTAAACCAAGGAGCTAGTTGAGATCTGCGTCGGGTCAGAGGCCGCAACGGCACGACTCGGTCCAGTGTCATCAATTTTACAATATTTATAGCCAGACTCAATTTAAATGAATTCTGAATGAAGTACAAACAAGTCAAGACAAAGCAAGATATGGCAATCATATACAGATAATAAATTCATCAATAATACTAGTATATAGTATTTGCTATTGAATTGAATTAACCTAAGGGCATTGGTGGGATTCAAATATATGAACAACCAGTTCTCTGTGTGGATGCCGCTTCTGGAAGTCCATTCTGGGTCTAGGCAATAAAAAATTAGCTACCGGTTCTGCCAAAGTGGTACAAACTGGCTGAATCCCACCACTGCCTAAGGGCCATAGATCTACTGCACAATACAGCTTATCTTTTTCTAAAAGTGGCTGAGGTCACTCTGAACAATGCTCCAAGGGAGAATCGTCAAAAGCAATAAGTATACTGTAGAGGAGAATTGAGATTACACCAGTTGGATAGGGTTGAACACAAGCTATTACTTGTATTAATTCATCCACTTTCATTTTTCACATCCTTTTAGTCACTTATTTTCTCTTAACTTTTTAACAGATTAAAGATCTCCTGGTAATTAGAGGCTGGGCAGTGGCACAATTTTATATATTGTTTGGTTGTCTCCATATTCCAGGCATCAACCTGATGTGAGATAGAATTGCCTACCAAATTGTCAAGATTTTCTTCAAATGTCCTCCAAGAATCCAATGACTCCATTAGATCCCTCAGGTGGACCATCTTTCACAGTTCCAAAGCCATCACAAACCTCAGTGTGACAATGAAGTGATCGAAACCACAACAGATGATATAATTTAATGTCTTTTCTTTTTAGATTGGGTCTCATCTGCTCCAAAGTAAAGAAAAGGACAAGTGAGTCACGGCCATAGTTATTCATGACAGACTTATGGTCATCATGAAGGCCATAAACTCATAAGCTATGCTGAATCTCCTTTCCAGAAAATTTTATTTTAAGGCAAATATTGATTTAATAATAAATAAATTTTAAAACAGAAAATGGGAATAGTGAATGAATCTACACAAAAGTGCAATGATCGAAAGTAAAGAGATACACACTCTGCTACAGAGAGGTTCCATGAGGATGGGCTCCATCACAAGTCCGAAAGCTCCGAAGACAAAGCCTCTGATCCCGGTGACTGACCTAGATTGGATCCTGCAGATATCCTTAACTTGAGGTGTTCAGAAAGAATACTTCAACCCAAAAAGTGAAAGAAATTACAATTTACTTCTCGAATTTGCATTGTTGTAAGCGCTATGTGAGAAATATGTTAACAGAGCAATATTAAGCATTGTTATGTATAATTTTGTTCCCTTCTGTTTGTGTAGTTTTAGTTCTCCCATCCACTCTCATGCTTGCTGGATGCCTGCCTCCCTTCTTTTACTGATATACAAAAATATTAAAATAGCAGGTGCAGAATGCTAAAATAAAAAAAAGTGATTGGCAGCAACTGTAGTTGTTGCAAACTGAAACAAATAATTGGGAATAAAAAAATATTCACTTATCCAGAAATAAATCTTGCTGCTAAGCAATCTGGTCTTTTGGCTAAAGACAAAGCTTTCAATGCCATTAGAACATATTGCTCTTTATAAATAGGGTAATTAAAAATTAGAAGAAATTATTACTGATATTTTTTATTATTCTGTGAAAATAATATGGCTCAACAAGTGAAAGCATCTGGTTGATCTTGTCTCAGTTTAGTAGCTAAGCCATTATGAGCCTGGCTAGTACCTTGAATGGATAATTAAGCAATACCTAGTTTATAGGCTGGGCTGAAAAAATAAAATAAACTCTGCAAGAAGACTTTGATAAACCATTTCTGCATTATTACCCAAAAGAACATTTGAATGTGTCCATGTGGCCTCTTTAGAAGTTAAACCTGATTTGAAGGAGTTTTCTATGGCTTATGAACATAATTTAGTTATGTAATTAACAGAGATAATAAATTTAAAAGTATCATTTTTTATATAAATGTCTTGATTGCATCCACATTGCCACATCAAAAGACGAAAAATAACCTTGATCAGGTATTGACAAGAAGAACTGTGTTCAGATGGCACCTTATCCATTTTTTTTTCCTACACACAAATAATTAAATAATTAAACAGATGTATGTGCTGTAATTGCTGATTTTTTTCTCTGCAGGTCTGCCTTAAATAATTCTGCACTCTCTTATTTGATCTGAGGCAAAATAGCTTTTATGCTATTTGGGATACAAATCATCTTTACTGGGCATGTGATTATCATACATGATATCCATTATAGATTATGCTTTTTTGAATGGTTATAGATTTCCAAGTGTTTGAAATCAAAACAGTAAAATGAAATTGTACCCTACTGATTCAAAGAGTTCCTTTTATATTCTGGATTGGTTATGTTACTTTTGCATTAAAAGAACAAAAACAAAAATGTACTTCTGGATGAGGGGATAGATGGGGAAATCATCAAATTTGCAGACGACACCAAGCTGGCAGGAATAACCAACACTCCAGAAGACAGGCTTAGGATACAGGAGAATCTGGACAGACTTGAACACTGGGCGCTATCTAACAAAATGAAATTCAATGGTGAAAAAAGTAAGGTTCTACATTTAGGCAAGAAAAACCAAATGTACAGGTATAGTATAGGTGGTACCTTGCTCAATAGTAGTAACTGTGAGAGGGATCTCGGAGTCCTAGTGAACAATCACTTAAATATGAGCCAGCAGTGTGCTGCAGCTGCCAAAAAAAGCCAATACAGTGCTAGGCTGCATTAACAGAGGGATAGAATCAAGATCACGTGAAGTATTAATACCATTTTACAATGCCTTGGTAAGGCCACACTTGGAATACTGCATCCAGTTTTGGTCACCATAATGTAAAAAAGATGTTGAGACTCTAGAAAGAGTACAGAGAAGAGCAAAAAAGATGATTAGGGGACTGGAGGCTAAAACATACAGTATAAGGAACAGTTGCTGGAATTGGGTATGTCTAGTTTAATGAAGAAAAGAACGAGGGGGGACATAATAGAAGTGTTCCAATATCTCAGGGGCTGCCACAAAGAAGACGGAGTCAAGCTATTTTCCAAGACGCCTGAAGGCAGGACAAGATGGAACGGAACAACGGATGGAAACTAATCAAGGAGAGAAGCAACCTAGAACTAAGGAGAAACTTCCTGACAGTTAGAACAATTAACCAGTGGAACAACCTGCCTCCAGAAGTGGTGAATGCTCCAAAACTGGAAGTTTTTAAGAAGAGACTGGACAGCCATTTGTCCGAAATGGTATAGGGTTTTCTGCCTGAGCAGGGGGTTGGACTAGATAACCTCCAAAGTCTCTTCCAACTTTATTATTATTATTATTATTATTATTATTATTATTATTATTATTATTATTATTATTATTATTATTATTATTATTATTATTATTATTTTCATCAGGGATAAGAAAATTGCTGTACTTTTCTTGAGTATTGTGATTGTTAAGTTCTATAGATGATTGCATCTACCACTAGAAGTAACTATTAGGAAACCACATATATCCTTTACTTTTTTAATTCAAAATGATAACTTAAGCGACTCTTAATTCAAAAAATACTTTTTTCAAATAAGCATAAGATCTGATAGATCAATGTGCTTTCCCAGGAGTAAGTGAAGTGATTAAATATATATTTCTAAAATTATTATTCTACAGTAATATTCCACTGATGAAACCATCTTTTCACTTAAAATTATTGGATACAAAAGTTTATTTTCAAACTCCAACTATTACATGTAGAACTGCTGAAGAAGTATGCACATTTTAGTTTGCATACTATATAACTGTAAATTTTGGGGTGCTACTTGTTAACAAATGTATGGGACCCTTTCTTATAATCCAAGACCAGATCATAAAAATTGAAAAAGCTAAATACAATTTTAAATGCAATAGAATCTCTTTAAACAGTGAATCATGAGTCAGTGAGATTGTTCACCAAATGAGCATGTTTGAAAGTGATATTTAGGTCCTGGACTTTTTAACAAGCATTAGCTACTTGCAAGTCTAAATATATTGTAAATCCTAAACAATCAGTTCTTTGGGTGGAAGTTTATACTCTTGGGCAATCTGAAGAAGAAATCTCTATTTAATATCATCCTTCCAAAGTAATGCCAAGTTATTTTATAAAATATTCATTAGAACAAAAGAAACATCCTCTTCACCAAATTCGGAGGCATTACAATGATGGCTACGCAACTGCTGCAAAGTTGTTGAACAGCACTTTTCATAACCCCTGATCATTGGTCATGTTATTTGGAATTGATAACGATGATTGGAAAGCCATTTGGAAGTTATCAAGTTCAGAATAGGTTTCCCAACTGTTTTTGAAATAGGCCATAGTCACCACTATACTCCCTTTGCACTTGGAAGTTCTATTTACTTATCATAAAGTTCTATTTACTTATCATATAAGAGGTGACCTCACTTTCCTGAATTAAATGCTTATGTAATTAAAGCAATATCCACACACAAGTAGAAGATACCAGAATGTCCAGGGAGAAAGACAGAATTGGCAGGAAAAAGAAGACATTTTTAGATTAGGAAGCAACTAACGAAAGTTCTCCAAAAATAGTTCAGCAAAGACTGAGCAAACAAGTACAAAACATAAAATGGCGTGACTCCTGTTGCACCTTTTTAATGTAACCGCTAACTTACCACATAGATCCTCGATCGTACCGATCGACTTTTTATTTCTCCTCGTCGAGCAACATCCACGGAAAAATAGTGACAATTACATCGATAACTGGATTGGTGGTGAAACGTCTGCCGTCATAACACGAGAAAGTTTTACCACGACAGAGTATATTAACCCAATATGCCTTGTCTGCTCTTTCATCCTGGACAAAAATGATACATGGTATCATTTTAATTTTGCTGTAGTTGTTGGAGAGGAACAATGTTCTCCCTCCTCCCAGGCAGTTGCTTCACTTCTCCTTTTCTCTCAATTCCACAAAGGCTAAAGTGCTGCTCATATATCTTAACATTGCAAGGCATAGAATGGAAGCAGAAATGGTTTGTTTTTATTCCGAAAGGCATGAAGTTGGTCACAATTTATAGTTAAGGAAAGAAATAACACACAATTTTGAGCTGATGGGGGAAGGCATGCAGGTACAAACAGAGAGAGAGAGAAAGAAAAAAAGATGCTAAATGTCCAGACTCTTTTCTGCTTGGATCAGGGAGCAGTTTGGCTCAATGGCATCTGGCATTAATCAGAAGTAGTTATTATCCCCTGGTGTTTAGCGAAAAAAGCCACCCAGGCTGCAAACTGCATTGTTGTTTGCTGAATACTATGAATATCTACACTCTGCAGCTAAAAATAGCGCTTCTGGAAAGGAACTCCTGGATCCTACCACTGCCTGGTGGACCTGTCTAAACCCATGTCCTAATTTGAATCAAAGCCCCTTTCAGTGCCATTGATCACATGAATGCAATACTGTTATCACCACAGGTATATCAAAAGTGAATGTTCTCTGAATGAGAAGTTTCACACAAATCTCCTGAAGGTGAAGCAAGGAATAAAATGAACAGTCATACAGAGTAAGATCATCATATATCCTTTGATCCTTAAGGCTAGGAAGCTGAAAATGCTAACTATTTGTATGTTGGTTTTCCACCACTTCACTGACAAGGTTTCCAGGAAAGAACCTTAGGACTTCTGAAGACTCGGTCATCTGTGAGTGCCAAGATATCAAGCCAACACGATGAAATCAGAGTTGCTGTAATTTCCTATGATGAATATGTACCAGAAATATGCTCCATTTCAGAAACAGCCTGTTTGAATAGTTTAATGTGCACGTAGAAAAACACAAAGAAAAGCTATCCAAGAAAATATATATTTATTCATCTTTTGTATCTCTTGGATGCTATCCTTTTTCTAACTTAGCAACATATTTATCTCACCTGTTCAAGTTATTTGGAAAAGAAAAAGACAAGGAGGCTTTTAATAAAACCTATGTCAGCTTTCTGCAAGTGGAAACAAAATATACTGCCTTCTAAATGCAGGAGAAAGGGAGTAGTACAGAGCAAAAGCTCAGTAGTCTCATGGCCCTCCCTATCTTCAATAGTTCAGATAATGATTTCAAAATATTGGCTGGTATACTGCAATTCTTACTCCCCTTGTCTCCCATATCATCCCAGACCTAGGACTTCACTGCTTAATTTTTAAATCTAGAGATGCCAGGATTCAATCTTGGGTGGGGAAAAAATCCTTTCTTGTAATGTATAACCTTTTAACTTCAGCAGCACTATTTAATGAACATCTGGGTGGCACAGAGGGAAGGAGAAAAGGCACTCTGCTGTTACATCAGAGGACTCAGAACAAGCCTCTCACTTCAGTGAGATGGGAGAATTAAGAGCCACTTAACCTTGACAAGTTCTTTAGCATTAATGAAATGCCACAATCATTTTTTATTTTATTTTATTTGCTTTTGGAATAATAGATGTTCAGTAGAAATCCAACGGTATTGCATTTCACCCATGTTTTATTTTTATTTTTGGTTTTAGTATTTTTTGAATACCATCTTTTGCCAGATGGGCTTATTAAAACATATGAATGATAAAGTCCTGTTAGAAGAATCTCAAGCTGTTGTCCATTGACACATCAATTCACATGTTGAACAGGAATGTGTTAAGAGTCAGATTTATGTGACAAATCCTTGGAAAGTTCAACAGATTCCCAAAAAGTTCAACTCTGAGGAACATGGATGAAAATAAAGTTATCTAAAGATTTAAATGAGCTTGGGGTTGTTTCATGCCAGCATTTCTCATACAAACTAACAGGGAGGGCAAGCTCTGACCACATCCTAAGAATCTGAAATGACATTCAAAGAAATAGCACAAGTAATCTGAATAATCTTAAAGCCAATCTCTATGCAATTTTAAAACAATGCAGATTAAAAAAAATATTTTTTTAAAAAAGGACTGTTCCATATGATGGTAAAAAAAATGCCAGTGTCACTATGTCTATTTAGTCAGAAAATGCATTATCTTCTATTGTTATCATATGATTTTTAACAATTTTTCTCTTACCATTCTCATTGGTGGAATTTCCTTTCTTGGATTAGACAAGAATGGCCAACTTCTAGTTTTCTTTGTCCTCTGTCCAGCAGATGACCAGGAAACAGGTTAGTCCTACTTTCTATTATTATGCTATTTCACTATTACACATTTCACAATTACATTATTTATTATTGAGATTTCAATTTTACAATAGAGTTGCCCCAAATGCTTCAAGGTATAGACCTCAGACCAAGAGTGTTCTTGGCATGAACAGAGGTTTTCTATCTGGGGTCAGCACTTGAAGAGTTTCTATGCAACCCTGCAGGACACATCCAAGCTGATGACCTGGAATCTTCTCCAGGGCTCCTGATAAAACCTTCAACAAATTCTGCAAGGAATATGCCGTTCATCACTTTTTGAGGGAACACTGCGTAAAAAGAGACTGGAAGAGATCAACAATACCAACTTTACCACCCCACCAGATGAAAAGTCAAGCAGTTTGGCAGAAACAAGGAATATTTTTTTAGAACACTTTTCAAGTAGGAAGGTCCAGAAAAGATTAGTGGCTATGAAGGATATGTTGCTTACTTCCTCCAAACCCCTTGGCAAAACCTCCACATTGTGAAATTATTCCTGAATGGAAAGATTGGGCACACACTGTGGGCAATTCTGAAGCTATCCAGCCTAGGTACACTTTGGCTAGCATTGGAGAAAAAAGTTGAGAGGCAGCCTCTTGAGCAGCAGGGGCCTGAAGCAGTTTGAGGCTGCCCAAATTGTTCTGTTGAGTCAAATCAAGTGGCCTCTTGCTGAACCAAGTAGGTCACCTTGGAGATACAAAGTATTCATCAATGAGTCAAGTCTGTTTGTTCATTTCAGTTGCTCACTCAACAGTCTTCTACTTCTTTTCCCTGATTTTAAAAAAGTAGCAAACAATTTTTGAAAGAATTTGAAGTACAACCTGCTATAAAAAAGGACATTTGCCTCATTGTTAGAGCTAAATTAGCCATTCCTGGCAACTATTATATGATCCATTGTAATTTTTCCATAATGACAAGAAATATGCAATCTTTCCATACCCCTCCTTGGCACAGATGATGCTCAGTAGCAAAACTCATTTGATTTCATATAGCACTAAACAATAAAATTAAAAGCAACTTCCTCTAATATGAGAAGTCAGAAAAAATTCAAAGAGAGGCCTGTGGAGAAGAAATGATCCTTTAGAGAAAATTTACAGGCCCGCAGAGAGTCCTTTCCCATAACAGAAAGAGGCAGCCTATTCTATAATTGAAGAGGGTAATGTCTTATTACTAGAGTTTTATTAGTTTGAACTTGCAACAAATGAGCCAGCATTGGTTATTTTAATCACTCCAGTCTTTGTAAAAATCCTGCCATTATTATCTTGAAAATATGTGAAGGGGTCTTTTTTAAGGGGGGAGCTGGGAAGGATGATGTTAATTAAGCAACATGGACTTTACTGCTTTATGGATCAGCCTAGTATTCTTTTTTTTCCCTTTGGCTTCTCTCTCATAATCTATTAACTGATCCCTGGTGGCTTACATATCTTCTTTATTTAGGGGGTCATTTGAAAGACCCAATGATTTTTATATAAACGCAAAGCACTCGATAATGCCATTTGCATTTACACTTTATTCCATTTCCTTAGGACTCACGAAATCATGGTTGTTTATGGTCTGCATTTTCTGGGGTCATAATTTTGACTTGCCACATTTCTGCAGACTTTCAGATTCTGTTTATGTCTCCCTTCCTACCTCCCACCAAATAATTCAAAGTAGATACTCAGCAGCTGAGCTTATTTTAAAAAGCCGGTGGAACTTCAAAGGGAACAAATCGACCCTTTTATGTATAATATGAATCCTGAGATACAGGCAGAGGAAACTTTTATCACTTTTCTTCTAAAGTGGATAAAATTATCCTTGTCATGCATTAGCATATCTGAAGAAAATCTACAGACTTAAGCACCAAATTTTGCTTCTACCAGTGGTCAGTGTAGGGTTGAATTAAGCGAAGGGGTGGGCAAATAGTACTGGAGGAGTGAATAGATACATTTCAGCTTTCTGACCTTGCAAGTGACATGTCAATGTGGCAAAAGAAGAGATTGATTTTGGAGGAGAGGTCAATTTGTGGGCTAGAGTGGAGGTCCTTTAAAAAGCTCTCCTCCATGCTAATTCTGTAAAAAGATCTGCAAATCATCCCTGTGCTTTTAGGTTCGAAGATGGGGCTTAAACATTCCTACTGTTTATTTGTAAACAAACAAAAAATAAATATTGAAGAACCCCACAATATCAGAACTATTTTGTTTATATTTTAGAGTACAGTTTTGGGGTGAAGCAGAAATGAGATTCTGGTGTGGCCACTCCTGGTGTGGCCATCCCACTGGGCTAAAATTTGGAAAATCCATGTGTAAATCTCTCATCAACCATAAAACATACTTTTCATTAATTTGTTTCTATATCTATGTTTAGACTTAGCTATCTTCTAGTATGATTGGGATGATGAAACAGAGGAAATATTATGATGCCCCTTTCTCCTGGAGGGAAGGCAAGATATAGAAGCTACAAACAGAATTTGCAGATTTTCTATCTGACATATAAGTTCATTGAAGAGATGTTTCCAGAAGTCCCATGTGAATCTCAGCATCTCCATCTTTCTCCCTGTTTTAGATATAATAGGTTTTACTTCTAATTTTCTCTTTCTGGTTCATGTACATACATGCACACCCATATATTTTTTTAAAAAAGAAATACTTTGCTGGAAGGGATTAGTCACTTTCCCCGCCCTCTTCTTATTTCTGGAGAAAGCATCAACCACCCATCCAAAGCCATTATTCAAGGATCTCACAAATGAGAGAAGATATGGACAAAACTAGCAGCTCTTAACAATAATTTCTGCAGCTTCAATAATTTGTTTGTTGTAGACAGAAGTGATTAAGCTCTATAAGCTTTAGAAAACGTGTTCCAGCTTCCTAGTATGAAACTTATTTTAATCCTAGTATGTTATTATTATTATTTTGTTATATTTCCTTCATTGGAAATTCTGTTGTACTCACTTTCACCTTTTTAAGTTAAAGATAATATTTATTTGAGCTATTTTTAACAAATGTGTAAGCCATTGCAAACAGCACATAAAACCAAATTATTTAGAGAGAATAGAGATAAGAGCATTCCCATTCAGTTTTTCTACTTTCAAATAACTATTGTTAAAAGCATTCCATGGAGCAGATTTCTCCCACTTTTTAATCATATGTTCAAAGTGTTGTTTGCTCATTAGTCACTAATTCTGTATCCTATTTGAAATTAATAAGCATTCAAGTCCCCAGCATGGTGCACATTTTTATAATAGTTCAGAAGGTTGAAAGTGCCCATAAATCAAAGCAAGGAAATCAAAACAAGAATGCAAGAAAACTGTAAAAGTTTATAATGCCTGGAACATAGCCAAATCTACCATTAAAATTGTAAATTTTTGCCACTCAATAGATAGCAATGTAAAACACTGAATAAATCAATTCATAAGCCTTATATAAATCTAAATAATAACATCCATTTTGCAACTAACCAGAGCATAAAGATATGAGAGGTTTTTTTTAATTCAAAACATCTTTGCAGGATTCTGTGAAATGGATTGGATAGGATTCCATAGAAACTAACAGTTCTCCAGTGTAATGCCTTTGTTATGTTCATAATAAATAATACTATGATATATTAGTGGTTAAAAATGCCAACTTTCTTTCACTCTATAGAGGTCTGCAGGGGGGATGATAACCATTCTTTTTAAACAGTGTTTTATTTATTATTATGAACATAGTTGAAAGAAATAAAATGCATAATGTGCCAGCAACTTGAACAACAGACTGCCTGGGAACCCAGGCTGCTATAAGGACAGATTAAAGTGACATTCTGTCATGGTTGACAGATCCCAAATTGAACTTACACTTAAAAAACTGTTTATATGTGTAAATTTGCTTTGATCTGAAAATGCATATCAGCCAATGCTGGAATCCAGATAGAATGCTGGCTTCTCATGTGGATGAGCCACATTCACATTCATTCATAATAACTTGGGACAGTTGAATTTTCCCAGCCTACCCACTTCTCTTCCCACATTTTGTCATTGCAATTTAAAATCACAATGAATAGAAACTCTTCCAAATAACCCTTCTGAAACTAGAACAGAACAGACCCTCTCTTCCAGCTTGCAAAAGATATCATATTTAATAGTTACAATAACAAGATATGGCAACATAAACGTGGATAGAAAAGAAAAAAATACAGAAATAAGCAACAGCAGTCTTACTCCAAGTTACACCAAACTGTACTCTATAGCTAATATTGTTGTGAACATAAGGCTGCTTTTTCAGTTTGGTTCAAAGACATCTATCAATATCCTGAGATACAGTAAATAGACAGTGTCTGAAATATTACACACATGTAATTATTTATGTGTACATTGCAAGTCTATTTCAACTGCAGAGTAATCAAGACACCCCACTGCAATTTCAGGTTTCTATTTATGCCCAGTAAATGCAAGGATATGTCAGTAAATATTCAGTAATGCAAGGCTGTAAGCCATGCAGGAGTGGGGATAAATCATGAGAAGTGGCCTCAGGAAAAGGGAAAAAGATAAGGCATGGATTTTGAGGTTGCAAACATCTTCCAATGTACCTGAAGGAAGACAAGATAGTGAACCATAATGCAAAGGAAATTCTTTAGTTTTAAAACTAGTTTCTTCATTACCAGCCATGGTGGTGCAGCGATTAGAATGCAGTACTGCAGGCTACTTCTGCTGACTGCTGGCTGCCAGCAATTCGATTCTCACTGGCTCAAGGTTGACTCAGCCTTCCATCCTTCTGAGGTCGGTAAAATAAGGACCCAGATTGTTGGGGGCAATATGCTGCTCTTTAAAATGTTTAGAGAGGGTCATAAAGCACTGTGAAGCAGTATATAAGTCTAAGTGCTATTGCTATTACACTATGAATGTCCCCTAGACTGGAATACACATGACTCAACAACACACAGGCCTTCTGTAAATATGGTGGCTGCTTGATCCAACATTATTATTACCTTTAATATTTATAAGAAATGAAAAGGCCAAGGAAATATGGACAGCCACTTATCAGAAATGGTATAGGGTCTTCTGCTTGAGCAGGGCATTGGATTAGATGACTTTCAAAGTCCCTTCCAACTCTGAATGTTCTAAATTGGTTTCTTTGAAAATATGCCAAAGCTTTACACTGCTTGTTTGAACATCACATATAGTTTGGTCTAGTGGTTAAGGCACCAGGCTAGAAATCTAGGAGACTGTGAATTCTAGTCCTGCCTTATGCTTGAAATCCAGCTGGTGACTTTGGGCCAGTCATTCTCTTTCAGCCCAACTCACCTTACGAGGGAAAATAAGAGGAGGAATGAATATTAAGTATTTGTTGAGTTGAGTTATTTATACAAAGTAATAAGGGTGGTTAAAAAAAGTACCATGTTTTTGGAGCTTTCACCCAGGACAAGTGCTTGAAACATGCAAATCCAGAAAAGATCGATATCAATGTTTTTCAACTTCAGTGACCTTAAGACCTATAGACTTCAACTTCCCGAATTCCACAGTCAGCGTCTTGTCACTGAGATTGAGAAACACTTAACTATATTTTGAAATCTGTACTTGTGACAGAAAGGGTAGTGAAACCAAATGTCTAATAACATTAAATAAGAGGTTTGCCATAAAAAGGTACTATCTAGATAATCTATGCACTGACATGCATCTATGTCCTTATGTTGATGGTCTGATTTTAGTAATGGCATTAAATATGCTGAAAAGTATAAGCCACACAAGAAGGACAGGGCATGTGTTACCTTGAGGCGCTGCCCTCAGTGCTGCAATACAGGTCAGGTCAGTTTCAATGAGACTAGAATGATTTATAAACCACTCAGGGTATTACTGTTGTCTCTGTTTCATCCAGTTTTAAATTCCACTTTACGGCTACTTTCATGATGACAAATTTCTTAACATAAGGTACACAATTATTTCAGTGTTTGGTGATCATGTGATCACATCTGGTAAAAAGATGCAATATTGCATGGATATCACATACAGTACATCCAGGACAAATGATTAATGCATTTCCAGATCCCTGTTTGTAGCATCCCTTTTTAAAGGAGATTTTTACGTGGGAGGGAGAGGAAGAACAACCTGCTGCCAAAATTTTCCTTGCTCTCCAAATACCATTCTGAGTGCAACTATTGGTCCGCAGATGAGATATCTAGGAGCCTTAACAAAGGGTATTTGTCTTCATCCATGCTGTCTTTTTATTCATGTATTTGCTAATGCGACACCATGAGGGTACAGAAGTGTCCCATTTCTTTCTGACCCTTTATCTCACTTCAGGCGTGAATACCAGCATGCTATCGCCATTTGCATCACTGGTTTTTCTGGTGCTATCAGAGTGTTTGATGAAGTTGGCAATGAAGAGACATTCTTTCTCATCTTCTTTCATGTTCTCAACAGGCTTGAATCTGTTGCTTTGGCTGTTTCATGTATTCCGACACGTTCATTAATCACAGTGCAAGACACTTCCCTGTTTATGTTTCCACTTTACTCCAAAGAGCAGCCAGAGAGAAATATCGCAAGAATGCAGGATTGTGCAGAGAAAGGAAAGGAAAGAAAGGAAGACAAAGATGTCCACACTTAGAGAAGAGTCCCTCCCTGCTTTAAGCTTATCTGGTCTGTTTTATTCTTGGAAAGGATAGTTAAAATAATAATCAGGAGACAAATGGAGATTAAATGAATTTATTTTGCAAAAGGATATGATTGTAAAAATAAATTAAATGAATATTTTGATAATAATCTAGGTAAAGCGACAAATTTAATGACTGTTTGGGATGCTATTAAAGCAGTTATGAGGGGTTATTTTATACAATATAATCTCCCAGAAAGGAAAAAAAAAATCCCAGGAAAAGATGCAAAAAGATATTGGATGAAATTAGACAGAAAGAAACTGAATTGCAAAAGATACCCATGGATTCTAAAAAATTATATCAAATTAAACTGTTACAGCAACAATTGTCTATGTTAATAGTTCAAGAAATAGAAATAAAATTATGAATTATGTGAAGCAAAGACACTTTGAGTTTGCAAATACATCAGGAAGGTGGTTGGAATATAAACTAAGAAAGAAAAGGCAAAAGAGAATGATCGAGAAAATCTGTGAATAGCAGACAATGAGTTTATTAAAAAGTATTTTCATAATCTTTATTCCAATTTGTATAAAAAGGAGTTAAATATGTCTAAAATAAATGAATATTTGTTAAGACCAGGGCTTTTTTTGTCATAGAACGCCCAGAACGGAGTTCCGGCACCTTTTTTGGATGGAACCTTGTAGGGTAGGCAAGGCGGGTTGTATGATGTGTGTGAGTTCTGGCATTATTTTTTTTATTTTTTTTTTTTACAAAAAAAGCACTGGTTAAGACAATGGTTGCCTAAACTTTGACAAACTCAGAGACAACTTATGAATGACCCGGTCTTTGAAATATCAGAAGCTATTCAAAAAATGAAATCAGGTAAAGCTCCAGGTCCAGATGGCCTTACAAGTCAATATTATAAATATTTTGAAGATTATTTTTTTCAGCCACTAAAGGATACAATGAACTATATTTTACAGGGAGTAAAGATATTGCAAACATGGAGAGAAGCCAATATCGTGTTGCTACTGAAGGAAGATCAAGATGCTACGAAGATAAAGAATTACAGACCATCTCATTATTAAACAAGGACTATAAACTCTTTGCTACAGTTTTGGCAGAAAGATTAAAGAAACATTTACAGGCATATATTCACGAAGACCAATCTGGCTTTCTGCTAAAAAGACAGTTAAGGGATAATATTAGGACTCTTTTGAATATTATTGAATATTTACAATATCATAATGAGAAACAGGCAGCTCTAATATTTTTAAATGCAGAGAAGGCTTTTGACAATCTAAATTGGGCTTTGATGCTTAAAGTGTTGGAAGAAAAGGACTTTGGAGAGAACTTTATTTAAAGAGTCAAAGCTGTTTATATGTCACAGCAAGCAAAAATTGTTATTAATGATGATTTAACTAATTCATATGAAATTCAAAATTCCTTTATTGTTTATTCTGGCACTGGAAGTTTTGAATAGAGATATCATGCAAGATGAGAAAATAACAGATATAAGCAGGGCTTTTTTGTCATAGAACACACTGGAACAGAGTTCTGGCACCTTTTTTCGATGGATTTTCCAGAATTGCCTTGAACAAAATCCTAGTCTTTTAGATACACTAAAAATTGAAGGGGTTTTTTTCAGGTAAACCTTGTAGGGTAGACAAGGTGGGTTGTATGACATGTGTGAGTTCCGGCACCTTTTTTTTTTTTAACAAAAAAAGCACTGGATATAAGTATTAAGAAGGAAATTTATAAATTGAGGGCATATGCTGATGATTTGGCTATATTCTTGCAAGACTCAAAAAATAATATAGAATATTTGATGAGGATATTAAATGAGTTTGGGCCTTTAGTGGGATTTAAAATAAACAAACATAAAACAACAATGCTGATGAAGAATATGATCTCACAGTATTGCAATATATTGACTAAAAAGTTTGGTTTTAGGGTTGAAAAAAAGGTGAAATATTTGGGAGTTACATTGACAAACACAAACACAAAACTGTTTCAAAATAATTATGTGCCTCTCTGAAATGATATTAAAAAGGATTTATTAAGATGGGATAAACTTCATTTGCCACTATTGGGTAGAATTTCTGTAATTAAGATGAATGTTTTTCAGATGTTACCAATACTTGCAATTGATATTCTCTTTAAACAATGGCAGAGGGATATTTTGAAGTTTTTATGGCAAAGGGAAAAATCCAGAATTGGGTATAAACTATTGCAAGTTATTAAGGAAGGGAGGGGTTACCAGATTTGAAACTGTATTTCAGTACTTGTTATTTGGCTGGCTAAAAGAGTGGATGAACCTCCAGAATAAATGGCTATTTGATTTAGATGGTCATGAATTTAGATTTGGATGGCATGGTTATCTATGGTATGACAAGGTTAAAGTAAATATTGAGTTTAACAATCACTTTGTTAGACGTGCCATTCTAAGAGTTTGGAATAAATATAAAATAAGGTTTTCTACAAGGATACCCCTTTGGGTGTTCCCCCAGGAAGCTTTTTTTTTTTTTTTAGAAAAGAAATGGTGGCAAAGCCAGACTGGTGGACTTATGGTAAAATAATATCTTTTAATTTTGGTATCCTATCCTCAAGTCTAAGGAAGAGCTAGAATCAGAAGGACATGTCTGCCACTGGTGTACATATTTACTACTGAAAGGAAGATTCAAATTAGACAAAAAGAGCTATGGGTTTGATTCTGTTAAAAATGAATTGGAAATCCTACTGTGTGGTAGCGATGAACATATCATTGCTAAGGTCTATAAAATGTTATTGAATTTGAATTTGGAAAATGAATACATAAAGCATTCTATGACTCAGTGGGCAAGGAACTTTGGGTATAATATAAAGCTTGAACAATGGAAGAATATGTGGATGAAAGTTTTAAAATTTACATTAATTACGATTTAAAAGAAAATGTAAGATGAAATAGCATTGGTATTTAACATCAGATAAGTTATCAAAAATGTATAAAGGCATTTCAAATGAATGCTGGAAATGCAAATGTAAAGAGGCGACTTTTTATCATTTATGGTGGACATGTGATAAAGCAAAGCAATATTGGAGTAGGATTCATATTCTAATATAGAAGATTCTTAAAGTGAATATAAAGATAAAACCAGAATTTTTTCTTTTGAGTTTAATGGAACAAGACTTGGGGAAAAAAATTGCAACTTTGATGTTATATGTGTTGACCGCAGCAAGATTAATTTATGTACAAAAGTGGAAGGACGGAAGCTGATGGAACTAGCAGAGATGGCCAAATTGACTGTGCTGATAAGAGAACATAAGTACTGTTGTTTCTACTTGGAAACCGCTTCTGGACTTTGTGCTTGAGGTGGAAAAAATGAAACTTTAATTTGGGGTTTTACTGATTAGATAGATCTGTTGTTATAGAAATGGCTAGTTTATATCATTATGTAAACGTAAAAATTTGAGGTTCATTGTTGCTTCTTATTCTATTACACCAAGGGGATTCGGAAGTCAGTGCCTTTTCTTTCTTTTTTCCTTCTTCTCTACAATTTTCACTTTCCTTTTCCCTCCCCTATCTTTCCTATAATTTGCTTTTGTATTTTTGTATTTTGTATTATAAACTAATAAAAAGGATTGACATGAAAATAATCAAGAGAGTTACTAGCTCGTGATAATTTCAGTCCTGGTTTTCCACTGGTAATGTACTGTATATGTGAAAAAAGTGCTTAGATTCTGGGTCAGGAATTTAAATGTATTTTCCAGAGGCAAGGAGAACCACAACATGATGTTGTTCCTATTAAGGTCAAATCTGACTACATGACAAATGCTAATCCTCAGCTTAATCTTGGTGTCTGTTTCTCTACCTTGAGTTGCAATAAATCTAGAAAGACTGATAAGAGGTGTAACAAATTGCCTGCAGCTTCATTTTGATTAGGCGTAACCTCTCAAATATCTTTGCCAGAAAATGAACAATCTTACTGTTGGCCAAGACTAAACAAGCTACCGTATCAAACTAATTTGGAAATACTAAAATTGATCCAAGCAATGTAGGTACATGCAAGTATTTGAATCATTAAATTACTGACTTGGAAAAGAACTTAGAATCCATCTAGTCCATCCTCAGATGAATTCAACATTTATTGCAGGATACAACTTCGACATCCTAACAGATGCAGCATCATGGTTTATTGAGATACCTCCAGGGAAACAGAATACAAGGTATTTGGTTCCATTTTGAGTGTTTACCATCAGGAGGTTTCTCCATTTTTTCAGTTAAAAATGCATCCTCCAAAGAGGGTCACTCAGGGGTTTAGTCCTGCCTAATGATGGCAGCCTGTAAGATATACGAAGAGGGTTTTCATCAGTCTTCTCTTCTTCTGACTAAACCCAGCTTTTCAATCATTTTAATATAATTTTATTTTTATATTTCTCGTTATCTTAGTTGCACTTCTCTGAACATAAATCAGTTTGTCTGTGTTGTTCCAGCTCTCTTTCTTCAAATACAACCTTATCAGCATAAAGCAGGCCAGAACACTTACAGTCTTGTGATAAGGACCTAATTTTCTTCAAGGAATCCTTCTTATTGATATTGAAGCTCTAATTCCTCAATCCAAACCTTTCCTGATGAAACCATCAAGAGCAATTATTCTTCTTTGACGAACTCTCTGACATGAGCCAAAGCATTGGGAGACCAGCTAATGTTCTCACTTGAAGCTATTGACATAGGCCTTTACAACTATAACTAAAAGTTATATCTGATCAATAACTAGAGTGAAGAGGGTTAATTAAAACAAGGGTATTGACATACAGAATTGATTTTTCTTTTCTACAGTTTTGCTAAAATAACAAGAGGCTTAAGCCTAAATACTAATATAAGCCATCATGTTTTGACTTTCTTTGCATCTTATTCTATAACTTTACAGAGATATTTGTTAAAGCTTGGCATTTATTAGTAATGATTAGGAAAATAGACCTAAGAGGGTATACTGGAAAAGACTGCTTAATGAGAAAAATACATGCCAAATACAATTGAGTCATTTACCAGTAAAGAAAATTTATCATGTTGTTTATATAAATGCAAAAATTTGTAATCTAAATGTTTTTCATTTGCATCTTCTCATCTTTGTTTTTTATTGCATATACAGCCAATATCTGCTTTGACAGTGATTTTAAATATTATGTGTGTCTTCTTTTGTATCACAATATTACAATTAATTTTTAATAAAGATATGATTATTCTATAAACATTAGAAGCTCTGTATCTTCATTGTGTCTTCGATGCTGAAAGCTGCTAAATATAACTTCTACATGCTAATATGTTTATTCATCAGTTGTAACAGATAATCTTTCATTGAAAGTCCTAATTAGTCAATTTGGCATAAAAATGGTTAAGGGATACTGCTGAGACCCAAATCTACCTCAATCTTAGCCACTGAAATTCACTGGATTATTCTGGGTAGTAACTCCCCAACCTTTTTCACAGGATTATTTGTGGGAAAAGTGGAAAAAGAGAGATCACAGGAAATGAAACCTTGAGCTGCTGAACAAAAGATGGATCAAATAAATCAATACATAAGCAGATTTAAACCATGATTGGACAAATAGTGATGGTAAAAGGCACATTTACCATGGAGGAATTACTAAATTAGGGCTATCAAATTAATCTACAATAGGGTTCTAAGGGTTTCCTGAGACTCCTAGTAGGATTTGCTGTTGTCTACTTTTCTTCAGGCAGTATTTGCCTACTGATTTCAAGATGAAAGAAAGAAAGAATTATAAAACATGACTTTTTAAATATTCCTATAAAGAAAATGCATGTAGCAATTCCAACATTATTTTTCAAAAAGGAGTTTCATCATGTAATTTTAAGTAAGATCTGCCTTACAGAAATATATGTCATGAAATGAATATATGTCATGAAAGAACAGGGAAATTATATTAATTTGCTTTTGGGATAAGAGTTTTTGTAAAACTATAGGTGAATGTACAAAAGGCTTGTGCAAAATCTGAGGACCAGATTTTATATATATATATATATTATATATTATATATATATTATATATACTGTATATATAATATATATGTTCAAAAACTAAAACACAGATCACTGAGACTAAAAATTTATTTAAAAACTTAGCTTTCATCAGCATCTGCTGACATCGTCAGAGTTCTAGCAAGGATTGAGAATCATGTTCTTATAGTCTTTGTGATGCCAAGCATTTGGCTAATGACTGTGTTACTGGTCTATTCAGCCTCCTCCCCCTGTAGTTAATTGCTGTGTTGTTTCCGTCACACTCATTGACGGCTTTTTAAATTTAGGCACCCTGCTCCTCTCCTCATGCCCCGCCCATGTGGAGTGTGTATTCTGCCATGAGCAGTCATCTCGCTGCTTTTCTGGTGTTTGCATATGCGATGCTGCCATTTCAGCTGGCTGTTCCTTATCACTGTCATTGTCCCTGTCTGTGTTGGCTCCAAGTCCCTTGCTGTCACACATCGGCAATGTCTGCCTCTCCTCAATCATCTGCTGCAACCCTGAATCCATTGAGGAAGGGATACGATCCTCTGTTAACCTGTTTATATCAGTGAGGATCTGTGGCTGTTTTATCTTTGCAGTTTTTTTATTTAAAGATGTCTGCTGGCGTAATGTCTGATAAGCTGGTAACAGTTCAATATGCCGGTTGATGGAATGCTTTTTGGATAGCCATGCCTCTTTTAGAAGACGGCCGCCCTTTGTTGCATCATGAGCAATGACCATGGCCTCAGTGAAATTAAACATGTGGTCGTGTTCTACAGTGTGAGCCCACACTTGGGACCGCTGCTCATGGCTTTTGATGGCCATCTGATGTGCATGCAGTCTTGTCCAAAGACACTTCATGGTCTCACCTACATAATTGCATGCACAATTATTGCAATTGATTTGGTATACCACTGATGACATCTCACTCATGGGCAAGGGTTCTTTGGGGCACATTGCCCATGTTCGAAGAGTCTGATTGGGTCTAATGTTTTGCTCAGATAATATTCTTGCAGCCGTCTCTGACTCTCCATGGATATAGGGGAGTGTGGTCCAAGTAGTAGTGATTGAAAGCCCCTTATCTGCAGCTCATGGAGCCCATTGCTGGTGATAACGTCGGATGAAGTCGGCAGAATAGCCATTCTGTATGTACACCTGAAAAAGGTGTGCATATTCCTTGGCTTTTTCACTTGCTGTGCTGCAGTGTGTGTTTATCCTATTAAACAGGGTGCGAATGCAGCCAATTTTGTGGGCCATAGGATGATTGCTTTCACTGTGGAGTATTCTGTCAGTGAATAGACCGGTAATACGGTCATTAGCCAAATGCTTGGCATCACAAAGACTATAAGAATGTGATTCTCAATCCTGGCTAGAACTCTGACAATGTCAGCAGACGCTGACAAAAGCTAAGTTTTTAAATAAATTTTTAGTCTCAGTGATCTGTGTTTTAGTTTTTGAATATGAATATACCTGAGACTCGTATCTTCAAAACCATTTTATAGATATAGATATAGATATAGATATAGATATAGATATAGATATAGATATAGATATAGATATAGATATAGATATAGATATAGATATAGATATAGAATTTACATAAATAAATTCAGCAACTCAAATTAATATTAATTTAATAAAATAGTTTATTTATTGATCCATAAAAGAGTAGAACCCTTCATAAAAGGCATGAAATATAGTATCTTGTTTGTTTTTAAATATAGTGATAGAAGTAGAAATATAGTATAGGTCAGAATTGAACTATGGGGTTCAAAGGTTTTGAGTTTGGTGTGTTTCTTGCAGATGTTTCAAACTGATATTATCTACCGGTAATTTGGACCCCACAGTTTAAATATACTGCTCAAAAAAATAAAGGGAACATTTTACCATGGAACTGAAGGGGTTTGCGTTCTCTTTATTTTTGTGAGCAGTATATATTATTTACTTTATTGAAAAATGTTTTAAAAATACTTGCTTTTTTCTAGAACATACATTGTACAGCTTAAAAATAAAAAAAAAATGTCAAACTGGATTAAAGTTGGGAAAGACAGACGGATGGAAAGAGGGGGGGAGAGATGCTAGTGCCCTGTAATAATTTAAAAAAATTCTTTATTATTATTAAAATATTTAAAAAAGAAAAAAAAAGCCAACACAAACTGATAGAAAGTAAGAAAGAAAAAAAATTGGAAAAAGGAAAAGGCTCAAGAAAAATAGACAATAAAGAAGTGGCTTCTGATATTTTTCAAGGCAGTTATAAGTACACATATATTTTTATCTTTTTCTCTAAACTGATATCCTATTGCTCTTTCTACTATATCTATCCTAATTACCAAATGATAAGTTACAAGTTCATTATTTTTCATTTTTTATGCAAAAAAGTTTGTAAGAGGCTTCCAGTCTACAATGTAGATAATATCTTTTCTCTAATGAAAGAGGTTAATTTATCCACTTCAGCACACTCTGGCAACTTCACCAACCATTCCTCCATAGTTGGTAATGTCAAATCTTTCCCTCCATTTGCATAATCTCACTGCTGTAACCAAAGATTGAAACAATTTCCCATGACTTTTTCTATATACTTATCCACTAATCCTAAAAGGAAATGTTCTGGCTTCAATTGAATATTGAACTTTAAAATTCTCTGTATCAACTATGTATTTGGACTCACTTTTTTAGTTTTTTTCATATGTCTGCCAAGCATTATAAAAATATCCTTTCATGTTATTCACATTCCAATATACATTTGAAGTTCTTTAATACATTCTACACAATTTCTTTGAAATCATAACACAATGTAAATTTCAACCCTTTTAACTACATATTGTCCTATTGATGCATCTGTATATAACCAAAATTCTAAGCCGACTATCATACCTTATTTAACCTATTCTTCTTCTGTTTCAAAAGTTTGTACATTTTAGCAATTATATCTTCATCTCAGTACACAATTATATTACAAATTTTGAATTACTCTGCTTCATACTATAAGTCTTTTCCTTTTCAATCTTACAATTAAATAATTTCAATTCCATAATGATGTAATTTTGCTTTTGGGTACACTTTTCTGTGATTTCCTTATTTCTTTTATTGCTTTTAGGCTACCAAATTCTAAGATGGTATAATTATTGCTTTTGGTGCAACTTGCAATACTTCCTGAGAATATTTAACAGAAATACTGTTAGTGATAAATTTGAAGTGATATTCACAGTATGAAATTTGAATGTTTATATAGTCTTTGATTGATTCTCCTGGAGTTCAAACTAATTAGAAATAAAGTTTATGTGAGGTGAGCAATGAAGCAGTGATTCAGTCACATTGCAAATTTCTTCCTAACTCTGGCAAGCAAGAGAAAACAAAACTAAAAACAAATCAAACACAAATTATTTGTACCTGCAATTTTCTGAAACAGTTGATAATTTTTGCTTATTTAACGAACTGGAATAAATCATTAGTACGCATATTTGGCATGTTTTCAAGTCTTTCAATATGTTGTTTTCATTTTTGCATTCTGGAGAGAAGCATTTCTTTTTTTTCTATTCCAGCTCTGTGGTAAAAAAGATCTTTTTTTTAATATGGGCAATTAAAAATTATATTAGGAACTTGCTTGAGGCTCCCTTTGCTTCTTTATCCAAATGCAAAAATATTTTCCAGATATCATAATTTTTACTTTTGTTCACCATCTAGTGTTCTGCTGGTTATATGGTTATATTTATATGGTTATATAAATAAAATAAATAATACATAAATAAAATAAGCATTAGCTCAATTAAGGGACAGCTCTTCCTATACAAAGTAGCCAACAAACTCCCAAGATTACCATGTAACAAATTGAAGCAATCTAGTTGAAATGAACAGAAGTTTTCAAGACAATATAATATAAAGATGTGCTTTGGAAATGAAGTAAAAAAATGCCTATTGATGTCACTTTGAAGGTCAGGTGAGTGGAGGTTAATAAAGGATTAAATCAACTATTTTTTTGCCCATTCTGACAGTAAGCCAGATGAGCAGTCCAGACAAATCCTTAGACTGGAATACAAGGGTTTTTTCCTGGTCCTTAGATAAACCCCAGTGAGATCAAGGCTTATTCCCCTATTCAATAACTCAGTGTATACCAGGATTCAGACTGCTACTTTTTTAACTTATTAAAAAGCAGACACAGTTAAACAGTGAAAGTTGACTTGTTGACTGAATTTTAATTCAGAAGCATCTGGAATTTCACTTGTTCTACAGCCCATCAGTAGAATTAAGTTTTATATTTAGATAACCCAATGGGAGTACAATATATAGAATATGAAACAGTCCTTGGATGTAGTGAGGGTTACAATGGCCAGAGAAAAAGCAGATGTTTCCTTAGGAAGTCCCAGCCATTGGGTTACAGTAGTTTTGTGTGAACTACTTTAAAGCTCCAGGTCACTTGAGAATTGCTTTGAGGTTTTTGATCAAACAAACCACAGGACTAAAGACTAAACTCTTCATAAACAACTTGGATTTTTTTCCCTGATGAAAGGTCAGGTTTCTGTAAAACCACAGAGTTTCCATCCAAACCTATTGATTGCCTCAGTTCACTTGAAACAAGCCAGGTTCACTGGAAAGAATCTGTGAACCTTGACCACTGGTCTGGCAAGTAACTGCCAAATGAAACATGTATGTCTCTGTCTTTTCTGCAAGTCCCTGTTGGTATCAAACAAGCTTTTTTCCCCCTGTGAGTTTGGGCTTGAAGTAGGGATGTGCACAGAAGGATGTCTGGAAAGATGTCAAAAAGGCTGCATAAGCAATCTCTGTCTCTGTTTGCCAGAAGGGTACTCACTGTTCATTATTCTGCTTTACGATAATTCTAGATAAAGTGTAAGAAAACATTAGCTGCACTTGCTCATCTTGTTCCTCCTCTCTCCTTCTGTTTTGGTAAGCCTTTTCTTCGTAAGAGCAGGGAGTGAGTGGCAGAAAGAGTCTGTGCTTACTTGTTTTTATATAAAAGGGCTGAATATATTGATAGTACTACAGTATTATGCAAACATTGATAACTATAGTAGCATCTTAAAGTGTCATTTGATAGCAAAGGTGAGGATCAAGTGTGTCAATTCCATGTTCTCAGATCGATCTTTCCATGTATCCTTCTTACATCCATGTCACTGTATAGTGTATTACCTTTTGCTGTCACTGTCTGGGGTTTGATGTTGTATCTTCATACTTGCTGATTTATAGCATTTAGATTCCAATCCCTTGTTGGCTTGTCTGAAAAGAAGCTTTATGGAATTTGGTGGGACTTATTTATGAGTAGACATATAGAAGAATGCAGAGCATTGATGCCAGAAATATTTCATAGTCAGTTTGTCAGTAAATCCTACAAGAGCAACCCCATTTACTTTGTCTTAATTGAAGGAACTGTAACTACAAGAAAGTGATTAGTTGATCTTGGAGTTTTCCCTTTTCCCTGTGCACTGAGGACCAAATTTAATTGGGTCTAGGATAAACAGCTGGATTTAAGTTAACACAACTTAGTTTTATCAAGTCCCCTCTGATTTTCCTTGTGTATTTAATATTTTCCTTTTCTGTTTCCATTGCAATTTTGTGATTGTTTTGGAGAGACAATAAAAAAAACTTGCTTCTCAAGGAACCACATTTGTGCATTTCTGATATAATGCCAGTGTTTGATAAATGGAAGACAGAGGACAAATATAAATCAATAATATTGCAGTTCAGAAAAAGAAAACAATGCTACTTGGTCAGCAGATTGATAATTAGACTATATATATTAACCATCAAATTGTATTTATATGGGACAGTTACCAATAGTAGAGTACAATTAGGGAGTCCACTAATCTTCATACTTCCTTGTGACAGTTGGAAGGGAAAAGACTATGCAGCAACACATGCCAGATGCAAACAGGCATGCTCTTTCTCTCTCTGGGTGTAAATTAAATAAAAGTCACTCACAATAAATAAAGAGAACTCAGTGGGTACAGAACATTGAAATATATAATTACAATAATAAATTATAAGCACACAAAACAAGTCAAAGAACTTAAAAAAAAATAAAAGCAAACATAATTAATTCAACTGATTTAAAATGAAATCAAGTCTCGCTGATGCCAAGAAGGTTAAAGGATAGGAGGAAGTTAGTTAATTCTGCCTAGATCAACACCTACCTTCATGGGCTCCCCTTGAGGTGCACCTGGAGGCTCCAGCTAGTTTAGAATGCGGCCGTGTGGGGGATCCTGGGGGCCTCTAGATACTCCCATGTAACACCTCTCCTGCGTGAGCTGCACTGGCTGCCTGTGGCCTTCCGGGTGCGCTTCAAGGTGTTAGTAACAACCTTTAAAGCGCTCCATGGCAATGGACCTAGGTATTTGCAAGACCGCCTCCTACCAAACACCTCCCTTCGACCAGTCCGCTCCCACAGAGAGNAATAATAATAATAATAATAATAATAATAATAATAATAATAATAATAATAATAATAATAATAATAATAATAATACATAACAGGCAGAATTTTCCCTCTTGGAATAGCAATGTTATGCAGAGCACAGTAAAGAAGTAACAAAAAACATGAAATTAAAAGATATGAGATAACTAAATATATAATATATAATATAGCTAAACCTAGTTTATACCAACATTTACTATACCTATTAATATTGTTCTATTTTTTTCAAGACCATCCTTACATCTACCATGTTCATAACTGATTTATATCCAGTACTCCCTTTTGTTCTTTTAATTTCACATCTTACTTTTGGAGGCCTTCATTTCCATTCAGTCACAACTATTTTGATCTTCTGTTTTGTAAAATTAAATCCTTGACTTTGATCATAAACCCCTTCTTTTGATAAATTTATGCTCCTAGGCTCCTAATATGGTATCATTTTAGACTTATATAGTAAGAAAAGCCATTATCACATAGGTATTGGATGAGATGTGGTACTCATAAGTACCTTCCTATAGTTATACCACATCTCATCCAATACCTATGTGATAATGGCTTTCTTACTATATAAGTCTAAAATGATACCATATTCTCATGCTTATTCCTCTTGCAAATGTCACCTTTACTCAGACTTAATGCCAATAATGCCTCTAGGGATAAAACTTCCATTGGGAAGATGGACTATGTATGTAGACATCCTGTTGAAAAAATAATTGGATTCCAATTCTCATTAATTCTGATCACATTGGGAAGACTTTGTGAATATTTTCCATGGGTAATGGAATTACATGGAATCTACCAGAGTCCAGATAATAGAGGAAAAAAACTGGTTTTTTGCCAGCCATTTCAAAAAAGAAAATATTCCATTTTGATAAAGCCACTCTAGGGAAAACTGCAGAATTAGACTGCCAGTTCTGAACAACCCATTGCTTATCTCAATGAAAAATCTAATTTTAAGGTCTTATTTTTATTTCTAAGTTAAAATTACCTGAAGAAAAGTAAACAGTAGGGCAGTCATCTCTGAGCAAATTCCCATCTTTGCAGACTCTGGATTATTCCAGGAAAATTTTCTGAGCCATCTATGACATTAATGAAATGAATTTACTCCAGCCATGAACTTGATTAAGATGGTTTGCTCCAGGTGCTTCTTAGATAGGAATCCATTTCAGTGGGCACTTTTGCATCTTCACAGAACTCTGGAAAGCAGGCCTGCTAAGCATTTGGTTGAACCCTGGAAGTCCTCCTACATCCAGGGATCTTCTTGGTTTACTGAAGAATGCTGGGAAATAAAGTATGAGAAAGTATTCCTGCAGTGTAGAATGCCTGGTGTTATCATCTGAGATATGGTGGCCTTGCTTATTCTAAGATTTAGAGAAAGTGATGAGTTGTAGAGGAAGTGGTATATCTATCTGTATCCCTCTCAGTCATTGATCAGCTTGGGCATAAGATGAAACTGTATTGCTCATTCTGGGGAATAACATTTAGATGGGTGAAGAGAGTACCCCTGGTTTACTCAGATCTTGTAGCAGCCTTTAAGACCATCAACCATGGTACTCTTCTAGACCTCAGAGATGGGATTGAGGCACTGAATGAAAATAATTGCATCCCTTCCTTATGGTTCTATTTGCTGTTTTGGGGCAGGAGAGGTCAGTCTGGTAGTTGTTTCAATTTGAGGTATCATTTATCCCTTCCTGCTTTTCAAAAGTTTCATGAAGCCTCCACAAGGGACTTGGTGTGACGCATCATCACTACACTGATATTTAGGTACTCTTTTCCAGCCTGGGCTGGCAGGAAAATATAATAAACAATCAATAAACAACACAAACAATGGCAGAAACTGGAAGCTCTGCACTGAGTTGAATGTGTAGGTATAGCCCTGAGCAAATGCTGCCTTTCAGAAGCTAAACTCAAGTCCTCAAATATTTGTTTTATTTGTCCTCAAAAAATGCAACCTTCTCAGATGTCTGAAGCAAACCTATGGTACTTGGAGTCACTTCCTCAAAGAACCAATTCTCTTGGCCTGATCAGCTGGCTCCAGATCAGACAAACTGGTATGCCTGTGCCTATGTTCTGGTGAACTGTCCTTAGTTGTCATCTGCAGGAGAACTATGACTTTGGGAAGCTACGAACTGATACAGACAAAAACCACTGGTCAATAGAAACTGATAAGGACTCCCATTTCCTGTGTGTGAACATCTAGAGGCTCTGCTAATCCTCCAGAACCAGGAATGTATAAATTTATGTACTTCCTCCCTCTCTTCCTATGACTCTTTCTTTCTCTCCCTTCCATCTACTAACTGGTTTCACATACTGTATATGCTGCCATCTCAGCCTACTTTCCTTCCCTTATCCTTCCTCATTGTATCCATCTATCCCTAGCTTTTCAGTCCCCTCTTTCTTTCTCCCTCTGGACTTTCAATTCTCAGAGCCAAGTGCTTATTTAAAACTCTTAGCAAGGAAAATGACTTCTGCAATATGTTTACTGTCCCATTGCTAGCTTTCAGGCACAGTACTATGCTCAGTTAATTTTCAGATCTGCTTAAAAGCTATTCCTGCACTGACTGTTAATCTCACAATAATTGCTACTTCCCTTTTCATTGCCCATCCTCTAGACATGCTTTTATGGTGTTGCTCCTCAATAAAATCCAACTGTTTCTCTGAAGTGTCTATGATTCCATTTTGGGGAGATGGTATAACACCATCTTCTCAACCTATTTACTCATTCTGTATGTATCTGTGTTGTGTTGCAGTTCTCAGTCATTCATACTCTTTCTATAGGCAAACTTCAACATGTTTATTTTGTCTTTTATATTCACTCTTCATTCAATCATCATCCATTGTCAAACCTTGTGTATCTAGTGAGACTAGGAAAGCAAGAAAGACATAGATTTCAATAAAAAAATACTGTTAGTCTGAGGTAAATATATCATGTTGAAAACTCTAAGTGAAATTTTCCAGCTTTGATAACAGTAAGTTAATGAAGGTGGAGTCTCTTGGAAATGTTTTTTTCCATCTCTCACTAGACTGAGTTGCCTTTTCTGAGGGAAACTTTCAAATGCCACATCCCCTGCTCTCCCACAATCTCTCATACACATCTCTTGACCCATCTCTTCTTGTATTATCACATACAGTTCTTGAGTAATCCATTCCCATTGCATTTCATTTCCTTTTAGTTTTTTTCCTGACATAGTTAACTCTCATTGTCATAAATCAAACAACTGTAAAATTATATATATATACCAAATAATATACAACTAAGTTCTTAAAGGACAGATTAGGCTAGAAAGTAGATTTTGTAAATTAACCCCTTTCTCGCTCTGTTCTCTCTCCCTGCCATGGTATGAAAAGAGAAAGTAAAAAGAGGGTTGTATAGAAAAGTACAGATATACAGGAGCATTGAAAAAGGAATGCAAGGACTATTCAATAAATGTCAGCTCAGCTGTTGGAAGGAAGAGGGTGTGAGAAAGATACTCAAGTTAATACTGAGTTGGTGCTGTTTGGCATTAGATGGGTCCAAGGGAAACTTTGACAAACTTTCAAGATTCTGTTATTATACCATTACACAACAGAGTTCTATTTGTCCTTGCATTGTCTGCTCCCTGATCTGGCCTACTTCAAAATCATTACAGGTGGTCTCACTTGAGCTGTTTGTGAGCAAGGTGAAGTGCAAACATGTTTGGAAAGTTTTGGAAAATATAAACATTCAATTTTTTACATTAAAAATATGTGATTGCTTTAGAAAGAATCCTGTTTCACCTTGAGGAATCACTGAATCTTTTCAAAACAGAATCATTGGAAGATTTAACAAGTCAGATGCTCATTGCTAGTTGAACCTAAACTGGGTCATTCTAAAGAGTTTTTACTAATTATTTAATGGTGAAGACAAATGGAGGCGATATGCCAAACTAAATGCTTATAACACAGTGTCTCAAAAGCTCCTTTCTTTAACCTTGTCTGGGACTGGGATAAGATAAGATAACCTTGACTGGGACTGGGACTGGGATTTCAATATGAAAATGATGGTTTTACAGGACTAAGCAGACAACATGGAATTTCTGCTTGATTAGTTCCCACCTCACTTGTACTCTTCATTAAAACAAGAGCTGGATGATTACTCCTGTAGTGTGAAGTGTAAGATTATCAGATAGAGCTAATCTAAATGATCAGTAAGTTACATAAATGAATTGAATAGGCTTTATACTTTTTTTTTCTCATATCATGAATAATAATATTTTCTGAAAATATTAGCAAGCTTTTTCAGTACTTTTAGACATTTCTTTGATTCATTTTGTCTTGGTGAGCCTTGTGACAAATTAAAGTGCCATATCTCATTTCTTGATAACACATATGACTGTATCAGTCGATCAGTGTTTGGATCTTAGAATGCTAACATACTTCAAAATGCTGATAAATATCCATGATAGTTATAAAGTATAATCATATTTTTGAAAGGTATCCAGTTAGTTGAATCAGTGAATCTGCATTTTGTGTTTGTACATTGATCAAGTCAATACAATCCCAGATCTTTATTTCTTAAATTGAAAATAAATATGAGTGTACTTCATTAGGGTTCTGAAAAAAATAAAAAAAGTATTTTGCTTTGATAAAGGCTTGCCTAAAGGATCTTTCTAAAGCTGCTACACAAAGGCAAATGTCATCCTTGCTTCAAAAAAGTGAAGAAGAAGAGCCACACTGTTTTGCTTCTCATTGCTTCAACTTTATTACTTTATTTGATTTCTAATCAACAGTGATAGCCATAAATGACCTTTGTGCATGCATGATTATTGAAACTGTTAGCCAAATTTATGAAGTGACTGAAATCCCTTAAACAGGTACCTTAAAGTAGTACTTTGTGATGCCTCCATAGTGTAGAGCATTTCATTAAACCTTATCTCACTCACACAGGCCTATAATTACCACTGTGGGTAACTGAGAATACTTCTCTTAATACCTGGTCAAAAGTAGCTGATTAGATGGTAATCTTATAATAATATGTTTCATTAAAGTTTGAATTGTCCAAAAATGCATTGGGAAGGTCAGAGGTGACTCATTTTTCTTTCCTTATTTGTGCTTTGACACACACATTTTATTATTGTTGTTAAATACAGAGTAGTTTAGTGCCTCATAGTTAGGTATGTGGGATGATCTTGATTCTGGCACAAAATGAAAAAATTGCTAAAGTGAATTTTCTATTGTAACTGAGAGTGTTTAGTTCATACAGGGAGGAAGGTATATTTTTTTGTGTATTCATAGATGATGCAAAGACCTATTAGGAAATTAAGTCAAAAAGAACTTATCTTCATATTTAGTTCATCTGAACTAATCAGTGTTTCTTCTATAGTCCCTACACTTTAACTATCTGCTTTTGGTTACAGCAACATGGTTCAAGATAGCCAACTTTGTACTGAGAGATTTTAATCATCTGAACACAGGAACAGGAGCAGATAGCTAGTTTTAGTTAACCACTACAGAACATAAGATCACACAAATGGCTAACATTCTTAAAGACAAATTTGTTTCAATAATGTAAATTAAAGTATGATATAGCTGTTGCATGTGACCAAACCAAGCTGTATGAGTGAGATAATTTAAAGTATTTTCTGACATTTATACTAAAGTAACCATTCTGAATTGTGAATGGAAATTTGAGTATTATTCTGCACTGCCAACTAGATGTTTCAGCCAGAGTAAGCATTTAAAGTTGCTAATTGACAGGATAGTCCATTGGGATCCTATCAATAGTCTCTCTTACTTCCTCCAAGATACAAAAACATGAATGTTAAGAAAGCCTGCCAAATTTGTATAGCTAGAACTTCCTTTCTAGATCAGATTGGAATCAAGTGCCAAAGATTATTGGATTATGTGATTATTTCATTGAATATTTTTATATCCAAGTACATTGCATTATTTTATCTTAGGGTCATTAGAGAAATCAATAAGCTAAACAGAATGTATTCTGTTGATATGTCTTTGTCTTCTTAATGACAAGTTTTCTTTCTTCCCAATGTTAATCATTTCATTTTGTTATTTGCCCAATATTTTCTTCTATTTTTCAAATATGAGCCATTTTTTCACTGAATTAACTTTTATAGTAGTTTCCAACATTTTGCAGATGTCTTCATTGAGGTGTGTGCTATGGCCCAAATAACTTTGAATAAAGTTAGCAATGCTCCAAAAGTTAATCCAGTATTATCATATGACTTGCCTTTTTGAAATAATATTTTGAGTTTGAGTGAATTTACTATATGACCACGACACAAATACAGAACTTGTGGCTCTTTATACATTGCTTAATTGCAATTATCCAGAATCTGAGCTAGCATAGTTGATGTTGAAGGTCTTTAAGGAATTATAATTAAGGAACATCTGAAGAGCTGCATGTTCCACATCTCTGATATCTCAGCAGCTTTCTGTAAGATGTGTACTTAACATGTTTTAACTCTATTTGCAACTTTTTAAATAGTAAAAAAGAAGATCCTAGCAGTGCTTACAATCTATAATAGGATGCTAATTTAGGAATGCAACTTTTTCCATTTTCCAGGCACTACCATAACATTTTGTACAACAACATCTGTGTTCCTTCCCAAATCCTATATGGTTTTGCATGACAACAACCTAATTGTGTCAGATTTTTACATTCTTGTGAGTGATCCAGATAATTTTACAGGTTTCTATGCAAGATCACTGGAATTTTGCAAGATGTAATGTAAAATATTTAAAAGGACTGGGACAGCTTGAAGTTTGTTGTACCCATGGATATAACCTAGACATTTATGTAATTAATTTGGGGGTACTGGTGGATTGTTATATCATGCTCTTTTGAACCAATTAATGGATTTTTCCTTTCTTTGTACTTTCTCTGTGTGTTAACTTTGAGTTACCAGAAATTATACCCCAACCCTCAATTTTTCATCCCATCCTTGATCCTATTCATGTATCCATGGGCAGGAATGTTTTTCTAATGAAACCTTTACTTTACTTAATATCTCAAGTTATGTGAACTAAGCCAAGCTCTTAGAAATTTACTAGTCTGTCAACCCTATTCAATGTTCCAGACTGAGAAATCATCTCCACAGGACAAATAAAACTATTTTTATTAAGAATTTTGCATGTCTGATTTTCTTCTACTTATAGTCCAGTGAAATAGAAATATATCTGTCTAAGCTGCATTCCTGACAGTGAGAACAATTAACCAGTGGAACAACCTGCCTCCAGAAGTGGTGAATGCTCCAACACTGGAAGTTTTTAAGAAGAGACTGGACAGCCATTTGTCCGAAATGGTATAGGGTTTCCTGCCTGAGCAGGGGGTTGGACTAGATGACCTTCAAGGTCCCTTCCAACTTTACTATTATTATTATTATTATTATT
>NW_015386432.1:2072841-2089049 GCF_001527695.2 Protobothrops mucrosquamatus
GAACATTATCTAGATGTCCTTCAGTTAAAACATGTTTTATCCCTTGTTGCCTTGCCAAAGGACCTGGCATAACTCTATCAAGGTCATTTTCTTTTCTGTCTATATAATCTGAACAGAACTGTCTTTTGGAGGCATTATAAACATTTGGTTATGTGGTTTCTGATGATACCCTCAAAAGTGGAAATGTTGGTTTTCAAGAACTTCAATGATAGTAACAGAATACTAATAATATTAATACATTTCACTTAGTAAGCCATCACTATTGCACACTGAACCCTGATCATGAAAGAGGAGGGGAGTTTATTTCACCTTCAAAACCTAAGAGCAACAACTACCACAACTGTCAACTTTTAAGCTGTGATAGTATTTATTTGAGGGACAGTTATCCTCTGTCAGATTAATCATTCCATTTCAGGAGCAAAATTCAGGAGCTTTCTGTTAATGGTTTATGTTAAGCTGAAACTTTGCAATGCTAAGCTACTTTTAGAAAAGTAACTATAATGCAGACACATTTTTGATTATGCAGGAATACATATTGTTCCTATACATTATATTATTTTAACCCAAATAAATATATTGCATGAATAAGGCATCTTTATCTTATGGAGAGGAACATACTTCCATTGTAGATTCAATAAAGCCTTGGGTGAAGACTCAACTTCCTTTCAATAAAGTACAGCAGATCTAAGCCACAAGGTTGATTTTAAGCCCACACATTCCCATCCAGATTCCAATGGTTTTCAGGCACTGAGACAAATTTTTGACAGCATCACTTGATTGCCCATAGCTTGAAGTGTAGAAATGGCATCATCATCATGTTGATGATACCTAACCTCATGCCGATGGGTGACTTTGCATAGCTTTTCCACAAAGATGTCAAACATGAGGAACAAGAGCACTAAGTCCTGAAATACTCCACATATCAGAGGCCCTGATGTGTGGACCACTAGAACTGGCTGCAGGAAAAAAAGAAGAAGCACCCAACACTGTTTCTCCTATTTTTTTCCATACAATTTATCCAGAAGCATATTATGAGCAAATATCACTGCATTAAATAAACTTCTCTTAAATTGCTGCAACTTTCTGAATGACAATAAGTTGCTTCTGATGTCTTCTCTACATGTGGAGAAAAGTCGCAGTCAAGCTTCTTTCCTTTCTGGTCAGATGCTTGTAAATCCTTTCCCCATTCTTGCAGCTACCTCTATTGAATACGTTAGAGCTCTGCATAGAAGTCTCATGTCCTTCAGTAATGATTCCTTTCTTGAAGGCAAATACAATGTGTTAAAAATAATAATATTAAAAAAGAAAGTTAACACTTCATATAGGCCCAGAACCACTATGTTGCTCTTTTGAAAATACAGTACTATAAACTTGCTGGAGAAAGAGAAACACACTCTGCTGTTTTGCAACCCTCCTGAATCGTGACCCATAATTTGTGAACCATTGGCTTACAATGAAATCCAACTGCAAACTAGGGAAGTGTAGAATCTCCTTCAAAGTTTTTCCAGCTTTATCATGGCTTTTTTTTAAACTTTCAGGATTCTCCGGATACCATTACCAATTTCCTAATGTTGTTTGCACAATTTTCTGCTGCTCTAAGAAAAATTAACTGTTGAAATCCTCTTTAAGTTTGAAACTTCTAAAATTCTAGATGATGCATATGTGGAGGCAGTTGAAGTATTATATCTGCTCACTTCCTTTATGTGTATGCTAGAGCTGCATGATTGTATCAAGCTACAGTTTGGGCTGCAAAAGCCTGAATGACCATGATATGGTTACAAAATAAACAGAAAACCCTAAGAGTGTGAACACAAATATAAACTTATATACTGTATGCACATAAATGTAGGATTACAACTTTGGAATCTGCACTCTAGCCTGGGTCAAAAAAAAAAAAGCATAATGCTGAAATAAACAGTGCTCAAAATAAAATCCTAAAAAAAGGCTAGGGGGGCAAAGATAAAGCCACTGTTTGTTAATATTAAGTAACTAAAATTAGACGAGAGCTAGAATAAAAATGCTTAATTGTATTGTTGAAGAAGAATGGTTATTTTTCAGGCTAATATAGTCTTTCTCCCTCAGAAGAATTCTGCCATAACTTTTTTTAAAAAAAACAACATGTTCTCTAAGGGACATAACCAGACATAGTCTTGATACATTCTGCACATTTGTGACCAAAAATAAACTGACTATTATGTCCCAAATGCTGAGGAGTGACGCAGGATGAAACTGGGAACCAGAGATGCATTCAGAAATGGTCTGACTGACCAGTTATCTCTAACTTGTTATCTAGGCAAGTGACAAATGGATAAAACCACAGCATTCCCCTACACTTGTCCAATCCTGTCACCATTTGTCTAGCTTTGTCTGCCCCACATTATGGAAAGTGATGGGTGACTGTGTTTCTCATCAGGAGATGATACTTACTGGAACTTTCTTCTCTTTTCTCATCAATCCCATCAATATGACATTTGATGAGGGAAAATGTCCTGGGACCTTGTGCACTGGCAAAGAGTATGGCCGAGAGCTCCAGAGTTTGTTTTTTTTTCTTTTTCTTGCATTCAGTTATGTCCAATTCTTGGAGACTGCTTCAACAAGACCCTGCAGTTTTCTTGGCAAGGGGTTTCAGAAGTGCTTTGCCATTGCTTTTTTCCTAGAGCTGAGAGACACTGACTGGCTCAGGCAGGACTAGACCTCATAATCTCTTGGTTTCTAGCCTTAATCAATACACCAAACTAGCTCCCAGATCACAATGCCTTAAAATATTTATTTGGGTAAACGTTTTTGAAATGTCAGATCATTAAATATCAATCTTTCAACCAGTAACTTCTTCTACCAAATTATAAATAAATAAAGACATAAATAAACCTCAATAACAATGTTTTCATTGTTATTCATTGTAGTAAACAAAAGATGATGGGCATGAATCCATATGCAGTAACAGGAATTGATTTATTTGGTTTATTTGTCCCCAAGTCAACATTAGTGATTACAAAGACAGACCTTCTCCAGGATTAGTTACAATACTGGTTTTATTAAAATAAGTTATGGCTCCTTGATTTTCAACCACATGAATGAAAATATAGTTCCAATAATATTTTTTTGACATGGTTCTGAAATTGTTGAGATGAAAATCTTTCCTGAATTCTATATTAACTGAGTTTGTTTCCAATGTATAATTTGGAATTATATTTTGGAATTGTAATTTGTCCTTGTCCCATGTATTCCTGAATTTTGTAGAAGCATTAATCATGTAGCACATCTCATCTCTCAATTCCTTTGTGACAATTCTCATCTTATAACACTAAACATAAACATGTGCACTTATAAAACAAGGAAGGAAAAGAGGAAGAAGCAAAAACATACATTTTTGAATGTGATATTTGACTAATGTGTAGGCATCCTAAAGAATAAAATACTGAACAGAAGATGCCGATAAAAGCACGTACATGATTGCATTAAGATTTCTTAACTGATATAAATGTAAATTCAAAATTTGCTTCAGATGGTCTTCATGTCCTCATTCCCAATTCCCAAACCAAATAACATAGCATGAGATGAAAGACATGATTACAGTTGCATTTTGAAATCTGGCATCTGACTAAAGATCCATCCTTTGACAAGGGAGAGAGCTGGTTGTGATTCTGCAACAATTGTAAAGGTCTCATTATTAGAAATGTAGCATATGGTCTTTATCAACATAGGTAGGGGAAATACAAGTAAACTCCAGAAAATAAATATGCTACAATACCACGTTGCTTTTAGACAGTCTAGCGTTCAGAAGAAGTGTTTTGGAAGTCAGATGGAATAAAAGACAGTTCTTACCAAAAATTCAAATTGGCCCTCTACAATTAATCAGCTAAAAATATCTCATTGACTCACTTTTTACCCTTATTCTTGCAATTTTTATCAGGAACATTACTCCAGCAAATGCTGTAATAATCATGGGGGAAAAGGTCAACTCAAAAGCATTGTTTTTAGCAGTCTGGCTGTTGCTCAGCAGGTGTTGTTGCTTGTGGAGAACACAGGTACATTTTTGGTGGTGAATGGAAGCCTTAATCCTGCTCATCTGTTGGATGGAGATGGGAGGGAAACATTTTCTATTTCTCTTCTCTTGCGCATACATCCTTGGTGAAATCTAGAATGTTCTCATTAAATTACAGGAGGAAAAAGAAACACCTTTTGAGAACAGTAATTGCTTGAGGAGGGACAGAAAAAAATCTCCCTCTCCCCCCAAAACCCAAAACCAACCCCAACAACAAAGTACACTGTAGCTCATCTTTCTGTATTTTGCATATAAGAAATCCCTTTGGACATTTCTACATATTGGGCAATTTAGAAAATCTATTTTATGTTTGACTGCAAGCCTGAAACTAGGTGCTATGGCAATATAAACAAATTACTTCTGGATTAATATAATAAAGACAATGGATATGTATGTTGAAAATGCCCAAATTTTTCTGTTAAATATTATGTACAGGACCAAAACAAATTCTTTACGATGTGCCATCTGTTTTTCCTGCTTCCATTCTTTCTGGCTTTCCCTTCTTTATAAGTCATTGCCTATTTCATTGATGAGGATCATATTTCACTGCAAGGTACAAATGGTCTTATTGGGACCAGATACATAAAAGATGATATGGCATTTATTATATACTTCCTAATAGCAGAGACATATTCTGGAAAAATATGTCTACAGTGAGGGTTGGTTATGCAGTCCTTTTGGTCTGTACAAAATTAGCTATAGCATAATGTTAAATGACATTTTAATATTGGAAGACATGTTTGCATGATCTGTCTCTCAGCATGGCCTCAAGTTCAAAAACTTTCATTTGTGACTGAGGTTAACTGTGGCCCTCTGAATTATTTCATTGCCACAAATTGTGGTTAAATTTAATTATAGTTATTGAACACAAGCCATCTTCATATCATGAGGAGATGGAAACAGCTCCACCATCCAGAGCTAAATTCAGCCATAATTTCAGATTCAGAGGTACTAACTCGTGATTAATCTAAAGTAAAACTTGAACACTCTCATCTCCTCATGAGTAAAGGGGAAATTTAGAAAAGGCTACTTTGATTTCCTCTGTGGTAATTTTTAGAACAAATTACCAAAGTCTCTATTGAAAATAGAATCCCGATTTGATAATGTGGCTGGAAAAGATAGTGTAAGGGAAAATTCAGAAATAAAACCATCATGTAATATATCCGTTCTTTCTACTCCTCTGCATGATGAACATGGTATGCATACCACAGTAAATGGCTATATTCAGAATTTCAAAAAAGCTCACCATTTTTTTTAATTTGATTTTTTTTTCTCCCTGTTTCAGGCTGGCCCACAATGAGCCACTTTATGACCTGTGGTCAGAAAGCCTGTTAATATAATGATAATGGCTCAGAAGTTGTGTTGTGATTAGCAGTGCTAATATATTTGATAGAATAGCAATAAAAGTATGCAATTAGCTGAAAAAATGGGTCTTTCTGCGTTTCATGTTTTCCGAAAAACAAATTTTCCCTGGTAAGATCACTCTGAATAAATTGACAAATGGCTGGGCAGTAGAGAGCTTTTGTTTCATACTGTCTTTGTTTAAATCCCTCATAATTCATCCAAAGAAATGCCCTTCTCAGTAATTAGTTACCTTTAATGTCTTCATTTTCATTTAAATGCTCAGTGATCAGGATAATTAGAATTAATTTGGCATTGTCATGTTATGCTAATGAAGCTTCTGCAACTTATCTCCCGCATCCTGCAGGCACAATGTTATCTGCAAAAATGAGAACTCTTCCACTTTATCTGTCCATTTATACTCTTTGGTTAAAAAGTAATAACAGTAAGAATTGGCAAGGCTCCAGTTTCAATTTATGCAATGTCTGATGAAGAATGGAAACCACTTCAGTACATTCAGCTTACAAATTTCTCCACAGTGTTTGAGAATTGATTTGCATTTTTATTTATCTGCAGACCTGTGGGGGTTTTTTCCCACCTTTCCTACAGGATGCCACCTTGTTTCTATATTCAAGACAAAAACTAAGATATGTTTCATTTAAAGGAGGGGCTGTTCAATCCCCTCCCAGGTGTTAAAAAAAATCCCATCTCAAGCTCTCAGTGCTTAGCTATCTTGGCTATATCTTTGTCAATACATCTTCTTCTGCCATTTTCCCCCAAATAAAAAAATGGGCACTTTGAAAGAAAACTGAGAATATGGTGGTGAGGGAAGTGTTCAGCATGCTCACTAATGCCCAGGGTGGAGAAGAATCTATAAGCCAAATGAACTGTCTGACCTCTTAGCCCAATACCTGGGTGTTGCCTGGAATAATGGAAGATGCTTTCTAAAGCACATAAGAATTAGCCTTTTCTTGTGTCACTCCCAAACTGTGGAACTGTGCTCAGCCCTTGTTGTTTGACTCTTCCAGAATGGAGTCAACCATCATTCTTATTCAACACTTTTGAGTTGGATTTATCCTTTTATTGAATTTACTTTATGCCTTTCTTCTGTGACCTCATCAGAGGTCCTCTCTCATTTTCAACAACTCCTTGACATAAAGTGGGCTGAGAAGCAGAATGCCTGGGTCAGATTAATAAAGAGAGCTGATTTTCTAAACTTTCCAAAAATTTTACCTCTAGATTTTACGACTTTATATTTTATCTGTGAAGACCCTTGAGATTACAATTGTTGAGGATAAAAATTGAAAAAAAACCACAAATATTTCCCCTCCTTCCATATGCCCATGTTTTTCCTTGGTTGCTGCTCTTGGTTGTGTCCATAGGCATAGCATTGCCCTTTTTTCAACACAACATGTCTCAAAAGAACATGTTATAACCATACAACATCACAAGCAGGGACATTCCAATCCTTTCTTGTGTGGGTCTAGGACAACTCAATGTGACCAACTCACCCTGGCCAACATGCCATGGCCATCTCACTGCAGCCATCTTCCACAGCCATCTCACTGCAGTCTCCACAGACAACCCAGCATGGCCATTTTACCATGGACCTCTCGCCGCACCCAACTTGCCATGGGACATCTTGCTGTGAGACAATCCATGCAGGATAACACAACATGATACATGTTATCCACCACTATTTTATATTATTTCCATTGTCAAAAATGGAAATAATGTAGAAGAAAAATGGCAGATAACCTTTATTGCATTGAGTTATCTCGCGTAGATTGTCCACTGTTGGTCACAGTGAGATGGCCACATGGCAAGTTGTCCCATTCCATTCTTGTACAGCAGGGCTTCTTATCTACTTGGCAATGTGCTTGTGTGATCCTAGAGCCTTGCCACATTTTCACCACATTTTCTCAGGCAAGAGATTTAGCACTTTCTTTTCCCAAATGAGTTCCATATAGTTTGGTGACATAATTGAAAGCCTTGCATTTTTAAAGTCTCCCTACAGATTACATTTCAGCACTGGTGTTTACTTAGGTTGTGTACAAGTGGGGACAATATGTATGCTTTCTACCTGGGTGGCACTATTTGGCTCCTTATACTTCCTCCCTAGACTAGTTAATTTAATTTCTAACCATCCTTGTATAGAAGATTCTCTTCCTCAATAACCCAATCCCAGATGTGGCAAGAGGAATAGGTATGCTCAGTGGCAAGAAATAAATGATAGATGTTGATGAAAAAATGTATGATGACTTGCCTGCAATCTTAATTCAATACTTGCGTTCTGTAGCATGGAGAGGGCCAAATGTTCAGGGAAACTAGTCTACATTTTAATGTATATATATTTCAAAATATTTAGTGAAGTTTTGCCCTTTAATGTTGTACTCTGTGGACAGTTGCCAAAAGCAGTCTAATTGTACTCAGTGGGACATATTGCTTAGTAGGCCTGTACATAACTGCAAATTGGAATCTTCTGACAAACATGCATATTCCAGACAGTAAATGCATACTTATTTTGATCTTAAGATATAGAATAGTCTATTTCCAAGAGAAAATAAGCTGAGACATATCAAGGAAGAGCAAAAACAGTCAGCAAGTAGATGATTCATGGTGACTTTTAAGCAGAAACATTATTCAATGTTAATGGAAACCTTCAGACTTCTTCAGAACAATTTCAATTCTTCAATAATTATATATTAATTCAAGCAGGTTCTGAGCCTGGACATTTTTTTACTTAAAAAAAAAAGAACTGCAAGATGGAAGTCATCTTTCACCACAGTAGTAACAAAGTCAATCAAAATCAACAGCAGCCTACTTAAATTTGTTTGGGAGGTCTTGCCTTAACCAGGAAAGCAAACATTGTATATTTTTAAAAGCAAGTCTATTGGGACAAGCCAGTTTTATTCAGTTATGTCAAGAAAGATGTTTCCTTACATGGAAGACATTTCTTTTCAGTTGCCAGCCAAAAATTACCGCAGTGATGCTAATGTTCCCCATTAAGGATTTCCAACATTTTTAGTGACTGAATTAATACAATTGTACATAATAATAGCAGAAGTACATGGTGATTGATACAATAAATTTTCATCCTTCTCTTTATTCCTATTCTATTTATTTCAGGACAAATCTCAGAAATATCCACTAATGTCTTTGACTTAGAATCTTGTCACAGAAATTAGCCATTTTAGAGGCACAAAGTAGGTTTATTTATCTAAGAAACTTACTTCAAGTTTGAGAATTGGGAATAGTTATGTTTTTTTTTTCCAGCCTGCGATTGTATTTTCCACTTTAGATCCATGTGTTTCTTCCAGGGAACCCAAGAAGAGGTAAGGCTTCATAAGTTCCTTCCAGACAACTGGGGGAGATGTCAAAAAAGTCAAGATGGCAGCTACAGGTTACCGAGCTATTAACCAGCAAATCAGATTTAGTTATACGGCGATTTCCCTGAAGATAATAAGAGCAGTGTAAATGAAACAGGAAGGAGAAAGCAATACCATAAAAGGATATTTCTCAGCACTCCTAAAATAAGTATCTCAAATAAATCAGCCAAACAAAACTAGCCCCAAAACCATGAGCGGTTTGGATTCTGCTCTATTCAGTACAAACAGATTGCATAATAAGCATTTAAAGTCAAAGACAATTAGCTAATGGAAGGAATAGCATCCCTGGCATTCAACATAACACAATTAACTGGAAAGAAAAACTAGTATTTTCAGTGGTTTCAAAATGCTTTTTATCAGGGTAATAGTAAGCATTACTCCCTGGCCCCAACTTTGAACTGTAACTGCTACTTTATATAAGATTTTTTAAAATCCTTATTCATGTTTGATGCTTGAGGCATAATCCATTTTTATTTTCTTTTTCCTGGACTTAAGCAGAGATTTCTTAAAAATAAAGAGGCAATTTAAATTATAAATACTTCTGACTGTGTGCCAGCATAGTCAATGATAAGTATGACTGCTTGAGCTATTCTGGACTGTTGTCCTGGTAAATCAGTATTCATTTTGGTTGCTACCATCTCACGGCTTTTTCAACTCCTCTTCAGTTCTGGGTGTAGCAAAGTAGGGAGGATCCCCTACAGTTGCTTCTCTGAATTACACTGGACTTTTCAGGCCCTTGAAAATATGCATATTTCCCAGTTTTAAAAAAAACTTTAGAATAAAAATAAAAAGCAAAAGCACCATGAGGATATAGAGCACGGGTGTCAAACTTGCCGTGTCACATGACGTGTCATGACATATCATGATTTTTTTTTTGCATTGCCGGAGCTGGGGTGGGCGTGGCCTCCATATGATGCAATCGACCCACGGGCCGGCAGTTTGACACCCCCCTGGTATAGAGCAAGGGTGTCCAACCTTGACAACTTTAAGACTTGTGGACTTCAACTCCCATAATTCCCAAGTCAGCATAGAAGTTGAAGTCCACAAGACTTAAAGTTGCCAAGGTTGGACATCCTTAGTGTAGAGTACATACATGGGAAACCTTTTTACCTTTTGTAAAAGACAATGTTTTGGGAGTGAGTCAGTTGAAATTTGTAGAGATGGTTCTGCAAATATGCATGCACACAAAATATCTGCTTTGCTTTGCATAACATGGCTTAAATAGAATTGGGAAGTTTCAGCAAAATGTGGATACTCAGCCCTGATCTTAACATGCTATATGAGCTATTACATCGGTTTTGCTTTGTTTGGGCATAGCATGTTTTATGAATAAAGCATTTTAAAATAGGGGTACTATGTGAATCTAGCTGTGGTCTCGCCCATCTCAGGTTCTGGACCCTGGGCTGGGTCCAGGAAGGCTAGTAAAAATATCTAACTATTTGGATTTTACTGCTTGTATTGAATCAGAGAAGTGAGTGAATTAGACTTCATTAAGATTTTAAGGCCTCTTAAAATAATTAAATCAAACTAATTCTATTTATTACAAAATATAATAGCTTATGGAAGTATTGTGACAAGAAACAATACTTCAAGGGGAAGATATCACTTTTTTTAACCTTATAATATAAACCCTCCTTGTTGATAATGGAGAACATTAAGTTTCCGTTATAGTCTGAGTTTAAACAGTCTAACAGTTTAGTCTGTTTACTGGTTACTCACTCAAACAATTTCGTAGTAGTTTAAACGTCTACTGTGGTTCCACCATCCTTATGCCAACACTCCAGAAGACAGGCTTAAGATACAGGAGGATCTGGACAGACTTGAACACTGGGCGCTATCTAACAAAATGAAATTCAATGGTGAAAAAAGCAAGGTTCTACATTTAGGCAAGAAAAACCAAATGTACAGGTATAGTATAGGGGGTACCTTGCTCAATAGTAGTAACTGTGAGAGGGATCTTGGAGTCCTAGTGGAGAATCACTTAAATATGAGCCAGCAGTGTGCTGCAGCTGCCAAAAAAGGCAATACAGTGCTAGGCTGCATTAACAGAGGGATAGAATCAAGATCACGTGAAATGTTAATACCACTTTACAATGCCTTGGTAAGGCCACACTTGGAATACTGCATCCAGTTTTGGTCACCACGATGTAAAAAAGATGTTGAGACTCTAGAAAGAGTACAGAGAAGAGCAACAAAGATGATTAGGGGACCGGAGGCTAAAACATATAAGGAACGGTTGCTGGAATTGGGTATGTCTAGTTTAACGAAGAGAAGGACGAGGGGGGACATGATAGCAGTGTTCCAATATCTCAGGGGTTGCCATAAAGAAGAGGGAGTCAAGCTATTTTCCAAAGCACCTGGAGGCAGGACAAGAAGCAACGGGTGGAAACTAATCAAGGAGAGAAGCAACCTAGAACTAAGGAGAAACTTCCTGACAATTAGAACAATTAACCAGTGGAACAACCTGCCTCCAGAAGCGGTGAATGCTCCAACACTGGAAGTTTTTAAGAAGAGACTGGACAGCCATTTGTCTGAAATGGTATAGGGTTTCCTGGCTGAGCAGGGGGTTGGACTAGATGACCTCCAAGGTCCCTTCCAACTTTATTATTATTATTATTATTATTATTATTATTATTGTTGTTGTTGTTGTTGTTGTTGTTGTTGTTATAGAGAGAACTGAGTCCTGGTCCTACCTTGACACAAAGCTCAACTTTTTCTCAGCCTTAAAAAGAAGACAAAATGTTGCCAAGATTTTGTCTTGTCTACAAAATCACCTGAGGTCAAAAATGACTTGAAGAAAAAGGAAAGAAAAGAAAATTGCCTGTTGTAGAAATCTAAATGACTGGACTGTTTACAGTTTATTTTCAGTTTTCTTCCTTAATACAATCAGAAGATTAGTCAGTCCTTCTCTTTTACTATGTGTATTTTATAATGGATTTGTTAGTGATACCTTTTCCCGTCTTTTATGTCGAATGACTTAGTCAATTAGCACAACTTGTAGGTAGTATATAAATAAACACATACATACACAAAGGACACGGAATAAGTGTAAGTCTTACACTATACTCGACAGTGGAGTGTACCATTTGATTTCTCTGATAATCTCTTAGGAAGGTCACTGTCCCAGGCCCTGTGGACCGCAAAATAAATTTCATGTTAGATCTTTATCCCTTTCTCAACAAAGAACTAGTTCAAAGTATTTGTTTTTATACCATATGCATTTCCTTTGGGATTTGTTGGAAAGCTTGTTTTGCAATAATATTTACTATTTGGCCTTGAGGAACCCATTTTACCTGAAGAACTATGCTAGCATAGTATTAGACAAACATTTGCACAATTATAAACCATTGAGAATATATATAGATCCTACATGTGCCCCTTAGTTGCTAGATATGGGCAACAGCTTTTAGACTTGCAAGGTCAATTCTAGCCTGTATAGAATACAGGTTAATACTGTATACTTTTGAGGCAAAATGGGGATTTGGTAGCCTGTCTGGCATATGTAACCCACAGGAATAGTATCATACTCTTACTATTAGCAGGGAATGCTACATGGATCTTTGTCTTTCTCTGTATGTGCCTTTGAGTCAGTGTTAACTTCTAGCTACTTTTGGAGCCAATCCTGGCAATTTCTTGGCAATATTTCTGAAGGGCTGAAAGAGAGCGACTGGCCCAAGGTCAATCAGCTGGGTTTGTACCCTAGGCAGGACCAGAACTCACAGTCACCTGGTTTCTAGCTTTATACCTTAACCACTAAAACCACACTGGTTGTCTCAGATATGGAGCACGGCTATGAGTAAAGCTGATCCTTTGTTTACTTTTGCCTTGTATCACTAAATAATCTTATGTGAATACTTTAATTTCCTTCTTTGTTTCTCTTTCACTCTGCCTTTAATTTCCTTTACTTGCTACTTCATACTCTTTTCCTGTGCTTTGCATAATATTGCTTCTCCCCAAAGGGAATAGCATGATGGCTATGTATATGCAAACGGTTGTATTACAAACTGTTTATTTAGAGATATATAACCCATCAGAATACCGCTCCAGAGCCTCATGTATGATTTAACAACTGAATGAAACAGCAGTCAAAGCACTGTTTAATCAAATACATATCCATTGATATTTGTGCTTTGGGTTGCTAACCCACTTTAACACTCTTTTTTTTTTTCTATGTACTTATAAACATTTTTCAAGAATGTTTCAAGAAAAGAAGCATATTTTATGATGAACTGGTTTGGCTTTAGATACTGCTGCTGCTTCTTTTGTCAGTTACTATTCTTCTGTGATTACAATTGTGGAAATAATCATCAAGAAATAGATGATTTTAATAAACTATTGACTAAAGGGTTGGTGTCACCAAGAAAATCTTGATTTCCTGGATCATGGACTGCATTTCCTATGCAAAGGACTCTTGGCAAGGGATGGGCTGCACTTCACAAAAACAGGGGAAAATGTACTCAGAAAAAGACACGTCTCAACTCATCAGGAGGGCTTTAAACTAAATTGAAGGGGAAGGGTGTCCAATCCTTAGAATCTCTAGAACCTAAAACCAATCATAAATCTCAAGAAAACAAATCAAACAATGAGGTAGGCAGTGATGAGAAAAAAAGAAAAACTCTAACAACAATCAGGAGATGTAGGAAACATACCCACGAACAGGCATAAAAGTCTTAAATGCTGATATACAAATGCTCAAAGCTTGGGGAACAAACAGGGCAAACAATAGTACACAAGGGTGGGTATGACATAGTTGGCATTACAGAAACCTGGTGGGATGAAACCCACAAATGGAATGGGCTGATGGATGAATACAAATTGTTCAAAAGAAACAGGTCTACAAAAAGAGGAGGGGGAGTTGAACTATATGTAAGAGAACACTACATATCTACAGAAATGCACATGATCAAAGATAAAATCTCTCCAGAATGTATATGGGTCAATATAAAAGAGAAAAAAGTGACATTGCCATAGGTGTATATTACAGGCCACCCCACCAATCAGAAGAAAGAGATGAACTCTTTGCCAACCAGTTAACAAATGTATGTAGGAAGCATACTATGGTAGTAATGGGAGACTTCAACTATCCAGATATCAACTGGGAGACAAACTCTGCAGCAAGCGGGAGATCAAACAGATTCCTAACCAACCTAGCCAACAACTTTGTCACCCAAAAGGTGAAGGAGGGAACCACACATAAAGCTATACTGGACTTAATTCTTACTAATAGAAGAGAAGTGATACAGGGAGTTGAAATTGCCGGAATCTTGGGTGAAAGTGACCACGTCATACTGGAATTTAATATAATGCAAACACTAGCAATAGAAAACAATCCAACCAATATCTTACAGACTGGGTGAGACCTGGCTTAAAAACTGTAACTGTGAGAGGGACCTTGGAGTTCTAGTGGACAATCACTTGACTATGAGCCAGCAATGTGCAGCAGCAGCCAAAACAGCTAATACAATCCTGGGTTGTATAAACAGAGGCATAGAATCAAGATCACTTGAAGTATTATACCACTTTATAAAGCCCTAGTAAAACCACACCTGGAATAGTGCAGCCAATTTTGGTCACCATATCACAAAATAGATGTTGAGAGTTTGGAAAAAATTCAGAGAAAAGCAACTAAGATGATTAAAAGTCTGGACACTAAAACATACGAAGAATGGCTGCAGGAATTGGGTTTGGCTAGTCTAAAGAAAAGAAGAAATAGGGGAGACATGATAGCAGTATTCCAGTATTTGAGGGGCTGCCACCAAACAGAGGTAGTCATGTTATTCACCAAAGCTCCAGAGGGCAGGACAAGAAACAATGGTTGGAAACTGGTCAAAGAGAGAAGCAACCTGGAATTAAAAAGAAACTTCCTGACAGTGAAGACAATTAACCAGTGGAATAGCTTGCCTCCAGAAATCATGGGAGCTCCATCACTGGACATTTTTAATAGGCTAGACAGTCACTTGTCTGAGATGATATAGGTCCTCCTGCTTGAGCAAGGGGCTGGACTAGAAGATCTCCAAGGTCCCTTCCAGTTCTATTCTGTTCTGTTCTGTTGTATTCTAAGGAGCTGTGAATGGATTCTTGCAAAGAGTAGGGGTGGGGATGGAGGGTTATATGGCATTAAACATATAAAGGTGCTTCCAAAAATATTTGTGGGAACATCATGCAGAGACAGAACTAACCAGCCTATCAGATGAAAGAATGTCAGTGCATTCTGGGAATGGAATTTTTCTAATCAATCAATCAATAATTCTTTCATCGTTTTTGCAGCCATCGTATGATAAATAGAAGTACTATAACATAGCCATTCAATAAGCAAGGGCTCAATCTTCTCCCACCCCAAGCTATTGGCAGAAAGCCAGAGGGGGGGGGGAATAAATGATATTGTTCTGTCCATTGCTTAAAAAAATTAAATGAATTTACTTAAGTACTAAATCAAATTAATGAGGCTGCTATACATCTGATTCCTTTATGGCCCAATTCCCTTATTTTGTCCACATTTTGAAGTTCAACAATACAGATGTTGTGTTTTTTATTCCTTCCAAATTCTATTCAGTGATCTCAGCTTTTGAAAGGATAGTTAGAAGAGAGAGGCCTTTGATCAATGTATCCTTCAAAGCTGAAAACCTCTTTGAGAGAATCAATCTGACAGATGCATTTTTAGCTTGTTCACAATGATTTTTCCCTTTCTTTTTTTGGGTGGTTGTGCAAATAGAACAAATGAGAAAAGAAGCAAAAAATATAAGAGCGGATCCTGTTCTGACATTAATTACCTGTGCATGATCCAACTTGTGTTGCAAACACTTCAGGCAACTTGTGTTGGAAACTTTGGGGGCATGGTACAGCATGTATTCACAACATTTATGGAAGTCAGCATTTTACATAAAATTCTATGTGGCATAGCATATGACAATTAGGACCAAGTGGGAAAATTGAGAATTTTTGTTGCTTAGTAAGGCGGTTGTTAAGTGAGTCATGGCCAATTTTGTCACCTTTTTTTGTTAAGTTAATCACATGGTTAGATGAATCTGTCTTCCCCTGATGGCTTTGCTTGTTAGACGTCAGCTGGGAAGGTCATGAACGGCAATCCCATGATCCCAGGATACTGCAACCATCATTTATCACACACCAGTTGTCAAATGCTTGAATTTTGATGATGTGACTGTGGGGATGCTGTGATGGTTATAAGTGCAATGACTATATAGGCCATTTTTTTACTAGTATAAAATCACTTTACACAGTGCTGTTGTAACTTTGAATAGTCACTAAATCAGTGGTTGTAAGTCAAGGCCCACCTGTAACAATGTTACAGTTACAGTCAATGTTATTGCCCATACTGTATATTAATTGGTATAATAATAATAATAATAATAATAATAATAATAATAATAATAATAATAATAATAATAATAATAATAATAATAATAATAATAATA